>NC_092224.1:44090465-44237965 GCF_036320965.1 Panulirus ornatus
ATCCCAGCATGGGAAAGTGTGGTCAGGTGTGGAATTCTCCACTTGTAACAATATGCCACCACCCAAAATGTTTCAGGTTTATTTTTAGTTTTTAAGATTTTCTTAATATCCTGTGCAGTAGTAGCATGAAAAAGTTCTGAGAAATGAACATACCACCCATGCTTGCCTGCATTGTTTATTCTTACCATAACTCTTGCTGCATATGGCACTCCAGCCTTGAGTGATTCTTCTGCTGTATAAACTCTTGACAAGTATAACCAGCTGCTTTATACCCTTAAAATATGGCCTCTAAATGTGAAGCTAGTGATGTAAGTGGTGCTACTCCAAAGAGGGAATGGAAAGTGATGTCATTAGAGCAGAAAGTGGGCTTACTTGATCATCTTGCATAGTGTGAAAATACAGCTTCTGTGGGAGGCATTTAGATGTTAAGGAAAGAAAAGTTTAAACCATAAAAAAGAATGAGACAACAATAAGAGACAGTACTGTGGCAAATGCACCGAAGTTTATGAAGTGACCTACATGCCATGTGATCCCTTCAAAGATAACTCAGGGAAGGCCCTTAATCTCTGGGTTTAGGATAAAATTCAGACAAAAGAGCCTTTTGATTCAAAATGAAATGTGTTACATGTGCAATTGCCTCCCAGATCACCAGGCACTGCCAGCACTTCTCAGGCTTCCAAGCAAGAAATGGACTTCAAAAATAAGCAAGAACTTCAAAATAAGAGCTGCTCTACATAATTGATATTTTGTTCATGAACAGGCATCAGCAAACCAAGTAGCCATGCTGATAGAAGCAAAGGGTTACAGTCAAGAGCAGAGCTTTACTGCTGACAGGACAGGCCTGTTCTGGAATAAAATGCTAACAAGAAATTTTATCTTTAAGGAAGAGGAAACTTCAAGGTTCAAGGTGGCCAAGGATAGGATAATGCTTAATCTCTATGCTAATGGATTGGGGACTGTATGGTAAAACCTATGTCTTTTTACAAAATGATAAAAAACAGGTTCACTCTGGGAAAAACACGCATCACTTGCCAGTTTTTTGAAGGGCCAGTCACAAAGCCTGAGTTACTGCTAGTATGTTCATGGACTGGATTCACAAGTGTTTTGTCCATTTTGTTGAACAGAAGAAAAAGAGGGGGGGCATTCAAAGTGCTGCTGATCCTCAAAAATGTACCAGGTCACCCAGTTCATGAGCTGCAGCATGCATACCCTAATGGTGAAATGGTGTTTACTCCACCAAATACCACTTCCATGTTGCAGTCATCAAATCAAGGTGATGAAATGTTTCAAAAAATATTACACCTACCATAATTCTCCTAGTATCAATGAAGCTTTGGAAAAATATATATATATCTGACAGTCATTGATTGCTGGAAAAAGTATAGCCACCTGCACACCCACTGTCAAGGAATCCATAGATGAAATAAAACCTGCAATCACCAACACTTACTAAGAAAGGTGTGGAAGAATGCAGTGATGGGCTTCATAGGACTTCCCATAGCTGACTGAGGTGAACTCAGCTGGCTCACAAAATAAGAGGCAAGGGACTAGACGACCTTAGTGTAACAGCAATGGTGGATCTCCTTAATGTTCACAGAGAGGATATAATCAAGGAGGTCCTACATGACTTTACTTACTTAAACTCCAATGATGATGAGGATAATCATGTAAAGCTTGAGAAACCAAAGCTGACACTCCAATGTTAAAGAAAATTATGCACCTGGCAAGACAGCTTGGTGATACAGTGTTTAAGGGTGATCCTTTCATGAACAGAAGCCTAAAATTCAAGACAGATGAAGACATCACAGAAACCATATAAAGAAGTTCACCATGGCCTGCACAAGATGAAGTAGCTATCATTCTTCGTCAATCTGATTCCATCGCCCACTTCCCCAACCAACCTCACACCACATTCCATCTGATATCATTCCCTAATATCAGAGTAATCCTTTAATGACTCAGTCATTATTTAGGAAGTTAAGGTGGAGCCTGATATAACTGGGGAGACCCAGCTTGTGAAGAAATCTGTTAGTGTGGAGGCCAAATCAATGGAGGACCTCATGAGTGTAGAGGACCTATAGTGTGGAGGCGGAATCAGTGGAGGATCCAAGAGTATGAAGGCCGAACCAGAGTACGATCCAGAGACTGAGGGCCCTCTGCCCTCAGCTCACTTGCCATCATCATCCAACACAACTAAAATTTTGGTTAGTTAAATGCCATTTTCTTTGTGGCTTATCAGCTAGTAAATATTACAGTTCAAACCATCAGCAAGTTCTCTTTTTACATATGATTTATTCAACCTCTAAAAAAGTATTTCACAGTTATGAAATATTTACTGGAGACGGAGTACGTTCATAATTCTCATTCTTCCACACAATTCTATTTTGCATATAATTACAGATACTCAGAACATTTACTGCAGGTAAAGCATGTTCATTTCTCTGTAATCATCCCAATCAAATAACCCTCCCCTTATGTTTATGTAGCTGTGAATGTGCTAGTCAGTAGAGAGGCTGGGAGATATGTATATCACCACTGCTAGGGAAAAGCAGAATGAGCATCACAGTCAGGTGGCATTGATAGGGTGAGCGATAAGGCAGCCACTTTTGGGGGTAAAGCTGGCTGCCTTTGTTGGAGTATGGAGGGTGAGCACACAGCAAAGGGGTTGAACTTAAACCATCATACTAAACAGTATAATTTTTAGCACACAGCATAGGGGTTGAACTTAAACCATCATACTAAACAGTGTAATTACTTTATTCCCTTACAAAAGTTTTGTGCATATTCTATTTTCATATCATGTTTTAGTATAACATGCTTATTTCTAATTTTCAGGAGTCCACTATGGGACGTGACATAAATCATTCAAAGGTCTCTTCCACTAAATCCATTTCCCAAAGGCCCTATAAATTTCCAACCATAGTTTTGCCAACTACAGGTTTTTCAGATATGTAACCCTGCATTTGTCAAGAGGTCTCTGTACTCTCATGTACCTCTATGAACAGAAATGGTGAGTCCTCATCTCTTCAGTACACTCTGTTTCTTCATCAGGTACATTTTCCTTTATATAACCCTTCAATTCTAGCCCTTAACCATGTACTACTAATCCATCAGAATTTGTATACTATAATTTCAGTCTATTCCTGACCTCTGCAGCAATGGCGAAGGTGGTTTGTGCTCTTGCGTCATTTGGCATCTTTTTTTTTTCTTCTTGAATTTAGTCTTTGGTATATTATCTCTCTCTCTTCCCTTGGTTTACTATGCTTGACAAATAGTCCACTGAAATTAACCTTGTTTTTACCCAGTGACACCTGATGTACATGGGAAGCTCCACTTACGGGAGGTGACTGCAAGTATCCCATAAGTGGAATCTCATTTTCAAAAGAACTGTGTGCAGCTAAAGGGTTAACTGTTCAGAATTTCTTACTGGGGTGTAGGAAAGCAAATATTTCTGTACATTAGCCCATATATTTTTTGCCTGAGTGGTCAGTAATCATCACAATATCAGTGTACAGTATAACAACTTCACCCTAATGTGAACCATTTAAGAAAACCCAAATCATCACATGGACTTGTAAGATACACTTGATGCAGACAAATTTTAGCCTCTTCAAGCAATGTCTTCTCTTTCCACAAATTCCTCAATGTGCCAAGGACCTTTGCCACTTCATTCACCAAAGTGACTCATTTCAGCTCCTGAAGTTCTACTCAGTGCTATATCCATTCCCAGGTATCTAGAACACTTCACTTTCTGCAAATTCTTTCCATCCAAATTCACACTTCATATAACCAATCTCTCTTTACTGTTAAACCTAATAACATTGCCTTTATTCAAATCTACTTTAAACTTTCTCCTCTCACGCACTCCTCAAACTAAGACACCAGCTTTTACAGTTTTAAACTCATATCTGCCACCAGTGCAGTGTCATCAGCAAATAACTAATTCATCTTCCAAGCCTGCCCCAAAAAAAGAAAAAAATTTGTAACTGCTCCTCTCTAAGGCCCTTGCATTCACATCCTTCATTAAACCATGCTCAAACAAATAAATTAGCCATGGTGACGACACACACCCCTGATGCAAATCCACCCACAGATAGAAGCACTCAACCTTCTCTTTTCCAACTTGTACACATGCCTTAACCAGTACAAAATTCCTCACTGCATCTAGCAGCTTCCCTTCCACACCACATATTCTTAAAAATTTTCCACACAGCATTTCTATCAACCTTATCACATGCTTTCTCTACATTCTTCAAAGCAAACACTTGACCCCCCACATCCACTAACACTACAAAAGCAAAATCACTCCTCCTCAGTTTGAAACACAGTGTATGCCACCAACCTCTCCCATACAATTTACCAACCTCACTTTAACCCCCTTACTGTTATACAATGGCATTATGCCAATGCTCTTGCACCCTACCATGATCTATACATACACTGAAAATCTTAACTTTCTTATCAACAACACAATCACATCCTTTCCTAAGAAATTCTACTGCAATCCCATCCCCTCCAGTTGCAACTTCACCTTACAAAATGCTTTCACATCTCTTCATCAAACCACTTTTCATGACTTGCCCTTTGCATCCCTCCATGTCCAAAGCATCCCACATCAGCCATGCTATCACTGAAAACATTTCACAAACCTTCACAATACTCTCTCCATCTCCTCTTCAACTTCTTTCTGCCTGCTTAAATTTCACCATTCGTTCCCTTCCCGACATTCCTATCTATAAATATGAAGACACACAGATAATACCTGGTAAAGTCTTTGAGGATCTTCACCCCTACAGCCCAGGCTTGCTGGGGTGGGTCATCGATCAATCAAGCTGTTGGAGGCCACAGCCCACATGGCCCTTACAGCCCAGCTGTTCTGGTACACTTTGTAGGTGCTTGCCCCGTGCACCTATAAATTTTCTTACTGTGCATCCTGTTGTGTTTTTGATAATAGCAGGCAAGGTGTTGACATGCTTAAGGTGTTCTCTCTTCTTGTTCATATCGAACTTTTGTATTTCTGAGGTAGCACATTACAGTCTTCCATGCCTGTCCTTATTTCCGAGTGTAACACAGGAACCATACCAAAAAGAAATTTCAAGGAGCAGATGATAATACATCCCTCTTTACAACACTCCAGGGAGTAGAACTTCAAAGATTTCACCCATTCCCAGTAATTTAGTTCCTTTACCACATTAATGTGGGCTGTGAAACTTCTATCAACACTTTCAAATTCCACAATTTTGCCTGCCTTGTAGGGTGATGTTAGAACACAGCAGTGTTCAATGCATGAAAGAATTTTTTTTTTTTTTTTTTTTGCTTTGTCGCTGTCTCCCACGTTTGCGAGGTAGCGCAAGGAAACAGACGAAAGAAATGGCCCAACCCACCCCCATACACATGTATATACATACGTCCACACACGCAAATATACATACCTACACAGCTTTCCATGGTTTACCCCAGACGCTTCACATGCCCTGATTCAATCCACTGACAGCACGTCAACCCCGGTATACCACATCGCTCCAATTCACTCTATTCCTTGCCCTCCTTTCACCCTCCTGCATGTTCAGGCCCTGATCACACAAAATCTTTTTCACTCCATCTTTCCACCTCCAATTTGGTCTCCCTCTTCTCCTCGTTCCCTCCACCTCCGACACATTATATCCTCTTGGTCAATCTTTCCTCACTCATTCTCTCCATGTGCCCAAACCATTTCAAAACACCCTCTTCTGCTCTCTCAACCACGCTCTTTTTATTTCCACACATCTCTCTTACCCTTACGTTACTTACTCGATCAAACCACCTCACACCACACATTGTCCTCAAACATCTCATTTCCAGCACATCCATCCTCCTGCGCACCACTCTATCCATAGCCCACGCCTCGCAACCATACAACATTGTTGGAACCACTATTCCTTCAAACATACCCATTTTTGCTTTCCGAGATAATGTTCTCGACTTCCACACATTCTTCAAGGCTCCCAGAATTTTCGCCCCCTCCCCCATCCTATGATCCACTTCCGCTTCCATGGTTCCATCTGCTGCCAGATCCACTCCCAGATATCTAAAACACTTTACTTCCTCCAGTTTTTCTCCATTCAAACTCACCTCCCAATTGACTTGACCCTCAACCCTACTGTACCTAATAACCTTGCTCTTATTCACATTTACTCTTAACTTTCTTCTTTCACACACTTTACCAAACTCAGTCACCAGCTTCTGCAGTTTCTAACATGAATCAGCCACCAGCGCTGTATCATCAGCGAACAACAACTGACTCACTTCCCAAGCTCTCTCATCCCCAACAGACTTCATGCTTGCCCCTCTTTCCAAAACTCTTGCATTCACCTCCCTAACAACCCCATCCATAAACAAATTAAACAACCATGGAGACATCACACACCCCTGCCGCAAACCTACATTCACTGAGCACCAATCACTTTCCTCTCTTCCTACACGTACACATGCCTTACATCCTCGATAAAAACTTTTCACTGCTTCTAACGAACTTGCCTCCCACACCATATATTCTTAATACCTTCCACAGAGCATCTCTATCAACTCTATCATATGCCTTCTCAAGATCCATAAATGCTACATACAAATCCATTTGCTTTTCTAAGTATTTCTCACATACATTCTTCAAAGCAAACACCTGATCCACACATCCTCTACCACTTCTGAAACCACACTGCTCTTCCCTAATCTGATGCTCTGTACATGCCTTCACCCTCTCAATCAATACCCTCCCATATACTTTACCAGGAATACTCAACAAACTTATACCTCTGTAATTTGAGCACTCACTCTTATCCCCTTTGCCTTTGTACAATGGCACTATGCACGCATTCCGCCAATCCTCAGGCACCTCACCATGAGTCATGCATACATTAAATAACCTTACCAACCAGTCAACAATACAGTCACCCTCTTTTTTAATAAATTCCACTGCAATACCATCCAAACCTGCTGCCTTGCCGGCTTTCATCTTCCGCAAAGCTTTTACTACCTCTTCTCTGTTTACCAAATCATTTTCCCTAACCCTCTCACTTTGCACACCACCTCGACCAAAACTCCCTATATCTGCCACTCTATCATCAAACACATTCAACAAACCTTCAAAATACTCACTCCATCTCCTTCTCACATCACCACTACTTGTTATCACCTCCCCATTTGCGCCCTTCACTGAAGTTCCCATTTGCTCCCTTGTCTTACGCACTTTATTTACCTCCTTCCAGAACATCTTTTTATTCTCCCTAAAATTTAATGATACTCTCTCACCCCAACTCTCATTTGCCCTTTTTTTCACCTCTTGCACCTTTCTCTTGACCTCCTGTCTCTTTCTTTTATACATCTCCCACTCAATTGCATTTTTTCCCTGCAAAAATCGTCCAAATGCCTCTCTCTTCTCTTTCACTAATACTCTTACTTCTTCATCCCACCACTCACTACCCTTTCTAATCAACCCATCTCCCACTCTTCTCATGTGTGTGTATGTGTGTATATATTTTTTTTTTTTTTTTTTTTTCATACTTTGTCGCTGTCTCCCGCGTTTGCGAGGTAGCGCAAGGAAACAGACGAAAGAAATGGCCCACCCCCCCCCCCCATACACATGTACATACGTCCACACACGCAAATATACATACCTACACAGCCTTCCATGGTTTACCCTAGACGCTTCACATGCCTTGATTCAATCCACTGACAGCACGTCAACCCCTGTATACCACATCGCTCCAATTCATCTATTCCTTGCCCTCCTTTCACCCTCCTGCATGTTCAGGCCCCGATCACACAAAATCTTTTTCACTCCATCTTTCCACCTCCAATTTGGTCTCCCTCTTCTCCTCGTTCCCTCCACCTCCGACACATATATCCTCTTGGTCAATCTTTCCTCACTCATTCTCTCCATGTGCCCAAACCATTTCAAAACACCCTCTTCTGCTCTCTCAACCACGCTCTTTTTATTTCCACACATCTCTCTTACCCTTACGTTACTTACTCGATCAAACCACCTCACACCACACATTGTCCTCAAACATCTCATTTCCAGCACATCCATCCTCCTGCGCACATCTCTATCCATAGCCCACGCCTCGCAACCATACAACATTGTTGGAACCACTATTCCTTCAAACATACCCATTTTTGCTTTCCGAGATAATGTTCTCGACTTCCACACATTTTTCAAGGCTCCCAAAATTTTCGCCCCCTCCCCCACCCTATGATCCACTTCCGCTTCCATGGTTCCATCCGCTGACAGATCCACTCCCAGATATCTAAAACACTTCACTTCCTCCAGTTTTTCTCCATTCAAACTCACCTCCCAATTGACTTGACCCTCACCCCTACTGTACCTAATAACCTTGCTCTTATTCACATTTACTCTTAACTTTCTTCTTCCACACACTTTACCAAACTCAGTCACCAGCTTCTGCAGTTTCTCACATGAATCAGCCACCAGCGCTGTATCATCAGCGAACAACAACTGACTCACTTCCCAAGCTCTCTCATCCCCAACAGACTTCATACTTGCCCCTCTTTCCAGGACTCTTGCATTTACCTCCCTAACAACCCCATCCATAAACAAATTAAACAACCATGGAGACATCACACACCCCTGCCGCAAACCTACATTCACTGAGAACCAATCACTTTCCTCTCTTCCTACACGTACACATGCCTTACATCCTCGATAAAAACTTTTCACTGCTTCTAACAACTTTCCTCCCACACCATATATTCTTAATACCTTCCACAGAGCATCTCTATCAACTCTATCATATGCCTTCTCCAGATCCATAAATGCTACATACAAATCCATTTGCTTTTCTAAGTATTTCTCACATACATTCTTCAAAGCAAACACCTGATCCACACATCCTCTACCACTTCTGAAACCGCACTGCTCTTCCCCAATCTGATGCTCTGTACATGCCTTCACCCTCTCAATCAATACCCTCCCATATAATTTACCAGGAATACTCAACAAACTTATACCTCTGTAATTTGAGCACTCACTCTTATCCCCTTTGCCTTTGTACAATGGCACTATGTACGCATTCCGCCAATCCTCAGGCACCTCACCATGAGTCATACATACATTAAATAACCTTACCAACCAGTCAACAATACAGTCACCCCCCTTTTTAATAAATTCCACTGCAATACCATCCAAACCTGCTGCCTTGCCGGCTTTCATCTTCCGCAAAGCTTTTACTACCTCTTCTCTGTGTATATATATATATATATATATATATATATATATATATATATATATTATATATATATATATATATATATATATATATATATATATATTATCCCTGGGGATAGGGGTGAAAGAATACTTCCCACGCATTCCTCGCGTGTCGTAGAAAGCGACTAGAGGGGACGGGAGCGGGGGGCCAGAAATCCTCCCCTCCTTGTACTTTTTTAACTTTCTAAAATGGGAAACAGAAGAAGGAGTCACGCGGGGAGTGCTCATCCTCCGCGAAGGCTCAGATTGGGGTGCCTAAATGTGTGTGGATGTAACCAAGATGTGAAAAAAGGAGAGATAGGTAGTATGTTTGAGGAAAGGAACATGGATGTTTTGGCTCTGAGTGAAACGAAGCTCAAGGGTAAAGGGGAAGAGTGGTTTGGGAAGGTCTTGGGAGTAAAGTCAGGGGTTAGTAAGAAGACAAGAGCAAGGGAAGGAGTAGCAATACTCCTGAAACAGGAGTTGTGGGAGTATGTGATAGAATGTAAGAAAGTAAATTCTCGATTAATATGGGCAAAACTGAAAGTTGATGGAGAGAGATGGGTGATTATTGGTGCATATGCACCTGGGCATGAGAAGAAAGATCATGAGAGGCAAGTCTTTTGGGAGCAGCTGAATGAGTGTGTTAGTGGTTTTGATGCACGAGACCGGGTTATAGTGATGGGTGATTTGAATGCAAAGGTGAGTAGTGTGGCAGTTGAGGGAATAATTGGTATACATGGGGTGTTCAGTGTTGTAAATGGAAATGGTGAAGAGCTTGTAGATTTATGTGCTGAAAAAGGACTGATGATTGGGAATACCTGGTTTAAAAAGCGAGATATACATAAGTATACTTATGTAAGTAGGAGAGATGGCCAGAGAGCGTTATTGGATTACGTGTTAATTGACAGGCGCGCGAAAGAGAGACTTTTGGATGTTAATGTGCTGAGAGGTGCAACTGGAGGGATGTCTGATCATTATCTTGTGGAGGCTAAGGTGAAGATTTGTATGGGTTTTCAGAAAAGAAGAGTGAATGTTGGGGTGAAGAGGGTGGTGAGAGTAAGTGAGCTTGGGAAGGAGACTTGTGTGAGGAAGTACCAGGAGAGACTGAGTACAGAATGGAAAAAGGTGAGAACTGGAAGTAAGGGGAGTGGGGGAGGAATGGGATGTATTTAGGGAATCAGTGATGGATTGTGCAAAAGATGCTTGTGGCATGAAAGAATTATAGCCTTGAATAATTTCATTAGTTTTTCTTCCCTTGTCTTGAAGGTCCACAGGATCAAGCCTACCATTCTCCAGCAGGAGGTAACCAGTGTTCTGTTTTGTTTACTGAAGGTTAGGTTGTTAAACATTATTAACCCAAGATCTTTCACATTATTCAACTGGCTTATGATACCTCCTGTGTCTATCTGGTTTTCTGTATTGTTTTTAATTTCTTCATTTTCTCCATACCAGATGATATGAAACTTACCTTCACTGAAAAGCATACTGTTCTTGCATGCCTAGTTAAAGACCATCTATCCCTCTTTGTAGCTTTTCAGCATCCTTAATTTATACTATTTTCATACTTAATCTTGTATCATCTGCAATGGATGATATGAAAGTGTGGCTCATGCTTGCTTCAATGTTAGATATGAGAATAAGGAACAGGTGTCGTACATGTATAGTTCTTTGGGAAGTGAGCTTCTAACTGTGAAGGCACTAAATGGCATGGTTTACACATAAAGTAGTCCAACAAAAAACTAAATATATAATAAAACAAGGAAACATAAAAGCCAGTTAACAAATAAAGCAGAGACATCATGTTTGTCAAAGCTTGTGAATCTCAGAAAAATGTGAGCTTCCAGTACATACTATAGAGGCCAGTTAATGATGTCAGCCTAGTGGCAGTTCTCTGATTGGCTAAGGGTGAACCTGCTTCAAAAGCATTGGCTCTGGACAGCTTGGTCATTTGCAAAGGGCGAGTAAAGGCTATTCCTTACTCATCATATCATGAAAGTGCAGGCTAAATCCTGATCAATTCATTCCCTGGGAGGTGAGTCAGGTGCTGTTTAAAGTCAACAAAGCGCTGGTGGTAGATCTATCTACCTATCTAAATCTCTGACACCTGTTCCCTCCAGGAACTCCCAACAAGGGGCAGCCACAGCAAAAGAGACCCTACTTATCCCTGTCCTTACATCCCTCCCTCGCATACACCATTCCATGCATTCTTCCACTATTTCTTTCCCTCCAGTATTCCTCCACCCTATTTGCCCATGTTACAGGTGATCTTCCACTCACACCAACCCCCTTTAATTTGAGCAAGAATCTAATAAAGCTGGTTTCTGAGTCTGGGGAAATGCGTGAAAGGAGAAAGCTGAAAATTAACACGACTAAGAGTAATAGAAGTGGAGTGTTTTACATACCTGGGAGTGCATATAGAAGCTAATGGAACCATGAAAATGAAGTCAACCACAGGTTCAGTGAGGGTGCTAAGGTCCTAGTTCACTAAGAAGTGTGAGGAAAGAGAGGCCACTGTCAGTGAGGGCAAATATGGATATGTCTAACAACGTGGTACTGTTAAGATGCAGTGTATGGGTCCCTATTCACAAAAGTATGGAAGTCGATATTTTTTAAAAATCTGAGGTCAATATGTGGTGTAAGGAGGGTTGAAAGAGAAATGATTGAGTCAGAAAGAGGTGCAAAAGCATGTAGAGTATCTATGAGAGGGCTGAAGCACTGAAATGATTGGACAAATGGAAAGCATGAGTGAGGAGAGGCTCAGAAGCTTTCTTAGATGGTATAATTATCAAAGACAAAAGAACAAGAAAGGGGTTACAGAGAAGGTGGGGGATGGAGCAAAAGGTGCCAGAATATGCAGAAGGGTGAGAGTTGTGCATGGGATAGAGAAAACTGCAGAGAGGAGATTTACAAGGGCAACATGCAGTCCAAGGAGTGAACTGGGTCATGTGATGCATTCCTGGGCAACTATGGAAAGGTTTTGGTGCATTATACTTGACAACTAGAGAGTGGATGGTGAATCATGGTGTTCTTCAGTTTTTCTTGGTGTTACCTCACTAAGTGGGAAACGGCAAACCAGTCTTTTTTTTTTCTTTCATACTTGTCTGCTGTTTCCCATGACAAAGTAAAGGCCTTACCCGCTCACATCCATTCTCAAGCTTTCATGTGTAATGAACCAAAACCAGGCCCCAAAGACCTTTCCATGCTTTTCCCCTGCTGCTTCACATGCCCAGGTTCAATTCATTGACAGCAGGTCACTCACTGTATAACACATTGCTCCAGTTCACTCTATCCATGGCATACAAGCCTTTCACCCCCCTGCATGTTTAGTCCCCAAGCACTCAAAGTCTTGTTCACTCCATTTTCCCATCTCAAGTTTGGTCTCCCCCTTCTTGTCACACCCACTTGGGACACATATATTCTTTCTGAACTTGTCATCATTCATTCTCTCCAAATGTTCAAACCATTTCAGCACACTCTCTTCATCTCTCTAACCTTTTCTTCTTAATATCACATCTTACCCTCTCATTACATACTTGGTTAACCCTCCTTGCACTAAATATTGCCCTTGAACATTTCATTTCCAACACATTCATCCTCTTCCACACATTTTCATCAATAGCCCATGCCTCACATTCATGCAACATTGTTGCAACTACTATACCCAAAAGTATACCCATTTCTGCTCTCCCATATTATGACCTCTCTTTCTAGACATTCCTCAATGCTCCCAAAACCTTCACCCCATTACTTACCATATGACTCAACCACACTTTCAAGTTTCCATTTACTGCCAGGTACACCCCTAGATATCAAAAACGACCCACTTCTTCCAAGTTTTCTCCATTCAAACTAACACCCCTACTAATATGTACCTCTGCAGCGCTAAAGCTAATATCCTTTCCTTTATTCACACTTATTCTCAACTTTGTTTCTCACACAATCCCAAATTCAGACTACAACTTATGCAGTTTCTCATGCAAATTTGCCATCAGAGTTATATCATCCCACCAGAGATGTATCATCAACAAACAACAGTGGACTCACTTACAGGCTCTCTTCATCCCCAAAAGACTGCACACCTGCTTCTCTCTTCAAGGCCTTTGCATTTACCTCCCTTTATCCCATCCATAAACAAATTAAACACATCACAAACCCCCACCACAGACTCACCTTCACCAGGAGGGAAACACACATGCCTTAATCTCTTGAGTAAAATTCCCAACTGCATCTAATAGTAGATAGGCAGCCAATGACCAGGAAGGTATTTTACCAGTACTACCCACCTGGGTATCAGGAGGGTTACTGACATCTGCTTACTAAGCTAACACTTCGGTGGTTGTCAAGTTGCACTCCTCTGACCCAGGTAGCTGTCTTTTGTTTCTACCTTAATAACTCTTGGACTAATGGCATTCTGTCCACAAATGTACAATTTCTCCTTGTTATACATAACAAATGACAACACTTAACTCACACAGTTCATTCTTCATAACTATGTTTTCTTGCAGTGACCATTATGTGCTAACCCTTCCTTTTGGCAAAATGTAAGGAGCAGTAGATAGAAGTAGTAGGTAGGAACATTTAGGCAGGAGAATTAGGTAGAAACAGATAGAAAAAGCATTAGATAAAAGTAGGCAGTAGGAGCCTCAGCAAACACTGCCGTACAGTTTCCCTCTGCCAGTGGTGTGCTAAGGGTAAGGCACTAAAGGCTAAGCAGCAGCACTGAAGTTCACTGGTTATAGAGACTATTGCTGTGGCCACCCCTTTGAGGGAGTTCCAATTGGAATGGGCATCAGAGATATAGATAGATAATACCGTCTGTTTCCTTGCGCTACCTCGCAAACGCGGGAGACAGCGACAAAGTATAAAAAAAAAAAAAAAAAAAAAAAAAAAAAAAAAAAAAAATTTGAATGGAGAAAAACTGGAGGAAGTGAAGTGTTTTAGATATCTGGGAGTGGATCTGTCAGCGGATGGAACCATGGAAGCGGAAGTGGATCATAGGGTGGGGGAGGGGGCGAAAATTTTGGGAGCCTTGAAAAATGTGTGGAAGTTGAGAACATTATCCCGGAAAGCAAAAATGGGTATGTTTGAAGGAATAGTAGTTCCAACAATGTTGTATGGTTGCGAGGCGTGGGCTATGGATAGAGTTGTGCGCAGGAGGATGGATGTGCTGGAAATGAGATGTTTGAGGACAATGTGTGGTGTGAGGTGGTTTGATCGAGTAAGTAACGTAAGGGTAAGAGAGATGTGTGGAAATAAAAAGAGCGTGGTTGAGAGAGCAGAAGAGGGTGTTTTGAAATGGTTTGGGCACATGGAGAGAATGAGTGAGGAAAGATTGACCAAGAGGATATATGTGTCGGAGGTGGAGGGAACGAGGAGAAGAGGGAGACCAAATTGGAGGTGGAAAGATGGAGTGAAAAGGATTTTGTGTGATCGGGGCCTGAACATGCAGGAGGGTGAAAGGAGGGCAAGGAATAGAGTGAATTGGAGCGATGTGGTATACAGGGGTTGACGTGCTGTCAGTGGATTGAATCAAGGCATGTGAAGCGTCCGGGGGTAAACCATGGAAAGCTGTGTAGGTATGTATATTTGCGTGTGTGGACGTGTGTATGTACATGTGTATGGGGGGGGTTGGGCCATTTCTTTCGTCTGTTTCCTTGCGCTACCTCGCAAACGCGGGAGACAGCGACAAAGTATAAAAAAAAAAAAAAAAAAAAAAAAAAAAAAAAAAAAAAAAAATACCGTAAGACAAGAGAACAAATGGGAACATCAGTGAAGGGGGCTAATGGGGAGGTAATAACAAGTAGTGGTGATGTGAGTAGGAGATGGAGTGAGTTTTCTGAAGGTTTGTTGAATGTAATAGATGATAGAGTGGCAGATATGGGTGTTTTGGTCGAGGTGGTGAGCGAAGTGAGAGGGTTAGGGAGAATGATTTGGTAAACAGAGAAGAGGTAGTAAAAGCTTTGCGGAAGATGAAAGCCGGCAAGGCAGCAGGTTTGGATGGTATTGCAGTGGAATTTATTAAAAAATGGGGTGACTGTGTTGCTACTGGTTGATAAGGATATTTAATGTATGTATGACTAATGGTGAGGTGCCCTAGGATTGGTGGAATGCATGCATAGTGCCACTGTACAAAGGCAAAGGAGATAAAGGTGAGTGCTAAAATTACAGAGGTATAAGTTTCTTGAGTATTCCTACGAAATTATATGGGAGGATATTGATTGAGAGGGTGAAAGCATGTACAGAGCATCAAATTGGGGAAGAGCAGCATGGTTTCAGAAGTGGTAGAAGATGTGTAGATCATGTGTTTGCTTTGAAGAATGTATGTGAGAAATACTTAGTAAAACAAATGGATTTGTATGTAGCATTTATGGATCTGGAGAAGGCATATGTTAGAGTTGATAGAAATGCTCTGTGGAACGTATTAAGAATATATGGTGTGGGAGGCAAGTTGTTAGAAGCAGTGAAAGGTTTTTATCAAGGATATAAGGCATGTGTACAAGTAGGAAGAGAGGAAAGTGATTGGTTCTCAGTGAATGTAGGTTTGCGGTAAAGGTGCGAGGTGTCTCAAAGGCTGTTTTATTTGTTTATGGATGGGGTTGTTAGGGGGGTTAATGCAGAGTTTTGGAGAGTGGGGGAAGGATGCAGTCTCTTCTGCATGAGAGGGCTTGGGAATTGAGTCAGTTGTTGTTAGCTGATGATACAGCGCTGGTGGCTGATTCGGGTGAGAAACTGCAGAAGCTGGTGACTGAGATTGGTAAAGTATGTGAAAGAAGAAAGCTGAGAGTAAATGAGAATAAGAGCAAGGTTATTAGGTACAGTAGGGTTGAGGGCCAAGTCAATTGGGAGGTAAGTTTGAATGGAGAAACCTGGAGAAAGTGAAGTGTTTTAGATATCTGGGAGTGGATTTGGGAGCGGATGGAACCACGGAAGCGGAAGTGAGTCACAGGGTGGGGGAGGGGGTGAAAGTTCTGGGAGCGGTGAAAAATGTGTGGAAAGCGAGAACATTATCTCGGAAAGCAAAAATGGGTATGTTTGAAGGAATAGTGGTTCCAACAATGTTATATGGTTGCGAGGCATGGGCTAGAGTTGTGCGGAGGAGGGTGGATGTGTTGGAAATTGAGGACAATATGTGGTGTGAAGCGGTTTGATCGACTAAGTAATGATAGGGTAAGAGAGATGTGTGGTAATAAAAAAGAGTGTGGTTTAGACAGCAGAAGAGGGTGTTTCGAAATGGTTTGGTCACACGGAGAGAATGAGTTAGGAAAGATTGACAAAGAGGATACATGTGTCAGAGGTGGAGGGAACAAGGAGAAGTGGGAGACCAAATTGGAGGTGGAAGGATGGAGTGACAAAGATCTTGAGCGATCGGGGCCTGAACATGCAGGAGGGTGAAAGGGGTGCAAGGAACAGAGTGAATTGGAACGATGTGGTATATCGTGGTCGACATGCTGTCAATGTATTGAACCAGGGCATGTGAAGCATCTGGGGTAAACCATGGAAAGTTTTGTGGGGCCTAGATATGGAAAGGGAGCTGTGGTTTCGATGCATTACACATGACAGCTAGAGACACATGACGCGAGAGACAGCGACAAAGTACAATAAAAAATAAATAAATAATATCTAATAGCTTTCCTCCCACACCATATATTCATAACACCTTCCACAATGCATTTCTATCAACCTTATCACATGGTTTCTCCAGATCCATAAACACTACATAAAAATCATCTGTCTAAAGTATTTCTCACATACATTCTTCAGAGCAAAAACCTAATCCATCCACCCTCTATCCCTCTTGAAGCCATACTGTTCTTCCTAAGTCTGATACTCTATGTATGCCAACACACTTAATCACCACTCTTCCATTCACTTCACAGGATACACTCAGCAAACTTATACCTCAGTAATTCCAACACTCAACTTTGTCCCCTTTGCCTCTCTACAATGCCGCTATATATGCATTCTGCCAATCCACATGCACCTCATTATGATCCATTCCTATATGAAAATCCAACTAATCAATTTCTTTAGACATTCAACTGCAACACCATCCACTACAACCATCTTCCCATACTTCATTTTGCAGATGGCTTTACCCACCTCCTCTCTCTTCACCAAACGACCTTCCATGACTCTCACTTCCCATACCTCCCCTACCCACACACCCTACATCTGCCATTCTATTATCAAACACATTCAACAATTTTTCAAAGTACCTACTCCATCTCTTTACCTCATCACAGCCTGTTACAAGTTCCTTAATTACCCTCTTGACCAACGTTCCCATTTATTCTCACTTTTGCCACATAATCAACCCCCTTCCAAAACATCTTAGTCTCCCTAATGTTTGTGGATACTCTCTTATCCTTACTCTCATTCACCCACCTTTCAGTCTCTGTACCTTCCTCTTGACCTTCTACCAGTTTCTCTCATACATCTCTCGATCACTCGTATTCCTCCCCCATACCATCCATGCGCCATTCTTTTCTCTTTCACTTGACAATTTAAATTTACTTCATCATCCACTACCCACCACCCTTTCTCACCAGCTCAACTCCCACCCTCTGCATGCCTCACACTTCTTTTGCACATGCCAGTACTGTTTCCCTCAATACCTTTCATTCCTCTCCCTCTATCCCTAGCTTCATATACTTTAACCTTTTGCCATTTTACAATCTATTTCTTGGTTGAGGTCAGTTTTTTAAACTTAACTACTTTCACCACCCTTTCCATGCCCCTATCATTTCCTGTTTTCTAAAAATCTCTATATTCACCCTTGTTTCCACCAGGTAATGACTGGACATCCCATTAACTACCTTTCTCGGTACATTAACATCCCAAGTCTCTCTCTTTTGTACTGCTATCAATTAGTACATATTCCAATAATGCCCGTTGACCATCTTCCCTGCTCAGCCACATATGTACTTCCCTAATTCTAAACCAGGTTCTCCTAATCCTTAGTACTTCTGCAGCACACTTAATAAGCTGTTCACCATCTCTCTTCACTTTACTGAATATCCCATACCCTCCAATTATACCCTTGACTGCCACATTACACACTTTCATACTTAAATTACATGTCACTAATGCCATGTGTCTTGCATTGAAACAACTGACACACTCAATCAGCTGCTTCCAAAACACTAAACTCTCTTCATCATTCTCTCCTAGCCAAGTGCATAAATACTCCTCACCTGGCTCCTTCTTACATTTAATATTTAAGAAACTGAAATACAAAAAGGTGAGTTTCTAACCATTCACTTCAGCCCCTCTCAGTTGCCTTCTATGACACAATGGGAGTATGTGGAAATAAAAATTATTAACCACTGTAAAATCCCCATACTGCTTCTCATAACACTGGATGTTGCTTTTTCTAAGGTATGAAGAAAGTGCAAAGAATGCTTCTATCAAATATCAAATTTGACTGTACTGATTACCTTTTCTCCTTCTGACGACAACGTATTTTCCTCCATCTGGAGTCTCTCCACAGATACTGTCAATGCCACGATATTTAGCCTTGAGAGCTTGATGGATAACAGCAATATCTGCTTCATCTGTGTAGTCTATGTTGATCCATACCTCTGTCAGAGCAGGTAAATCTGGAGGAAATATCACAGATGACAATAATGTCCTGGCCTAGAAAAGATGGAGCTAAAATTCACATAAAAAATTACATAATCATAACAGGTCTTTGACATTCAAAGGCTCTCTGCATAAAGACTGGAGACAGATGATGACTTTATGTCCAGCAGGCAAAAATTCATAATCAATGCAGTATGAGAGTAATTGGATTCATTATAGGGTTAATCCTTTCCAGTAGCTCATGGCAGAATCTAAATCAATCTGCACAACAAGACCTCAATATAATTTACTGACATAGTTGCAACATGAACATATCAATACTTAGTTCAAACTATAAATGAGGATCTCCTCAAAATGTCTTTGTTGGGAAGTTTGGGTATCAATGGTAACTGACAAATTACAATTAAGGCAACTTTAAATATGGCTTTTAATGATGATAAGAACAGAAGTTCTGAAAAGAAAAAGTTCAGAAAAAAATTTCCAACTCTTTGCATTATTCTTTAAAGAAGTTAGGACAACGTAAATGAAAATGAGAAGAACACAGCTCAGAGAAGGTTCAGTACGGCATTCAAAACACTAGTGTCCCAATAAATGAAAGATTATGATATTCTTAAACTAAATCAAAATGATGGTAGACTTAAATAGTGAACTGCCTGTTGCCTATGAAACTAAAAGAATAACCAACATTACAGAACAAATAATGTAAATATGTATACAAAAACAGAAGACGCTGTAGTCTTAAATAGTGAACTGCCTGTTGCCTATGAAACTAAAAGAATAATAACCAACATTACAGAACAAATAATGTAAATATGTATACAAAAACAAAAGACGCTGTAGTCAGAGTAAGCATAAACAGCAAAAGAATTTCCAAGAACTTTTCATTTATGCTAAACCATGAGTAAATATCCAATTAACTGTTCCATTCATCACACAAAAAAACAACTTAGTTCATGATATGAAGCTATAGCAAAGATAATGTATCATTTTTTTTAATTCATAAAATGTGTCCTCGCTTTGCTCTTATGCTTATAAACACCCAGGTCCTGAATTGTACTATGACATGAGACACTTACTTCTACCAGTCCCTTTCACACCACAAAGAAGAGTGCAGGGAAAAATTCCAAGTGCTGTGGTCTTAATGTCTGCCAAAGTAAACTAAAGGGGCTAAAAATTCACTTAGGGACATGATAGAGGAAATGCTTTTTATACACAAAGCATGAGATGATGAAGAAAAGCAGCCTTGGTGACCTTCAGCTCAGGTCTAAAAGTCTGAAGTTTATGCACATTTATGTAACGAAGACAATGCAGCTGAGCCATAGCCATTTCAAGCAAGTGAAGGATGGCTAGATAAGTGTATTTAAAATTGAAATTTGTGTAACAGAAAAGTAACAAAAAAATCCACCAATGGTGACCAAGAAGCCTCTCCACACATCCCATTTTTCCCTGTTTTCTTTTGGCAGAATGCATGCATAGTGCCATTGTAAAGAGGCAAAGGGAATGGGGGTGAGTGTTCAAACTAAAGATGCGTGGGTTTGTTGAGTGTTCCTGGGAAAATGTGAGCAAGGGTGGGGGTATATGCAGAGCACTGGATTGGGGAACAGCAGTGTGAGATGGAAGTGGTGAAGGATGTGTGGATCACGTGTTTGTTTCGAGTAATGTATGAGAGGTGCTTAGAGGGGTGGTTGGATTTGTATGTAACATTTATGGATCTGAAGAGGGCATGTGATAGGGCAGATGGAGATGCTTGGGAATGTATGGTGTGGGAGGAAAATTACTAGAAGCAGTGAAAAGTTTTTACCAAGGATGTAAGGCATGTGTGCGAGTGGGGAGAGAGGAGAGTAATTGGTTCCCAGTGAATGTTGGTCTGCGGCAGGGGAGTATGATGTCCCCAAAATTGTTTGGTTTGTTTATGGATGGGGTGGTTGAGGAGGTGAATGCAGGAGTTTTGGACATAGGGGCGAGTAAGCAGTCTGTTGGGGATGAAAGGGGCCTGGAAAGTGAGTCAGTTGTTGTTTGCCAATGATACAGCTCTAGTGGCTGATTCGTGTAAGAAACTGCACAAGTTTGTGATTGAGTTTGGAAAGGTAAGTGAAGGGAGAGGGTTGGGAGTGGGTGTGGCAGCAGGTGGAACCAACAGAATGAAGAGAATCTAAGGTGAAATAAGGAGCCAAGGTCCCCAGTGCATTGATGAGCACATGAAATAAGGTTAATGAGTGCTAGCAGGAAGGTGGGTATATATGTAAATGTCCTGAAAATAATATGAACACGAGTCTTAGGTCCTATACACAAGAGGCTGACTGATGAAGATGAAATGCATAAGGACTACAAGAAGTGACATGAATACCTGGTGAACTCTTTGGGGGCCGTCATCCCAAGACCCAGGCTGGGCCCAAGCTCTTGCATTAGGTTGTTCGTTGAGCTAGCACTTGAAAGGTGGGATATTCATGTACGGCATGACAGTAATATTAGGTTGACACATTAGGTTAAAGTAGTTGGTGGGAAAATTAGCAAGGAGCCTCTGAAAACACTGCACTAGAGCTGCCCTCCACCAATGGCCTGTTAAGGATGACGCACAAAAGACTAAGAAGCAGCACTGAAGTTCAAAAGTTATTGAGAATCATTTGCCATGGGGCACCCCCTTGAGGGAGTTCCCAAGGGGGAACAGGCATCAGAGATATAGATAGATAGATGACAGTACAGGAGAACATATATGTATGTGTGGAGCATCAAAACTCTTATCTGAATAGTAAGGCATGTGTGAGAGTAGGAAGAGAGGTGGATGTGTAATGTAACACTGGATGTTTAATTTGTTTACGGATGGAGTGGTAAGGGTGGTGAAGCAAAGGTCTTAGAAAGAAGAGCAGTTATGCAATCTGTTGTAGGTGAGGTAAGGCCTGGCAGATATGCAATGCTTCCTCATATACATCCCATTCCTCACCTATGCACCTTACTTTGTTTACTCTCACCTCTTGCCCTTCAACACCCAATCTCTCTCATTATTTCTTCACATCTCTTTTCCATGCTTGCTTACATTCACTACCCACTTCTCATTCATATCGTTTCCTCTTTTCTGAAATCCCTACAAATCTCCATCCTTGCCACCACCATGTAATAATTAGACATCCTACCAATTGTCTTTCTCAACACATTTGCTTCCAAAAGTTTGTCATTTGCATGGCTATTTATCAATATGTAATCCAAGAATGATCTTTTACCTACTTTCCTATTCTTTCTATCTATCTATCTATCTACCTATATTTCTGAAGGCAATGCAATACAGTCTTTATAACTAAAGAACTCCAGTGCCTTTAGCACCTCACCCTTAACAGGACACTATCAAAGGGAAACTCTAGCACAGTGCTAGTAGAGGCTCCTCACTAATGTTCGTACTGACTACTTCAACGTAATGCTCCTAGCTACTACTACCTTATGTTTCTAGCTAATGCTGCCTAAATGTTCCTACATACTACTTCAAACTACTGCAGCTACCATTTTTCCAAAAGGGAGGGCTAGTGCATGGTACTCATCACAGGAAATCTAGAGTTACGAAGAATGAGCTGTGTGAGAAGGTGGAGGCAGTGGCAACAGTGGCATATCATCATCCTGCTTCTCTAGATTAGATGCAAAAAATGCTAATAATCATCCACCTCTGATTACAACCCAATTTCATTTTTACCTATATTGATCTGGAGCTCACTCAACTAGGCTCTTTCACACATTCCCACAACTGCTTGAGATGTATTGCTACCCCCTCCTTAGCTCTTTCCCTCAAACCAAAGTCACTCCTAAGAAACACATAAACCAATCTTCCCCTTTAACCTCGAACTTTATTTTGCACAAGGTCAGAACATCCAGGTTCCTCTCCTTAGACATACTACTTGTATTACCTTCTTCTCATCCTGGTTACATCGACATATATTCAAATACAACAGACTAAACTAAATATTTAAGGAGGATGACCAAGGCAGGGAGTTGCAGCCCTCCATCCATTCCCACTCTCTTAGTCACCTTCGCTGACATGTAGGGAATATGGAGGGAAAATTCTTTCTCCCCTATCCCAAGGGGTAGGAGAGAAAATTTATCTTTTATCATACTTGTTTTAGATGTCTGGGAGTCAATTTAGCAGTGGATGGAACAATGGAATTGGAAATAAGTCACAGGGTTGGGGAGGGGGCAAAGGTAATGGGAGCGTTGAAGAATGTGTGGAAGGAGAGCAAAATGGGTATGTTTAAAGGAATAGTGGTCCCAACAATGTTACATGGTTGTAAGGCATGGGATATGGATAAGGTTGTGCCGAAAAGGGTGGATGTGTTGGAAATGAGATGTTTGAGGATAATATGAGGAGTGAGGGTTTAATCAAGTAAGTAAATGAAAGGGTCAGAGAGATGTGTGTTGATAAAATGAGTGTGGTTGAGAGAGCAGCAGAGGAGGCATTGAAATGGTTTGGTCACATGGAGAGAATGAGTGAGGAAAGATTAACAAAGACGATATATGTGTCAGAGTTGGAGGGAACGAGAAGTGGGAGACCAAATTGGAGGTGGAAGGATGGAGTGAAACAGATTTTGAGTGATCAGGGCCTGAACATACAGGAGGGTGAAAGTCGTACAAGGGACAGAGCGAAGTGGAACGATGTGGTATACCAGGGTCGATGTGCTGTCAATGGATTGAACCAGGGCATGCAAAGCTTCTGGGGTAAACCATGGAAAGATGTGGGGGGAATGGATGTGGAAAGGGAGCGGTGGTTTCAGTGTGCATTACACATAACACTAGAGACAGAGTGTGAATGAATGTGGCCTTTGTTGTCTTTTCCTAGCACTACATCGCACATGCAGGGGGAAGGGGGCAGGGAGGGTGTTTCATGTGTGACGAGGTGGCGAAGGAATGGGTGAAGGCTGCAAGTATGAATATGTACATGCATATGTATTTAGGAAAGCAGTAATGACTTGCACAAAAGATGCTTGTGTCATGAGAAAGGTGGGAGGTGGGCAGATTAGAAAGGGTAGTGAGAGGTGGGATGAGGAAGTAAGACTGTTAGTGAAAGAAAAGAGAGAGGCATTTGTATGATTTTTGCAGGGAAGCAGTGCAAATGACTGGGAGATATATAAAAGAAAGAGGAAGGAGGTCAAGAGAAAGGTTCAAGAGGTGAAAAAGAGGGCAAATGTGAGTTGGGGTGAGAGTATCATTCAATTCTAGGGAGAATAAAAAGATGCTTTCTTTCCATTTCAATCTATTCCTTGCATGCCTTTCACCCTCCTGTATGTTCAGGCCATGATCGCTCAAAATCTTATTCACTCCATCCGTTGACCTCCAATTTGGTCTCCCACTTCTCCTTGTTCCCTTCACCTCTGACACATATATCCTCTTTGTATATCTTTCCTCACCTATTCTCTCCATGTAGCCAAAACATTTCAATACACCCTCTTCTCCTCTCTCAACAACACTCTTTTTATTACCACACATCTCTCTCACACTTTCATTACTTACCTGATTGAACCACCTCACACCACATATTGTCCTCAAACATCTCATTTCCAACACATCCACCCTCCTCTTCATAACCCTATCTATAGCCCCTGCCTCACAACCATATAACATTGTTGGAACCACTATTCCTTCAAACATACCCATTTTTGCTTTTCGAGATAACGTTCTCCCCTTCCACACATTCTTCAATACTCCCAATCAATGCTGCTGATAATGGGTTGAACCAGGGCATGTGAAGCGTCTAGGATAAACTATGGAAAGTTTTGTGGGGCCTGGATGTGGAAAGGGAGCTAGACACTGAGTATGAATGAACATGGCCTTTGTTGTCTTTTCCTATCGCTACCTTGCGTGAACGCGGCGGGAGGGGGGATTCCATTTCATGTGTGGCTGGATGGTGGTGGGAATGGATGAAGGCAGCATATATGAATATGTACATGAGTATAGATGTATATGTCTATTTATGTATATGGAGAAAGGTATAGGTATGTATATGTGCGTGTGTGGGCGTTCATGTATATACATATGTATGTGGGTGGGTTGGGCCATTCTTTCATCTGTTTCCTTGCACTAACTCGCTAATGCGGGAAATAGCGACAAGGTATAATAAAAAATATGTAAAAATAATAAAGAGATATTTTGGAAGGAACTAAGTAAAGTGTGCAAGACAAGAGAACAAATGGTAACATCGGTGAAGGGAGCTAATAACAAGTAGTGATTAAGTGAGGGGAGCTAAAAGGGAGGTAATACCAAGTAGTGATTAAGTGAGAAGGAGATGGAGTGAGATTTTGAAGGTTTGTTGAATATGTTTGATAATAGAGTGGCAGATATAGCATGTTTTAGTTGAGGTGGTATGCGAAGTGAGAGAGCCAGGGAGAATCATTTGGTGAAGAGAAAGGAGGTAGTGAAAGTATTGCAGAAGACAAAAACCCGAGAGGTAGTGGGATTGGATGGTACTGCAATGAAATATATTACAAAAAGGTGTGACTGTGTAGTTCACTGATTGGTGAGGATATTCAATGTACGTATGGCTCATGGAGAAACACATGAGGATTGCTGGAATGAATGCATAGTGCCATTGTACAAAGGCAAAGGGGATAAGGGTGAGTGTTCAAATTACAGAGGTATAAGATAGTTGAGTATTCCTGGGAAGTTTTTTTTTTTTTTTTTTGCTTTGTCAGTCTCCCGCATTTGCGAGGTAGCGCAAGGAAACAGACGAAAGAAATGGCCCAACCCACCCCAATACACATGTATATACATACGTCCACACACGCAAATATACATACCTACACAGCTTTCCATGGTTTACCCCAGACGCTTCACATGCCCTGATTCAATCCACTGACAGCACGTCAACCTCAGTATACCACATCGATCCAATTCACTCTATTCCTTGCCCTCCTTTCACCCTCCTGCATGTTCAGGCCCCGATCACACAAAATCTTTTTCACTCCATCTTTCCACCTCCAATTTGGTCTCCCACTTCTCCTCGTTCTCTCCACCTCCGACACATATATCCTCTTGGTCAATCTTTCCTCACTCATTCTCTCCATGTGCCCAAACCATTTCAAAACACCCTCTTCTGCTCTCTCAACCACGCTCTTTTTATTACCACACATCTCTCCTACCCTTACGTTACTTACTCGATCAAACCACCTCACACAACACATTGTCCTCAAACATCTCATTTCCAGCACATCCATCCTCCTGCGCACAACTCTATCCATAGCCCACGCCTCGCAACCATACAACATTTTTGGAACCACTATTCCTTCAAACATACCCATTTTTGCTTTCCGAGATAATGTTCTCGACTTCCACACATTCTTCAAGGCTCCCAGGATTTTCACCCCCTCCCTCACCCTACGCTCCACTTCCGCTTCCATGGTCCCATCCGCTGCCAGATCCACTCCCAGATATCTAAAACACTTTACTTCCTCCAGTTTTTCTCCATTCAAACTTACCTCCCAATTGACTTGACCCTCAACCCTACTGTACCTAATTACCTTGCTCTTATTCACATTTACTCTTAACTTTCATCTTTCACACACTTTCACAAACGGGGAAATTATAAGGGAAGATATTTCTCCCCTATCCCAGGGGAAAGGGGAGAAAGAATATTTCCCACGCATTCCTCACGTGTCGTAGAAGACGACTAAAGGGGACGGGAGCGGGAGGGCTGGAAACCCTCCCCTCCTTGTATTTTTAACTCTCTAAAAGGGGAAACAGAAGGAGTCACGCGGTGAGTGCTCATCCCCCTCGAAGGCTCAGATTTTTTTTTTTTTTTTTTTTTTTGCTTTGTCGCTGTCTCCCGCGTTTGCGAGGTAGCGCAAGGAAACAGACGAAAGAAATGGCCCAACCCACCCCCATACACATGTATATACATACGTCCACACACGCAAATATACATACCTACACAGCTTTCCATGGTTTACCCCAGACGCTTCACATGCCCTGATTCAATCTACTGACAGCACGTCAACCCCAGTATACCATATCGATCCAATTCACTCTATTCCTTGCCCTCCTTTCACTCTCCTGCATGTTCAGGCCCCGATCACACAAAATCTTTTTCACTCCACCTTTCCACCTCCAATTTGGTCTCCCTCTTCTCCTCGTTCCCTCCACCTCCGACACATATATCCTCTTGGTCAATCTTTCCTCACTCATTCTCTCCATGTGCCCAAACCATTTCAAAACACCCTCTTCTGCTCTCTCAACCACGCTCTTTTTATTTTCACACATCTCTCTTACCCTTACGTTACTCACTCGATCAAACCACCTCACACCACACATTGTCCTCAAACATTTCATTTCCAGCACATCCATCCTCCTGCGCACCACTCTATCCATAGCCCACGCCTCGCAACCATACAACATTGTTGGAACCACTATTCCTTCAAACATACCCATTTTTGCTTTCCGAGATAATGGTCTCGACTTCCACACATTCTTCAAGGCTCCCAGAATTTTCGCCCCCTCCCCCACCCTATGATCCACTTCCGCTTCCATGGTTCCATCCGCTGCCAGATCCACTCCCAGATATCTAAAACACTTTACTTCCTCCAGTTTTTCTCCATTCAAACTCACCTCCCAATTGACTTGACCCTCAACCCTACTGTACCTAATAACCTTGCTCTTATTCACATTTACTCTTAACTTTCTTCTTTCACACACTTTACCAAACTCAGTCACCAACTTCTGCAGTTTCTCACATGAATCAGCCACCAGCGCTGTATCATCAGCGAACAACAACTGACTCACTTCCCAAGCTCTCTCATCCCCAACAGACTTCATACTTGCCCCTCTTTCCAAAACTCTTGCATTCACCTCCCTAACAACCCCCATCCATAAACAAATTAAACAACCATGGAGACATCACACACCCCTGCCGCAAACCTACATTCACTGAGAACCAATCACTTTCCTCTCTTCCTACACGTACACATGCCTTACATCCTCGATAAAAACTTTTCACTGCTTCTAACAACTTGCCTCCCACACCATATATTCTTAATACCTTCCACAGAGCATCTCTATCAACTCTATCATATGCCTTCTCCAGATCCATAAATGCTACATACAAATCCATTTGCTTTTCTAAGTATTTCTCACATACATTCTTCAAAGCAAACACCTGATCCACACATCCTCTACCACTTCTGAAACCACACTGCTCTTCCCCAATCTGATGCTCTGTACATGCCTTCACCCTCTCAATCAATACCCTCCCATATAATTTACCAGGAATACTCAACAAACTTATACCTCTGTAATTTGAGCACTCACTCTTATCCCCTTTGCCTTTGTACAATGGCACTATGCACGCATTCCGCCAATCCTCAGGCACCTCACCTTGAGTCATACATACATTAAATAACCTTACCAACCAGTCAACAATACAGTCACCCCCTTTTTTAATAAATTCCACTGCAATACCATCCAAACCTGCTGCCTTGCCGGCTTTCATCTTCCGCAAAGCTTTTACTACCTCTTCTCTGTTTACCAAATCATTTTCCCTAACCCTCTCACTTTGCACACCACCTCGACCAAAACACCCTATATCTGCAACTCTATCATCAAACACATTCAACAAACCTTCAAAATACTCACTCCATCTCCTCACATCACCACTACTTGTCATCACCTCCCCATTTGCGCCCTTCACTGAAGTTCCCATTTGCTCCCTTGTCTTACGCACTTTATTTACCTCCTTCCAGAACATCTTTTTATTCTCCCTAAAATTTAATGATACTCTCTCACCCCAACTCTCATTTGCCCTTTTTTTCACTTCTTGCAACTTTCTCTTGACCTCCTGTCTCTTTCTTTTATACATCTCCCACTCAATTGCATTTTTTCCCTGCAAAAATCGTCCAAATGCCTCTCTCTTCTCTTTCACTAATACTCTTACTTCTTCATCCCACCACTCACTACCCTTTCTAATCAACCCATCTCCCACTCTTCTCATGCCACAAGCATCTTTTGTGCAATCCATCACTGATTCCCTAAATACATCCCATTCCTCCCCCACTCCCCTTACTTCCATTGTTCTCACCTTTTTCCATTCTGTACTCAGTCTCTCCTGGTACTTCCTCACACAAGTCTCCTTCCCAAGCTCACTTACTCTCACCACCCTCTTCACCCCAACATTCACTCTTCTTTTCTGAAAACCCATACAAATCTTCACCTTAGCCTCCACAAGATAATGATCAGACATCCCTCCAGTTGCACCTCTCAGCACATTAACATCCAAAAGTCTCTCTTTCGCGCGCCTGTCTATTAACACGTAATCCAATAACGCTCTCTGGCCATCTCTCCTACTTACATAAGTATACTTATGTATATCTCGCTTTTTAAACCAGGTATTCCCAATCATCAGTCCTTTTTCAGCACATAAATCTACAAGCTCTTCACCATTTCCATTTACAACACTGAACACCCCATGTATACCAATTATTCCCTCAACTGCCACATTACTCACCTTTGCATTCAAATCACCCATCACTATAACCCGGTCTCGTGCATCAAAACTACTAACACACTCACTCAGCTGCTCCCAAATCACTTGTCTTTCATGATGTTTCTTCTCATGCCCAGGTGCATATGCACCAATAATCACCCATCTCTCTCCATCCACTTTCAGTTTTACTTTCTTACATTCTATCACATACTCCCACCACTCCTGTTTCAGGAGTAGTGCTACTCCTTCCCTTGCTCTTGTCCTCTCACTAACCCCTGACTTTACTCCCAAGACATTCCCAAACCACTCTTCCCCTTTACCCTTGAGCTTCGTTTCACTCAGAGCCAAAACATCCAGGTTCCTTTCCTCAAACATACTACCTATCTCTCCTTTTTTCACATCTTGGTTATATCCACACACATTTAGGCACCCCAATCTGAGCCTTCGAGGAGGATGAGCACTCCCCGCGTGACTCCTTCTTCTGTTTCCCATTTTAGAAAGTTAAAAAAGTACAAGGAGGGGAGGATTTCTGGCCCCCCGCTCCAGTCCCCTCCAGTCGCCTTCTACGACTGGCTCAGATAGGGGTGTTTATATGTGTGTGGATGTAACCAAGATGAGAAATAAGGAGAGATAGGTAGTATGTTTGAGGAAAAGAACCTGGATGTTTTGGCTCTGAGTGAAACGAAGCTCAAGGGTAAAGGGGAAGAGTGGTTTGGGAATGTCTTGGGAGTAAAGTCAGGGGTTAGTGAGAGGACAAGAGCAAGGGAAGGAGTAGCACTACTCCTGAAACAGGAGTGGTGGGAGTATGTGATAGAATGTAAGAAAGTAAAACTGAAAGTGGATGGAGAGAGATGGGTGATTATTGGTGCATATGCACCTGGGCATGAGAAGAAACATCATGAAAGACAAGTGATTTGGGAGCAGCTGAGTGAGTGTGTTAGTAGTTTTGATGCACGAGACCGGGTTATAGTGATGGGTGATTTGAATGCAAAGGTGAGTAATGTGGCAGTTGAGGGATTAATTGGTGTACATTAGATGTTCAGTGTTATAAATGGAAATGGTGAAGAGCTTGTAGATTTATGATAATGCTGAAAAAGGACTGGTGATTGGGAATACCTGGTTTAAAAAGCGAGATATACATAAGTATACGTAAGTAGGAGAGATGGCCAGAGAGCGTTATTGGATTACGTGTTAATTGATAGGCGCACGAAAGAGAGACTTTTTGGATGTTAACATGCTGAGAGGTGCAACTGGAGGGATGTCTGATCATTATCTTGTGGAGGCGAAGGTGAAGATTTGTAGAGCTTTTCAGAAAAAAAAAGACAATGTTGGGGTGAAGAGAATGGTGAGAGTAAGTGAGCTTGGGAAGAAGAATTGTGTGAGGAAGTGCCAGGAGAGACTGAGTACAGAATGGAAAAAGGAAAGAACAAAGGACGTAAGGGGAGTGGAGGAGGAATGGGATGTATTTAGGGAAGCAGTGATGTCTTGCGCAAAAGATGCTTGTAGCATGAGAAGCATGGGAGGTGGGCAGATTAGAAAGGGTAGTGAGTGGTGGGATGAAGAAGTAAGATTATTAGTGAAAGAGAAGAGAGAGGCATTTGGATGGTTTTTGCAAGGAAATAATGCAAATGACTGGGAGATGTATAAAAGAAAGAGGCAGGATGTAAAGAGAAAGGTGCAAGAGGTGAAAAAGAGGCACATGAGAGTTGGGGTGAGAGAGTATCATTAAATTTTAGGGAGAATAAAAAGATGTTTTGGAAGGAGGTAAATAAAGTGCGTAAGACAAGGGAACAAATGGGAACTTCAGTGAAGGGGGCTAATGGGGAGGTGATAACAAGTAGTGGTGATGAGAAGGAGATGGAGTGAGTATTTTGAAGGTTTGTTGAATGTGTTTGATGATAGAGTGGCAGATATAGGGTGTTTTGGTCGAGGTGGTGTACAAAGTAAGAGGGTTAGGGAGAATGATTTGGTAAACAGAGAAGTAGTAGTAAAAGCTTTGCGGAAGATGAAAGCCAGCAAGGCGAGAATAAAAAGATGTTTTGGATGGAGGTAAATAAAGTGCATAAGACAAGGGAACAAATGGGAATTTCAGTGAAGGGGGCTAATGGGGAGGTGATAACAAGTAGTGGTGATGAGAAGGAGATGGAGTGAGTATTTTGAAGGTTTGTTGAATGTGTTTGATGATAGAGTGGCAGATATAGGGTGTTTTGGTCGAGGTGGTGTGCAAAGTAAGAGGGTTAGGGAGAATGATTTGGTAAACAGAGAAGTAGTAGTAAAAGCTTTGCGGAAGATGAAAGCCAGCAAGGCAGTGGGTTTGGATGGTATTGCAGTGGAAATTATCAAAAAAAAAGGGGTTTCTGCATTGTTGACTAGTTGGTAAGGTTACTTAATGTGTATGACTCATGGTGAGGGGCTTGAGGATTTGTGGTATGCTTACATAGTGCCACTGTGCAAAGGCAAATGGGATAAAAGTGAGTGCTTAAATTACATATGTATAAGTTTGTTGAGCATTCCTGGGAAATTATATGGGAAGGTATTGATTGAGAGGATGAAGGCATGTACAGAGCATCAGATTGGGGAAGAGCAGTGTGGTTTCAGAAGTGGTAGAGGATGTGTGGATCAGATGTTTGCTTTGAAGAATATATGTGAGAAACACTTAGAAAAGCAAATGGATTTGTATGTAGCATTTATGGATCTGGAGAAGGAATATGATAGAGCTGATAGAGATGCTCTGTGAAAGGTATTAAGAATATATGGTGTGGGAGACAAGTCGTTAGAAGCAGTGAAAAGTTTTTATCGAGGATGTAAGGCATGTGTACGTGTAGGAAGAGAGGAGAGTGATTGGTTCTCAGTGAATGGTGGTTTGCGGCAGGGGTGTGTGATGTCTCCTTGGTTGTTTAATTTGTTTATGGATGGGGTTATTAGGGAGGTGAATGCAAGAGTTTTGGAAAGAGGGGCAAGTATGCAGTCTGTTGTGGATGAAAGAGCTTGGGAAGTGAGTCAGTTGTTGTTCACTGATGATACAGCGCTGGTGGCTGATTCATGCAAGAAACTGCAGAAGCTGGTGACTGAGTTTGGTAAAACGTGTGAAAGAAGAAAGCTGAGAGTAAATGTGAATAAGAGTAAGGTTATTAGGTACAGTAGGGTGAGGGACATGAATAAGAGCAAGGTTATTAGGTACAGTAGGGTGAGGGACAAGTCAATTGGGAGGTAAGTTTGAATGGAGAAAAACTAGAGGAGGTGAAGGTTTTAGATATCTGAGAGTAAATTGGGCAGTGGATGGAACCACGGAAGCGGAAGTGAGTCATAGGGTGGGGGAGGGGGCGAAAGTTCTGGGAGCGTTGAAGAATGTGTGGAAGTCAAGAACATTATCTCGGAAAGCAAAATTGGGTATGTTTGAAGGGATAGCGGTTCCAACAATGTTATATGGTTGCGAGGTGTGGGCTATAGATAGAGTTGTGCACAGGAGGATGGATGTGCTGGAAATGAGATATTTGACGACAATATGTAGTGTGAGATGGTTTGATCAAGTAAGTAATAATAAGGTAAGAGAGATGTGCGGTAATAAAAAGAGTGTGGTTGAGAGAGCAGAAAAGGGTGTTTTGAAATGGTCACATGGACAGAATGAGTGAGGAAAGAGGAAATATGTGTCAGAGGTGGAGGGAACGAGGAAAAGTGGAAAGATGGAGTGAAAAAAATTTTGAGTGATTGGGGCCTGGACATGCAGGAGGGTGAAAGGTGTGCAGGGAATAGCTTGAATTGGAAGGTGTGGTATACCGGGATCGACTTGCTGTCAATGGATTGAACCAGGGAATGTGAAGCGTCTGGGGTAAACCATGGAAAGTTTTGTGGGGCCTGGATGTGGAAAGGGAGCTGTGGTTTCGATGCATTATTACATGACAGCTAGAGATTGCTGTGTACACGAATGTGGCCTTTGTTGTCTTTTCCTAGCGCTACCTCGCGCACATGCTGGGGGAAGTGGTTGTTATTTCATGTGTGGCGGGGTGGCGACGGGAATGAATAAAGGCAGACAGTATGAATTATGTAAATGTGTATACATGTATATGTCTGTGTGTGTATATATATGTATACATTGAGATGTATAGGTATGTATATTTGCATGTGTGGACGTGTATGTACATACATGTGTATGTGGGAGGGTTGGGCCATTCTTTTGTCTGTTTCCTTGTGCTACCTTGCTAACACAGGAGAAAGCGACAAGGTAAAACAAATAAATAAACAATAATATATCTATTATACTAGGGTAAACCATGGAAAGGTCTGTGGGACCTGGATGTAAAAAGGGAACTTTGGTTTCGGTGCTTTACACATGACAGATAAAGACTGAGTGTGAACAAATGTGGCCATTTTGTCTGTTCGTGGGACTGCCTTGCTAGAGGGGAGGGATGTTATTTCATGTGTGGTGAGGTGGTGACGAGCATGGATGAAGGCAGCAAACTAAGTTTGGATATGTACATGTGTATATATGTATATGCCTGTGCATGTATATGTATGTATACACTGAAATATATATGTATGTATATGTGCGTGTATGGGGCATTTATGTCTATACATGAGTATATCCCCTATCCCTGGGATAGGGGAGAAAGAATACTTCCTATGCATTCCTCAAGTGTCATAGAAGGTGACTAAAGGGAATGGGAACGGGGGGGATAGAAACCCTCCCCTCCTTCTATTCTAACTTTCTAAAAAGAAGAAACAGAAGGAGTCATGCAGCGAGTGCTCATCCTCCTCGAAGGCTCAGATTGCGGTGTCTAAATGTGTGTGGATGTAACCAAGAAGAGGAAAAAGGAGAGATAGGTATTATGCTTAAGGAAAGGAACCTTGATATTTTAGCTCTGAGTGAAACAAAGCTCAAGGATAAAGGGGAAGAGTGGTCTGGGAATGTCAGGGGTTGGTGAGAGGACAAAAGTCAGGGTAAGTCAGGGGTTGGTGAGAGGACAAGAACAAAGGAAGGAGTAGCACTATTCCTGAAGCAGTAGTTGTGGGAGTATGTGATTGAGTGTAAGAAAGTAAACTCTAGACTGATATGGGTAAAACTGATCGTGGACGGAGAGAGAGAGAGAGAGAGAGAGAGAGAGAGAGAGAGAGAGAGAGAGAGAGAGAGAGAGAGAGAGAGAGAGAGAGAGAGGTGATTATTGGTGCCTATGCACCTGGTCACGAGAAGAAAGATCATGAGAGGCAAGTGTTTTAGGAGCAGCTGAGTGAGTGTGTCAGCAGCGTTGATGCATGAGACTGGGTTATAATGATGGGTGATTTGAATGCAAAGGTGAGTAATGTGGCAATTGAGACTATAACTGGTGTACATGGGGTGTTCAGTGTTGTAAACGGAAACGGTGAAGAGCTTGTAGATTTGCTGAAAAAGGACTGGTGATTGGGAATACCTGGTTTAAAAAGAGAGATATACATAAGTATACGTAAGCAGAAGAGATGGCCAGAGAACATTATTGAATTATGTGTTAATAGATAGGCATGTGAGAGAAAGACTTTTGGATGTTAATGTGCTGAGAGGAGCAACTGGACGGATGTCTGATCATTATATTGTGCAGGCGAAGGTGAAGATATGTAGAGGTTTTCAGAAAAGGAGAGAGAATGTTGGGGTGAATGTTGGTGAGAGTAAGTGAGCTTGGAAAGGAGATGTGTGAGGAAGTACAAGGAGAGGTTGAGTGCAGAATGGAAAAAGGTGAGAGCAAATGATATAAAGGGAGTGAGGGAGGATTGGGATGTATTTAAGGAAGCAGAGATAGCTTGTGCAAAAGATGCCTGTGGCATGAGAAAGGTGGGAGGTGGGCAGATTACAAAGGGTAGTGAGTGGTGGGATGAAGAAGTAAGATTGTTTGTGAAAGAGAAGAGAGAGGCATTGGGACAATTTTTGCAGGGTAATAGTGCAAATGACTGGGAGATGTATAAAAGAAAGAGGCAAGAGGTCAAGAGAAAGGTGCAAGAGGTGAAAAAGAGTGCAAATGAGAGTTGGGGTGAGAGTATCATTAAATTTTAGGGAGAATAAAAAGATGTTTTGGAGGGAGGTATATAAAGTGCATAAAACAAGAGAACAGATGAACACATCAGTGAAGGGTGTTAATGGGGAGGTAATAACAAGTAGCGGTGAAGTGAGGAGATGGTGGGTATTTTGAAGGTTTGTTGAATGTGTTTGTTGATAGAGTGGCAGATATAGGGTGTTTTGGTCAAGGTGGTGTGCGAAATGAGAGAGTTAGGGAGAATGATTTGGTAAACAGAAAAGAGAAGGTGAAAGCGTTGCGGAAGATGAAAGTTGGCAAGGCGATGGGTCTGGATGGTATTGCTGTGGAATTTATTAAAAGAGGGGGTGACTGTGCTGCTGACTGGTTGGTAAGGATATTCAATGTATGTATGGTTCATGGTGAAGTGCCTGAGGATTGATGGAATGCATGCTTAGTGCTACTGTATAAAGGCAAAGGGGATAGAGATGAGTGTTCAAATTACACAGAGGTATAAGTTTGTTGAGTATTCCTGGGAAATTATATGGGAAGGCATTGATTGAGAGGGTCAAGGCTTGTACAGAGCAGAGCATCAGATTGGGGAAAAGCAGTGTGGTTTCAGAAGTGGTAGAGGATGTGTGGATGAGGTGTTTGCTTTCAAGAATGCATGTGAGAAATACTTGGAAAAACAAATGGATTTGCATGTAGTATTTATGGATCTGGAGATGGCATATGTTAGAGTTGATAGATATGCTCTGTGGAAGGCATTAAGAGTATAAGGTATGGGAGGTAAGTTGTTAAAAGCAGTGAAAAGTTTTTATCAAGGATGTAAGGCATGTGTACAAGTAGGAAGAGGGGAAAGTGATTGGTTCCCAGTGAATGTTGGTTTGCGGCAGGGGTGTGTGATGTCTCCATGGTTGTTTAATTTGTTTATGGATGGGGTTGTTAGGGAGGTGAATGCAAGAGTTTTGGAGAGAGGGGCAACTATGCAGTCTGTTGAGGATAAGCGAGCTTGGGAAGTGAGCCAGTTGTTGTTTGCTGATGATACAGCACTAGGGGCTGATTCAGGTGAGAAACTGCAGAAGTTGGTGACTGAGTTTGGTAAAGTGTGTGAAAGAAGAAAGTTGAGAGTAAATGTGAATAAGAACAAGGTTATTTGGTACAGTAGGGTTGAGGGACAAGTAAATTGGGAGGTAAGTCTGAATGGAGAAAAACTGGAGGAAGAAGTGTTTTAGATATCTGGGAGTGGATTTGGCAACGGATGGAACCATGGAAGAGAGAGAGAGAGAGAGAGAGAGAGAGAGAGAGAGAGAGAGAGAGAGAGAGAGAGAGAGAGAGAGAGAGAGAGAGAGAGAGAAGAGAGAGAGAGAAAGAGAGAGAGAGAAAGAGAGAGAGAGAAGAGAGAGAGAGAGAGAGAGAGAGAGAGAGAGAGAGAGAGAGAGAGAGAGAGAGAGAGAGAGAGAGAGAGAGAGAGAGAGAGAGATTCTGGGAGCATTAAAGAATGTGTGGAAGGTGAGAAAGCTATCTCAGAGAGCAAAAATGGGTATGTTTGAAGGAATAGTGGTTCCAACAATGTTATACGGTTTTGAGGCGTGGGCTACAGACAGGGTTATACAAAGGAGGGTGGATGTGTTGGAAATGAAATGTTTTTTTTTTTTTTTTCATACTATTCGCCATTTCCCGCATTAGCGAGGTAGCGTTAAGAACAGAGGACTGGGCCTTTGAGGGAATATCCTCATATGGCGCCCTTCTCTGTTCCTTCTTTTGGAAAATTTAAAAAAAAAAAAAAAAAAATGAAATGAAATGAAATGTATGAGGAGAATATTTGGTGTGAGGTGGTTTGATCGAGTAAGTAATGAAAGGGTAAGAGAGATGTGTGGTAATAAAAAGAGAGTGGTTGAGAGAGCAGAAGAGGTTGTACTGAAATGGTTTGGTCACACGGATAGAATGAGTGAGGAAAGACTGACAAAAAGGATATATGTGTCTGGGGTGGAGGGAATGAGGAGAAGTGGGAAACCAAATTGGAGGTGGAAGGATGGAGTGAAAAAGATTTTGAGCAACTGGGGCCTGAACACACAGGAGGGTGAAAGGCATGCAAGGAATAGAGTGAATTGGAATGCTGTGGTATACCGGGGTTGACGTGCTGTCAATGGATTGAACCAGGGCATGTGAAGCATCTGGGGTAAATCATGGAAAGTTTTGTGGGGCATGGATGTGGAAAGGGAGCTATGGTTTGGGTGCATTACACGTGACAGTTAGAGACTGAGAGAACAAATGTGGCCTTTGTCGTCTTTTCCTAGTGCTATCTAACGCGTGCAGGGGGGAGGGGAGTGCCATTTCAAGTGTGGCAGGGTGGTGACGGGAATGGATGAAGGCAGCAAGTATGAGTATGTACATGTGTATTAATATGTGAATGTATACGTTGAAATGTATAGGTATGTATATGTGCGTGTGTGGGCGTATATGTATGCACATGTGTATGTGGGTGGGTTGGGTCATTCTTCAGTCTGTTTCCTTGCGCTATCTTGCTAATGTGGGAGACAGCGACTAAGTATAATATATAAAATATATAAACATGGATGTTTATGTATATGTATGTGTACATGAGTGGATGGGCCATTCTTCATCTGTTTCCTGGCACTACCTCGCAGAAGCAGGAAGTGGTGATCTAGTATAATAATGATAAAAATAATATATGTGTGTGTATGTTAGTGGATGTGTCTTTCTTCATCCTTTTCTTGGCACTAACCCACTAATGTACAAAACCGCAATCAAGTATGAAAAAAATTTCATATCTGATTGCCGCTTCTTGCTTTAGCAATGTAATGACAAGATATAAGAAAGAGAATATTCAGAAAACTTTGCTTTTCTCTATTTCTTCATATTCAAAATATATTTCAGATATTCAAAAATCATATGTCACAATGTAACCAGATCAACCTAGTCATTGCGGAAAACCAAGCATAAGCTTTGAATGTTGTCAGTGTCTAATATCTTTTTTGTGCAGAACGCTTTCATGTGTCCTGCCCATACACAACACACTGACAGCCCACTCTTTCCTCAAGGATTTTTTCCCCAGTGTTTTCTTTGTGTGCATCTACTTTGAGTTCATTATAAGGCCCCAGCAAGTATACCTTTCAATAATAGTTTCTTTTGTTAAAAGGCATAGGAAAGTGGCATCTACACTGGAATGCAAATCAGAGCTCAGCATGTGTCTGAAGAAGGATAGCTGGGTGAAACACTTAAAAAGCCATCAGAGTTTTTTTCATAAGGAAATACCTGTGAGATCAATCTAACTACGAAAGTTAGAAGAAATGTTGACAATAATCAGACAAAAGTTTAATGACACAAACAAGATCATTATCATCATTATCAAGCCAGTGATCAATATACACTGAATCTAACCAAAAATTTTGAATTGCAATAATGAAAAAAGGCTTACAGGCTTACAGGAATAACTTTCTTTTTTCAATGTTAGCTTAGATGGTACAGGCAGCAGAGATCCCAATCAAAGCCATACTAATAACACTTCAAGGAAACTGATGAAAGAATGGCCCAACCCACCCACATACACATGTATATACATACACATCTACACACGCAAATATACAAATATACAACCTATACATCTCAATGTATACATATATATATACACACACAGACATATACATATATATACATGTACATAATTCATACTGTCTGCCTTTATTCATTCCCATCGCCACCCCGCCACAGATTAAATAAAAAACCCCTCCCCCTCATGTGCACGAGGTAGCGCTAAGAAAAGACAACAAAGGCCACATTCGTTCATACTCAGTCTCTAGCTGTCATGTAATAATGCACCGAAACGACAGCTCCCTTCCCACATCCAGGAACCACAGAAGTTTCCATGGTTTACCCAAGATGCTTCACATGCCCTGGTTCAATCCACTGACAGCACGTCGACCCCAGTATACCACATCGTTCCAATTCACTCTATTCCTTGCACGCCTTTCACCCTCCTGCATGTTCAGGCCCTAATCACTCACAATCTTTTTCACTCCATCTTTCCACCTCCAATTTAGTCTCCCACTTCTCCTCGTTCCCTCCACCTCCGACACATATATCCTCTTGGTCAATCTTTCCTCACTCGTTCTCTCCATGTGACCAAACCATTTCAAAACACCCTCTTCTGCTCTCTCAACCACGCTCTTTTTATTTCCACACATCTCCCTTACCCTTACATTACTTACTCGATCAAACTACCTCACACCACATATTGTCCTCAAACATCTCATTTTCAGCACATCCACCCTCCTCTGCACAACTATAGCCCACACCTCGCAACCATATAACATTGTTGGAACTACTATTCCTTCAAACATAACTATTTTTGCTTTCCGAGAAAATGTTCTCGACTTCCACACATTCTTCAATGCTCTCAGAAATTTCGCCCCCTCCCCCACCCTATGATTCACTTCCGCTTCCATGGTTCCATCTGCTGACAGATCCACTATCAGATACCTAAAATACTTCACTTCCTCCAGTTTTTCTCCATTCAAACTTACCTCCCAATTGACTTGTCCCTCAACACTACTGTACCTAATAACCTTGCTCTTATTCACATTTCCTCTCAGCTTTCTTCTTTCACACACTTTACCAAACTCAGTCACCAGCTCCTGCAGTTTCTCCCCCGAATCAGCTACCAGCGCTGTATCATCAGCGAACAACAACTGACTCACTTCCCAAGCTCTCTCATCCACAACAAACTGCATACTTGCCCCACTTTCCAAAACTTGCATTTGCCTCCCTAACAACCCCATCCATAAACAAATTAAACAACCATGGGAGGTGGGCTGATTAGAAAGGGAAGTGAGAGGTGGGATGAAGAAGTAAGATTATTAGTGAAAGAGAGGAGAGAGGCATTTGGACGATTTTTGCAAGGAAATAATGCAAATGACTGGGAGATGTATAAAAGAAAGAGGCAGGAGGTCAAGAGAAAGGTGCATGAGGTGAGAAAGAGGGCAAATGAGAGTTGGGGTGAGAGAGTATCATTAAATTTTAGAGAGAATAAAAAGAATGTATGGAAGTCGAGAACATTATCTCGGAAAGCAAAAATGGGTATGTCTGAAGGAATAGTGGTTCCAACAATGTTGTATGGTTGCGAGGTGTGGGCTATGGATAGAGTTGTGCGCAGGAGGATGGATGTGCTGGAAATGAGATGTTTGAGGCCAATGTGTGGTGTGAGGTGGTTTCATCGAGTGAGTAACGTAAGGGTAAGAGAGATGAGTGGAAATAAAAAGAGCGTGGTTGAGAGAGCAGAAGAGGGTGTTTTGAAGTGGTTTGGGCACATGGAGAGGATGAGTGAGGAAAGATTGACCAAGAGGATATATGTGTCGGAGGTGGAGGGAACAAGGAGAAGAGGGAGACCAAATTGGAGGTGGAAAGATGGAGTGAAAAAGATTTTGTGTGATCGGGGCCTGAACATGCAGGAGGGTGAAAGGAGGGCAAGGAATAGAGTGAATTGGAGCGATGTGGTATACCGGGGTTGACGTGCTGTCAGTGGATTGAAGCAAGGCATGTGAAGCGTCTGGGGTAAACCATGGAAAGCTGTGTAGGTATGTATATTTGCGTGTGTGGACGTATGTATATACATGTGTATAGGGGGGGGGGGGTTGGGCCATTTCTTTTGTCTGTTTCCTTGCGCTACCTCGCAAACGCGGGAGACAGCGACAAAGTATAATAATAATAAAAAAAAAAAAAAGATGTTTTGGAAGGAGGTAAATTAAGTGCACAAGACAAGGGAACAAATGGGAACTTCAGTGAGGGGGGATAATGGGGAGGTGATAACAAGTAGTGGTGATGTGAGGAGATGGTGTGAGTATTTTGAAGGTATGTTGAATGTGTTTCATGATAAGAGCGGCAGATATAGGGTGTTTTGGTCGAGGTGGTGTGCAAAGTGAGAGGGTTAGGGAGAATGATTTGGTAAACAGAGAAGAGGTAGTAAAACCTTTGCAGAAGATGAAAGCCAGCAAGGCAGTGGGTTTGGATGGTATTGCAGTGGAATTTATTAAAAAAGGGGGTGACTGTATTGTTGACTGGTTGGTAAGGTTATTTAATGTATGTATGACTCATGGTGAGGTGCCTGAGGATTGGAGGAATGCTTGCATAGTGCCATTGTACAAAGGCATAGGGGATAAAAGTGAGTGCTCAAAGTACAGAAATATAAGTTTGTCGAGTATTCCTGGGAAATTATATGGGAGGGTATTGAGTTAGAGGGTGAAGGCATGTTCAGAGCATCAGATTGGTGAAGAGCAGTGTGGTTTCAGAAGTGGTAGAGGATGTGTGGATCAGGTGTTTGCTTTGAAGAATGTATGTGAGAAATACTTAGAAAAGCAAATGGATTTGTATGTAGCATTTATGGATCTGGAGAAGGCATATGATAAGAGTTGACAGAGATGCTCTCTGGAAGGTATTAAGAATATATGGTGTAGAAGGCTAATTGTTAGAAGCAGCGAAAAGCTTTTATCGAGGATGTAAGGTATGTATACATGTAGGAAGAGAGGAAAGTGATTGGTTCTCAGTAAATGTAGGTTTGCGGCAGGGGTGTGTGATGTCTCCATAGTATTCTTATATACAGATATACAGATACTTACTCTCTATGGAATCATTCCTTTCAGATTTCTTCTCCTTACTTGCATCATCTTTCTTTGGTGATTCCTTTTCCTTTTCATCTCCATCAGCTGAGTCATCCTTTTCATCTTTAGTGTCCTTTTCTTCATCTCTACTTTCATTTTCTTCATCTTTACCCTCATTTTCTTTTTTACTTTCTTCTTTCTCCTTACTTTCTTCTTCAGCTTCTTCCATTTCTTGGTCTTCCTGCACTTCAGATTTCTCATTTTCCTTTGAATCTAACTCTTCCTTGGATTCACGGACGCCAAGCAATCTGTTTAGTTCTCTTATTTTGACATCCGTAATTTCTGGAGGTATAACCTCAGGTGCATCTGCAAACAGTGACAAATTCACGACACAAATTAGCAAAGAAAGATCTGAATAACATCTGGAAAAAGAGTAACCATCCTTAACATTTCTATTTTCTCAAGCTTTGTATACAGGTATGTGAAATCATATCAGCCATACAGAGCAGCACACTTATTCTCTAAAAATGAATGTCATGAACAAATGTGATTTAAAATCCATCAAATTAAGTTGTCAATTGGTCAGTAAGGATATTCAATATATGTATGGATAATGGTGAAGTGCCTGAGGATTGGCAGAATGCAGGTATAGTGCCACTGAGCAAAGTCAAAGGGGATAAAGGTGAATGTTCAAACTCCAGAGGCATAAGTTTGTTGAGCATTCCTGGGAAATTGTATGGGAGGGTATTGATTGAGAGAATGAAGGCATGTACAGAGTACAGAGCATCATATTGGGGAGGAGCAGCGTGGTTTCAGAATGGTAAAGGATCATGTGCTTGCTTTGAAGAATGTATATGAGAAATACTTAGAAAAACAAATGGATTTGTATGTAGCAGTTATGGATCTGGAGATGGCATATAAAAGGGTTGAGAGAGATGCTTTGTGGAAGGTCTTAAGAGTAAGCTGTGTGGAAGGTCTTAAGAGTAAGCTGCGTGGGAAGAAGCTGCTAGAAGCAGTGAAAAGTTTTCATCAAGAATGTAAGGCACGTGTACGAGAAAGAAGAGAAAGTGACAGGTTCCCAGTAAAGGTCGGTCTGCAGCAGGGGTGTGTGATGTCCCCAGGGTTGCTAACTTTGTCTTTGGATAGGGTGGCTAGGGAGGTAAATGCATGAGTTTTGGATTGAGGGGTGAGAATGCAGTCTGCTGAGGATGAGAGGGCATGGAAAGTGAGTCGGTTGGTTCTTCACCAATGATACAGCACTGGTGCCTGATTCAAGTGAGAAACTGAAGAGGTTGGTGACTGAGTTTGGTAAAGTGTGTGTAAGGAGAAAGTAGAGAGTAAATGTGAATAAGAGCAAAGATTATTAGGCTCAGTAGGGATGAGGGACAAGTTAGTTGGGATGAAAGTTTGAATGAAGAAAAATTGGAGGAAGATGTGATTTTGATATCTGGGAGTAGAATTAGCAGTGAATGGAACCATGGAAGCAGAAATGAGTCACAGGGTGGGGGAGGGGGCAAAGGTTTTGGGAGTGATGAAGAATGTGTACAAGGAGAGAACGTTATCTCGGAGCAAAAATGGGTAAGTTTGAAGGAATAGTAGTTCCCACAATATCATAGGGGTGTGAGGCATGGGCTATGGAAAGGGCTGTGTGGAAGAGGGTGGATGTGTTGGAAATGTAATGTCTGAAAACAATATGAGGTGGTTTGACTGAGTAAGTAATGAAAGGCTAAGAGAGGTGTGTGGAGATAAAATGAGTGCAGTTGAGAGAGCAGAAGAGGGTGTACTGAAATGGTTTGGACATATGGAGAGAATGAATGAGGAAAGGCTGACAAAGAGGACATGTGTGTCAGAGGTGTACAGAACAAGGAGAAGCAGGAGACCAAACTGAAGGTGGAAGGATAAAGAGAAAAAGATTTTCAGCAATCGGGGCCTGAACATACAGGAGGGTGAGTGTCATGCAAGGAATTAAGTGAACTGGAACAATGTGGTATACCGAGGTCGAAGTGCTGTCAATGGACTGAACCAGGGTATGTGAAATGTCTCAGGTAAACCATGGAAAGCTGTGTGGGGCATGGATGTGGAAAGGGAGCTATGGTTTCGGTGCATCACACACGACAGCTAGAGACTGAGGGTTAATGAATGTGGCCTTTTTTGTCTGTTTTCCTGTCGCTACCTCTCTGAAGCAGGGGGATAGAATGATTTTTCCTGTAAGACAGGATAGCACTGGGAATGGGTGAAGTCAAGAGAGTATGAATATGCATATATGTATATGTCTATGTGTATGAATACGTGTATATGCCGATATGTATATGTATATGGGCATTTATGTATGTGTGTGTATATATGAATACGAACAAAGTGCATAGGAACACGCACCTTCATAGACATGCAAACCTCCAACAGCTAGGATCAAACCCAGAACCCCTGTGTGACAGGCAGGAATGCTACCGCTAGGCTATAGGCCTGGGTCATAGGAAATAACTAGACGAATACTATGTGGCTGTTGGAGGTTTACATGTTCTATGAAGGTGCAAGTTCCTATGCACTTTGTTCATATTCATATACCTCCACATTGTGCAGTTAGGTTCAGTAAAATGCTATCTGCTGGCTATGTGCACCTGTTGGGAAATGAACAGTGTAGACGCCGTTGCTCACCAACGTGAGATGTAGGGTATTTGAGTACATAGTATTCAAATAGTTATTTCCTATTAGCCAGGCCCTTAGCCTAGCAGTGGCATTCCCACCTGTCACACAGGGGTCCCAGGTTTGATCCTGGCTGTTGCAGATTTGTATGTTCTATGAAGGTGCACATTCCTGTGCACTTTGTTCATATTCATGTACCTCTGTGTTGGACAGTTAGGTTCGGTGAAATGCTATATGCTAGCTATGTGTGCCTTTAGGAGAATATCCGGTGTAGACCCCACTGCTCACCAACGAGAGATGAAGGGCATTTGTGTACAGAGCATTCGAAGTTATTTCTTATTAGCCCGGCCCATAGCCTAGTGGTAGCATTCCCACCAGTTACACATGGGTCCCATGCTCAATCCTGGCTGTAGGAAGTTTGTATATTCTATGAAGGTGCACGTTCCTATGCACTGTGTTCGTATATGTACATATATATATAAATATATATATATATATATATATATATATATATATATATATATATATATTTTCTTTTTTCTTTCAAACTATTCGCCATTTCCGCATTAGCGAGGTAGCGTTAAGAACAGAGGCCTGGGCCTTTGAGGGAATACCCTCACCTGGCCCAATTCTCTGTTCCTTCTTTTGGAAAATTAAAAAAAATGAGAGGGGAGGATTTCCAGCCCCCCGCTCCCATATATATATATATATATATTATATATATATATATATATATATATATATTTTTTTATACTTTGTCGCTGTCTCCCGCGTTTGCGAGGTAGCGCAAGGAAACAGACAAAAGAAATGGCCCAACCCTCCCCATACACATGTACATACACACGTCCACACACGCAAATATACATACCTACACAGCTTTCCATGGTTTACCCCGGACGCTTCACATGCCTTGATTCAATCCACTGACAGCACGTCAACCCCTGTATACCACATCGTTCCAATTCACTCTATTCCTTGCCCTCCTTTCACCCTCCTGCATGTTCAGGCCCCGATCACACAAAATCCTTTTCACTCCATCTTTCCACCTCCAATTTGGTCTCCCTCTTCTCCTCGTTCCCTCCACCTCCGACACATATATCCTCTTGGTCAATCTTTCCTCACTCATTCTCTCCATGTGCCCAAACCATTTCAAAACACCCTCTTCTGCTCTCTCAACCACGCTCTTTTTATTTCCACACATCTCTCTTACCCTTACGTTACTTACTCGATCAAACCACCTCACACCACACATTGTCCTCAAACATCTCATTTCCAGCACATCCATCCTCCTGCGCACAACTCTATCCATAGCCCACGCCTCGCAACCATACAACATTGTTGGAACTACTATTCCTTCAAACATACCCATTTTTGCTTTCCGGGATAATGTTCTCGACTTCCACACATTTTTTTTTTTCATACTATTCGCTATTTCCCGCGATAGCGAGGTAGCGTTAAGAACAGAGGACTGGGCCTCTGAGGGAATATCCTCACCTGGCCCTCTTCTCTGTTCCTTCTTTTGGAAAATTTAAAAAAAAAATGAGAGCGGAGGATTTCCAGCCCCCCCCTCCCTCCCCTTTTAGTCGCCTTCTACGACACGCAGGGAATACGTGGGAAGTATTCTTAATCCCCTATCCCCAGGGATAATATATATATATAATATATATATATATATATATATATATATATATATATATATATTATATTTTTTTTTTTTATACTTTGTCGCTGTCTCCCACGTTTGCGAGGTAGCGCAAGGAAACAGACGAAAGAAATGGCCCAACCCACCCCCATACACATGTATATACATACGTCCACACACGCAAATATACACACCTACACAGCTTTCCATGGTTTACCCCAGACGCTTCACATGCCTTGATTCAATCCACTGACAGCACGTCAGCCCCGGTATACCACATCGCTCCAATTCACTCAATTCCTTGCCCTCCTTTCACCCTCCTGCATGTTCAGGCCCCAATCACACAAAATCTTTTTCATTCCATCTTTCCTCCTCCAATTTGGTCTCCCTCTTCTCCTCGTTCCCTCCACCTCCGACACATATATCCTCTTGGTCAATCTTTCCTCACTCATTCTCTCCATGTGACCAAACCATTTCAAAACACCCTCTTCTGCTCTCTCAACCACGCTCTTTTTATTTCCACACATCTCTCTTACCCTTACGTTACTTACTCGATCAAACCACCTCACACCACACATTGTCCTCAAACATCTCATTTCCAGCACATCCATCCTCCTGCGCACAACTCTATCCATAGTCCACGCCTCGCAACCATACAACATTGTTGGAACCACTATTCCTTCAAACATACCCATTTTTGCTTTCCGAGATAATGTTTTCGACTTCCACACATTCTTCAAGGCTCCCAGAATTTTCGCCCCCTCCCCCACTCTATGATCCACTTCCGCTTCCATGTTTCCATCCGCTGCCAGATCCACTCCCAGATATCTAAAACACTTCACTTCCTCCAGTTTTTCTCCATTCAAACTCACCTCCCAATTGACTTGACCCTCAACCCTACTGTACCTAATAACCTTGCTCTTATTCACATTTACTCTTAACTTTCTTCTTTCACACACTTTACCAAACTCAGTCACCAGCTTCTGCAGTTTCTAACATGAATCAGCCACCAGCGCTGTATCATCAGCGAACAACAACTGACTCACTTCCCAAGCTCTCTCATCCCCAACAGACTTCATACTTGCCCCTCTTTCCAAAACTCTTGCATTCACCTCCCTAACAACCCCATCCATAAACAAATTAAACAACCATGGAGACATCACACACCCCTGCCGCAAACCTACATTCACTGAGAACCAATCACTTTCCTCTCTTCCTACACGTACACATGCCTTACATCCTCGATAAAAACTTTTCACTGCTTCTAACAACTTGCCTCCCACACCATATATTCTTAATACCTTCCACAGAGCATCTCTATCAACTCTATCATATGCCTTCTCCAGATCCATAAATGCTACATACAAATCCATTTGCTTTTCTAAGTATTTCTCACATACATTCTTCAAAGCAAACACCTGATCCACACATCCTCTACCACTTCTGAAACCACACTGCTCTTCCCCAATCTGATGCTCTGTACATGCCTTCACCCTCTCAATCAATACCCTCCCATATAATTTGCCAGGAATACTCAACAAACTTATACCTCTGTAATTTGAGCACTCACTCTTATCCCCTTTGCCTTTGTACAATGGCATTATGCACGCATTCCGCCAATCCTCAGGCACCTCACCCTGAGTCATACATACATTAAACAACCTTACCAACCAGTCAACAATACAGTCACCCCCTTTTTTAATAAATTCCACTGCAATACCATCCAAACCTGCTGCCTTGCAGGCTTTCATCTTCCGCAAAGCTTTTACTACCTCTTCTCTGTTTACCAAATCATTTTCCCTAACCCTCGCACTTTGCACACCACCTCGACCAAAACACCCTATATCTGCCACTCTATCATCAAACACATTCAACAAACCTTCAAAATACCCACTCCATCTCCTTCTCACATCACCACTACTTGTTATCACCTCCCCATTTGCGCCCTTCACTGAAGTTCCCATTTGCTCCCTTGTCTTACGCACTTTATTTACCTCCTTCCAGAACATCTTTATATATATATATATATATATATATATATATATATATATATATATATATATATATATATATATATATATATATATATTGGGAGGTGAGTTTGAATGGTGAGAGGCTGGAGGAAGTGAAGTGTTTTAGATATCTGGGAGTGGATCTGTCAGCGGATGGAACCATGGAAGCGGAAGTGGATCATAGGGTGGGGGAGGGGGCGAAAATTTTGGGAGCCTTGAAAAATGTGTGGAAGTCGAGAACATTATCCCGGAAAGCAAAAATGGGTATGTTTGAAGGAATAGTAGTTCCAACAATGTTGTATGGTTGCGAGGCGTGGGCTATGGATAGAGTTGTGCGTAGGAGGATGGATGTGCTGGAAATGAGATGTTTGAGGACAATGTGTGGTGTGAGGTGGTTTGATCGAGTAAGTAACGTAAGGGTAAGAGAGATGTGTGGAAATAAAAAGAGCGTGGTTGAGAGAGCAGAAGAGGGTGTTTTGAAGTGGTTTGGGCACATGGAGAGAATGAGTGAGGAAAGATTGACCAAGAGGATATATGTGTCGGAGGTGGAGGGAACGAGGAGAAGAGGGAGACCAAATTGGAGGTGGAAAGATGGAGTGAAAAGGATTTTGTGTGATCGGGGCCTGAACATGCAGGAGGGTGAAAGGAGGGCAAGGAATAGAGTGAATTGGAGCGATGTGGTATACAGGGGTTGACGTGCTGTCAGTGGATTGAATCAAGGCATGTGAAGCGTCTGGGGTAAACCATGGAAAGCTGTGTAGGTATGTATATTTGCGTGTGTGGACGTGTGTATGTACATGTGTATGGGGGGGGTTGGGCCATTTCTTTCGTCTGTTTCCTTGCGCTACCTCGCAAACGCGGGAGACAGCGACAAAGTATAAAAAAAAAAAAAAAAAAAAAATATATATATATATATATATATATATATATATATATATATATATTTTTTGCTTTGTCGCTGTCTCCCACGTTTGCGAGGTAGTGCAAGGAAACAGACGAAAGAAATGGCCCAACCCACCCCAATACACATGTGTAAGTAGGAGAGATGGCCAGAGAGCATTATTGGATTACATGTTAATTGACAGGCACGCGAAAGAGAGACTTTTGGATGTTAATGTGCTGAGAGGTGCAACTGGAGGGATGTCTGATCATTATCTTGTGGAGGCGAAGGTGAAGATTTGTATGGGTTTTCAGAATAGAAGAGAGAATGTTGGGGTGAAGAGGGTGGTGAGAGTAAGTGAGCTTGGGAAGGAGACTTGTGTGAGGAAGTACTAGGAGAGACTGAGTACAGAATGGAAAAAGGTGAGAACAAAGAAGGTAAGGGGAGTGGGGGAGGAATGGGATGTATTTAGGGAATCAGTTATGGATTGCGCAAAAGATGCTTGTGGCATGAAAAGCGTGGGAGGTGGGTTGATTAGAAAGGGTAGTGAGTTCTGGGATGAAGAAGTAAGATTATTAGTGAAAGAGAAGAGAGAGGTATTTGGATGATTTTTGCAGGGAAAAAATGCAAATGAGTGGGAGATGTATAAAAGGAAGAGGAAGGAGTCAAGAGAAAGGTGCAAGAGGTGAAAAAGAGGGCAAATGAGAGTTGGGGTGAAAGAGTATCATTAAATTTTAGGAAGAATAAAAAGATGTTCTGGACGGAGGTAAATAAAGTGCGAAAGACAAGGGAGCAAACGGGAACTTCAGTGAAGGGGGCTAATGGGGAGACGATAACAAGTAGTGGTGATGTGAGAAGGAGATGGAGTGAGTATTTTGAAGGTTTGTTGAATGTGTTTGATGATAGATTGGCAGATATAGGGTGTTTTGGTCGAGGTGGTGTGCAAATTGAGAGGGTTAGGGAAAATGATTTGATAAAGAGAGAAGAGATAGTAAAAGCTTTGCGAAAGATGAAAGCTGGCAAGGCAGTAGGTTTGGATGGTCTTGCAGTGGAATTTATTAAAAAAAAGGGGGTGACTGTATTATTGACTGGTTGGTAAGGTTATTTAATGCATGTATGATTCAAGGTGAGGTGGCTGAGGATTGGCAGAATGCTTGCATAGTGCCATTGTACAAAGGCAAAGGGGATAAGAGTGAGTGCTCAAATTACAGAGGTATAAGTTTGTTGAATATTCCTGGGAAATTATATGGGAAGGTATTGATTGAGAGGGTGAAGGCATGTACAGAGCATCAGATTGGGGAAGAGCAGTGTGGTTTCAGAAGTGGTAGAGGATGTGTGGATCTGGTGTTTGCTTTGAAGAATGTATGTGAGAAATACCTAGGAAAGCAAATGGATTTGTATGTAGCATTTATGGATCTGGAGAAGGCATATGATAGACTTGATAGAGATGCTCTGTGGAAGGTACTAAGAATATATGGTGTGGGAGGCAAGTTGTTAGAAGCAGTGAAAAGTTTTTATTGAGGATGTAAGGCATGTGTACGTGTAGGAAGAGAGGAAAGTGATTGGTTCTCAGTGAATGTAGGTTTGCGGAAGGGGTGTGTGATGTGTCCATGGTTCTTTAATTTGTTTATGGATAGGGTTGTTATGATTCACTTCTTCCCTGGTTCCATCTGCTGCCAGATCCACTCCCAGATATACAAAACACTTCATTTCCTCCAGTTTTTCTCCATTCAAACTTACCTCCCAGTTGACATGTCCCTCAACCCAACTCTACCAAATAACCTTGCTCTTATTCACATTTACTCTCAGCTTTCTTCTTTCACACACTTTTCCAAACTCAGTCACCAGCTTCTGCAGTTTCTCAAATGAATCAGCCACCAGCGCTCTATCATCAGTGAACAACTGACCCACTTCCCAAGCTCTTTCATCCACAACAGACTGCATACTTGCACCTCTTTCCAAAACTCTTGCATTCACCTCCCTAACAACACCATCCATAAACAAATTAAACAACAACGAAGACATCACACGCCCCTGCCGCAAACCTACATTCACTGAGAAACAATCACTTTCCTCTCTTCCTACATGTACACATGCCTTACATCCTCGATAAAAACTTTTCACTACTTCTAACAACTTGCTTCCCAAACCATATATTCTTAATACCTTCCACAGAGCATCTGTATCCACTCTATCATATGCCTTCTCCAGATCCATAAATGCTACATACAAATCCATTTGCTTTTCTAAGTAGTTCTCACATTCATTATTCAAAGCAAACACCTGATCCACACATCCTCTACCACTTCTGAAACCACAATGATCTTCCCAAATCTGATAACCTGTACATGCCTTCACCCTCTCAATCAATACCCTCTCATATAATCTCCGAGGGATACTCAACAATTTTTTTTTTTTTTTTTGCCGCTGTCTCCCGCGTTTGCGAGGTAGCGCAAGGAAACAGATGAAAGAAATGGCCCAACCCAGTCCCATACACATGTATATACATACGTCCACACACGCAAATATACATACCTACACAGCTTTCCATGGTTTACCCCAGATAGACGCTTCACATGCCCTGATTCAATCCACTGACAGCACGTCAACCCCGGTAAACCACATCGATCCAATTCACTCTATTCCTTGCCCTCCTTTCACCCTCCTGCATGTTCAGGCCCCGATCACACAAAATCTTTTTCACTCCATCTTTCCACCTCCAATTTGGTCTCCCACTTCTCCTTGTTCCCTCCACCTCCGACACATATATCCTCTTGGTCAATCTTTCCTCACTCATTCTCTCCATGTGCCCAAACCATTTCAAAACACCCTCTTCTGCTCTCTCAACCACGCTCTTTTTATTTCCACACATCTCTCTTACCCTTACGTTACTCACTCGATGAAACCACCTCACACCACACATTGTCCTCAAACATCTCATTTCCAGCACATCCATCCTCCTGCGCACAACTCTATCCATAGCCCACGCCTCGCAACCATACAACATTGTTGAAACCACTATTCCTTCAAACATACCTATTTTTGCTTTCCGAGATAATGTTCTCGACTTCCACACATTCTTCAAGGCTCGCAGAATTTTCGCCCCCTCCCCCACCCTATGCTCCAATTCCGCTTCCATGGTTCCATCTGCTGCCAGATCCACTCCCAGATATCTAAAACACTTTACTTCCTCCAGTTTTTCTCCATTCAAACTTACCTCTCCAATTGACTTGACCCTCAACCCTACTGTACCTAATAACCTTGCTCTTATTCACATTTACTCTTAACTTTCTTCTTTCACACACTTTACCAAACTCAGTCACCAGCTTCTGCAGTTTCTCACATGAATCAGCCACCAGCGCTGTATCATCAGCGAACAACAACTGACTCACTTCCCAAGCTCTCTCATCCCCAACAGACTTCACACTTACCCCTCTTTCCAAAACTCTTGCATTCACCTCCCTAACAACCCCATCCATAAACAAACAACCATGGAGACATCACACACCCCTGCCGCAAACCTACATTCACTGAGAACCAATCACTTTCCTCTCTTCCTACATGTACACATGCCTTACATCCTCGATAAAAACTTTTCACTGCTTCTAACAACTTGCCTCCCACACCATATATTCTTAATACCTTCCACAGAGCATCTCTATCAACTCTATCAACTTATACCTCTGTAATTTGAGCACTCACTTTATCCCCTCTGCCTTTGTACAATGGCACTATGCTAGCATTCTGCCAAGAGAACAAATGGGAACATCAGTGAAGGGGGCTAATGAATAGGTGATAACAAGTACTGGTGATGTGAGAAGGACATGAAGTGAGTATTTTGAAGGTATGTTGAATGTGTTTCATGATAGAGTGGCAGATATAGGGTGTTTTCGTCAAGGTGGTGTGCGAAGTGAGAGGGTTAGGGAGAATGATTTGGCAAACAGAGAAGGGGTAGTAAAAGCTTTGCAGAAGATGAAAGCAGGCAAGGCAGCAGGTATGGATAGTATTGCAGTGGAATCTATTAAAAAAGGAGGTGACTGTGTTGTTGACTGGTTGGTAAGGATATCTAATGTATGTAGGACTCATGGTGAGGTGCCTGAGGATTAGCGGAATGCATGCATAGTATCAATGTACAAAGGCAAAGGGGATCAAGATGAGTGCTCAAATCATTGAGGTATAAGTTTGTTGAGTGTTCCTGGGAACTTATATGGGAGGGTATTGATTGAGAGGGTAAAGGCATGTACAGAGCATCAGATTAGGGAAGAGCAGTGTGGTTTCAGAAGTGGTAGAGGATGTGTGGATCAGGTGTTTCCTTTGAGGAATGTTTGTGAGAAATATTTAGAAAAGCAAATCGATTTGTATGTAGCATTTATGGTGAAGGCATACAATAGAGTTGATAGAGATGCTGTATGGAAGGTATTAAAGAATATATGGTGTGGGAGGCAAGTTGTTAGAAGCAGTGAAAAGGTTTTATCGAGGATGTAAGGAAAAGGTGCGAGTGGGAAGAGAGGAAAGTGATTGGTTCCCAGTGAATGTCGGTGTGGGGCAGGGGTGTGTGATATCTCCATGGCTGTTTAATTTGTTTATGGATGGGGTTGTTAGGAAGGTGAATGCAAGAGTTTTGGAGAGGGAGGCAAGGATGCAGTCTGTTGTGGATGAGAGAGCTTGGGAAGTGAGTCAGTTGTTGCTCACTGATGATACAGCACTGGTGGCTGATTTGAGGGAGAAACTGCAGAAGCTGGTGACTATGATAAAGTGTATGAAAGAAGAAAGCTGAGAGTGAACATAAATAAGAGCAAGGTTATTAGGTAGAGTAGGGTCGAGGGACAAGTCAATTGGGAGGTAGGTTTGAATGGAGAAAAACTGGAGGAAGTGAATTGTTTAAGATATCTGGAAGTGAATCTGGCAGCGGATGGAACCATGGAAGCAAAAGTGAGTCACAGGGTGGGGGGAGGGATGAAAAATGTGTGGAAGGCAAGAACATTATCTCAGATAGCAAAAATGGGTATGTGTGAAAGGGGCTGGAAATCCTCCCCTCTCGTGTTTTTTTTTTTTTTTTTTTTTTCTTCTAATTTTTCCAAAAGAAGGAACAGAGAATTGGGCCAGGTGAGGGTATTCCCTCAAAGGTCCAGTCCTCTGTTCTTAACGCTACCTCGCTAATGCGGGAAATGGCGAAGTTTGAAAGAAAAAGAAAAGTGAAGGAATAATGGTTCCAACAAGTTTACATGGTTGCAAAGCATGGGCTATCGATAGAGTTGTGCAGAGGAGGGTGGATGTGTTGGAAATGAGATGTTTGAGGACAATATGTGGTGTGAGGTGGTTTGATCGAGTAAGTAATAATAGGGTAAGAGATGTGTGGTAATAAAGAGTGTGGTTGAGAGAGCAGAAGAGGGTGCTTTGAAATGGTTTGGTCACATGGAGAGAATGAGTGAGGAAAGATTGACAGAGGATGTAAGTGTCAGAGGTGGAGGGAACGAGGAGAAGTGGAAGACCAAATTGGAGGTGGAAAGATGGAGTGAAAAAGATTTTGAGTGATCAGGGCCTGAACATGCAAGAGGGTGAAACGCATGCAAGGAATAGAGTGGATTGGAACGATGTGGTATACCTGGGTCAATGTGCTGTCAATGGATTAAGCCAGGGCTTGTGAAGCATCTGGGGTAAACCATGGAAAGTTTTGTGGGGCCTGGATGTGGAAAGGGAGCTGTGGTTTTGGTGCATTATACATGACAGATAAAGACTAAGTGTGAACAAATGTGGCCTTTTGTTGTCTTTTCCTAGCGCTACCTCGCGCATATGCGGGAGGAAGGGGTTGTCATTTCATGTGTGGCGGGATGACGACAGGATTGAATAATGGCAGCAAGTATGAATTATGTACATGTGTATATATGTATATGTCTGTGTGTGTATATATATATATATATATATATATATATATATATATATATATATATATATATATATATATCTTTCTTTTTCTTTTAAACTATTCGCCATTTCCCGCATTAGCGAGGTAGCATTAAGAACAGAGGATTGGGCCTTTTTGGGAATATCCTCACCTGGCCCCCTCTGTTCTTTCTTTTGAAAAAAAAAAAAAAAAAAAAAAAAAAAAAAAAAAAAAATAGTGGTTCCAACAATGTTGTATGGTTGCGAGGCGTGGGCTATGGATAGAGTCGTGCGCAGGAGGATGGATGTGCTGGAAATGAGATGTTTGAGGACAATGTGTGGTGTGAGGTGGTTTCATCGAGTGAGTAACGTAAGGGTAAGAGAGATGTGTGGAAATAAAAAGAGCGTGGTTGAGAGAGCAGAAGAGGGTGTTTTGAAGTGGTTTGGGCACATGGAGAGGATGAGTGAGGAAAGATTGACCAAGAGGATATATGTGTCGGAGGTGGAGGGAACAAGGAGAAGAGGGAGACCAAATTGGAGGTGGAAAGATGGAGTGAAAAAGATTTTGTGTGATCGGGGCCTGAACATGCAGGAGGGTGAAAGGAGGGCAAGGAATAGAGTGAATTGGAGCGATGTGGTATACCGGGGTTGACGTGCTGTCAGTGGATTGAAGCAAGGCATGTGAAGCGTCTGGGGTAAACCATGGAAAGCTGTGTAGGTATGTATATTTGCGTGTGTGGACATATGTATATACATGTGTATGGGGGGGGGGCCATTTCTTTCGTCTGTTTCCTTGCGCTACCTCGCAAACGCGGGAGACAGCGACAAAGTATAATAAATAAATAAATATATATATATATATATATATATATATATATATATATATATATTATATATATATATATATATATATATATGTTGAAATGTATAGGTATGTATATGTGCATGTGCGGACGTGTATACATGTGTATATGGGTGGGTTGGGCCATTCTTCCATCTGTTTCCTTGCGCTCCCTTGCTGACGCGGGAGACAGCGACAAAGTATAACTATAATAAAATAACTTTTTCGCTGTCTCCCAAGTTGGTGAGGTAGAGCAAGGTAATAGATGAAAGAATGGCTCAGACCACCCACATACACACCCACACATGCACATATACATACATCGTACACATATATATGCATATACAGACATATAAATATATACACATATATATATTCATCACACTTGCTATCTTCATCCATTCCGTCGCCACCCCGCCACATATGAAAAGGCACCTCCCCTCCCCCGTGCATGCCTGAGGTAGCGCTAGGAAAGACAACAAAGACCATCTTTGTTTACACTCAGTCTCTAGCTGTCATGTGTAATGCACCCATACCACAGCTCCCTTTCCACATCCAGGCCCCACAAAACTTTCCATGGTTTACTCCAAATACTTCACATGCCCTGCTTCAATCCAATGACAACAACTGACCCGTGTATACCAAATCGTTCCAATTCACTCTATTCCTTGAACTCCTTTCAGCCTCCTGCATGTTCAAGCCTCAATCACTCAAAATCTTTTTCACTCCATTCTTCCACCTCCAATTTGGTCTCCCACTTCTCGTTCCCTCCACCTCTGACACACATATATATATCCTCTTTGTTAATCTTTCCTCACCCATTCTCTCCATGTCACCAAACCATTTCAATACACCCTCTTCTGCTCTCTAAATCACACTTTATACTACCAAACATCTCTCTTACACCTTCATTACTTACTCAATCAAACCACCTCACACCATATATTGTCCTTAAACATCTCATTTCCAACACATCCACATATTATTATTTATTCTATTATACTAAGTTGCTGTCTCCCACATTAGTGAGGTAGCACAAGAAAACAGACAAAAGAATGGCCCAACCCACCCACATACACATGTATATACATAAACACCCATACACGCATATATACATACCTATTCATTTCAATGTATACATACTTATACATACACAGACATACATATATACAGATGTACCTATCCATAACTGCTGCCTTCATCCATTCCCGTTGCCACCCCACCACACATGAAATGGTACCCCCCCCCTCACCCTGTACAAGCACAAGATAGCGCTAGGAAAAGACAAAAAAGGCCACAATCGTTTACACTCAGTCTCTAGCTGTCATGTGTAATGTGCCTAAACCAGAGCTCCCTTTCCACATCTAGGCCAGATAAAATTTTCCATGGTTTACCCCAGACACTTCACGTGCCCTGGTTCAATTCACTGATAGCACGTCGACCTCGTTTTGCCACATCCTTGAACTCCTTTCACCCTCCTGCATGTTCAAGCCTCAATCACTCAAAATCTTTTTCACTCCATTCTTCCACCTCCAATTTGGTCTCCCACTTCTCGTTCCCTCCACCTCTGACACACATATATATATCCTCTTCGTATAATCTTTCCTCACCCATTCTCTCCATGTCACCACAACATTTCAATTACACCTATTCTGCTCTCTATAATAACACTTTTTACTAACCACAATATCTCTCTTACGCCTTAATTACTTACTCAATCAAATCTCCTCACCCATATAGTTGTCCTTAAACATCTATTTCCAACATATCACTCATTTTATGATTTTTTCTTTTATACTATGTTTGCTGTTCTCCACATTGTGAGGTAGGCACAATGAAAACAGACAATAAGAAAGGCCCAACCCACCCACATAACATGTATATCATAACCACCATACATTTTAATGTTTTTTTTTTTTTTTTTTTTTTATACTTTGTCGCTGTCTCCCGCGTTTGCGAGGTAGCGCAAGGAAACAGACGAAAGAAATGGCCCAAACCCCCCCCCCATACACATGTACATACACACGTCCACACACGCAAATATACATACCTACACAGCTTTCCATGGTTTACCCCAGACGCTTCACATGCCTTCATTCAATCCACTGACAGCACGTCAACCCCTGTATACCACATCGCTCCAATTCACTCTATTCCTTGCCTCCTTTCACCTCCTGCATGTTCAGGCCCCGATCACACAAAATCTTTTTCACTCCATCTTTCCACCTCCAATTTGGTCTCCCTCTTCTCCTCGTTCCCTCCACCTCCGACACATATATCCTCTTGGTCAATCTTTCCTCACTCATTCTCTCCATGTGCCCAAACCATTTCAAAAACACCCTCTTCTGCTCTCTCAACCACGCTCTTTTTATTTCCACACATCTCTCTTACCTTACGTTACTTACTCGATCAAACCACCTCACACCACACATTTTCCTCAAACATCTCATTTCCAGCACATCCATCCTCCTGCGCACATCTCTATCCATAGCCCACGCCTCGCAACCATACAACATTGTTGGTACCACTATTCCTTCAAACATACCCATTTTGCTTTCCGAGATAATGTTCTCGACTTCCACACTTTTTCAAGGCTCCCAAAATTTTCGCCCCCTCCCCCACCTATGATCCACTTCCGCTTCCATGGTTCCATCCGCTGACAGATCCACTCCCAGATATCTAAAACACTTCACTTCCTCCAGTTTTTCTCCATTCAAACTCACCTCCAATTGACTTGACCCTCACCCCTACTGTACCTAATAACCTTGCTCTTATTCACATTTACTCTTAACTTTCTTCTTCCACACACTTTACCAAACTCAGTCACCAGCTTCTGCAGTTTCTCACATGAATCAGCCACAGCGCTGTATCATCAGCGAACAACAACTGACTCACTTCCCAAGCTCTCTCATCCCCAACAGACTTCATACTTGCCCTCTTTCCAGGACTCTTGCATTTACCTCCCTAACAACCCCATCCATAAACAAATTAAACAACCATGGAGACATCACACACCCCTGCCGCAAACCTACATTCACTGAGAACCAATCACTTTCCTCTCTTCCTACACGTACACATGCCTTACATCCTCGATAAAAACTTTTCACTGCTTCTAACAACTTGCCTCCCACACCATATATTCTTAATACCTTCCACAGAGCATCTCTATCAACTCTATCATATGCCTTCTCCAGATCCATAAATGCTACATACAAATCCATTTGCTTTTCTAAGTATTTCTCACATACATTCTTCATTTTAATGTATACATACTTATACATACACAGACATACATATATACAGATGTACCTATCCATAATTGCTGCCTTCATCCATTCCCGTTGTACAAGCACAAGATAGAGCTAGGAAAAGACAAAAAAGGCCACAATCGTTTACACTCAGTCTCTAGCTGTCATGTGTAATGTGCCTAAACCAGAGCTCCCTTTCCACATCTAGGCCAGATGAAATTTTCCATGGTTTACCCCAGACGCTTCACGTGCCCTGGTTCAATTCACTGATAGCATGTCGACCCCGTTTTGCCACATCATTCCAATTCACTCTATTCCTTGCATGCTTTACACCCTCCTGCATGTTAAGGCCTCAACTGCTCAAAATCTTTTTTAACTCCATAGTTCCACCTCCTGTGGTTTTGGTGCATTAATACATGACAGCTAGAGACTGAGTGTGAACGAATGGGGCCTTTGTTGTCTTTTACTAGCGCTACCTCGCACACGAGCGGGGGAGGGGGTTGTTATTCTATGTGTGGCGAGGTGGCGATGGGAATAAATAAAGGTAGACAGTATGAATTATGTACATGTGTATATATATGTATATGTCTGTGTGTATATATGTGTACATTGAGATGTATAGGTATGTATATTTGCGTGTGGACGTGTATGTATATACATGTGTATGTGGGTGGGTTGGGCCATTCTTTCGTCTGTTTCCTTGTGCTACCTCGCTAACGCAGGAGACAGCAACAAAGCAAAATAAATAAATATAAAATAGTTCCACCTCCAATTTGGTCGCCCACTTTTCCTCGTTCCCTCCACCTCTGACACATATATCCTCTTTGTCACTCCTAATGCATTCTCTCCATGTGACCAAACCATTTCAATACACCCTCTTCTCCTCTCTCAACCACAGTCTTTACATTACCACACTTTTCTCTTACCCTTCCATTACTTACTCAATCAAAACACCTCACACCACATATTGTCCTCATACATCTCATTTTCAACACATCTACATATTATATATTTTATTATACTAAGTTGCTGTCTCCCGCATTAGCGAGGTAGAACAAGAAAACAGAAGAAAGAATGGTCCAACCCACTCACACTAAAAGGGGAGGGAGCGGGGGGCTGGAAATCCTCCCCTCTCGTTTTCTTTTTCTAATTTTCCAAAAGAAGGAACAGAGGGGGACAGGTGAGGATATTCCAAAAAAGGCCCAGTCCTCTGTTCTTAACGCTACCTCGCTAACGCGGGAAATGGCGAATAGTTTAAAAGAATATATATATATATATATATATATATATATATATATATATATTTTTTTTTTTTTAATACTTTGTCGCTGTCTCCTGCGTTTGCGAGGTAGCGCAAGGAAACAGATGAAAGAAATGGCCCAACCCCCCCCATACACATGTATATACATACGTCCACACACGCAAATATACATACCTACACAGCTTTCCATGGTTTACCCCAGACGCTTCACATGCCTTGATTCAATCCACTGACAGCACGTCAACCCCGGTATACCACATCGCTCCAATTCACTCTATTCCTTGCCCTCCTTTCACCCTCCTGCATGTTCAGGCCCCGATCACACAAAATCTTTTTCACTCCATCTTTCCACCTCCAATTTGGTCTCCCTCTTCTCCTCGTTCCCTCCACCTCCGACACATATATCCTCTTGGTCAATCTTTCCTCACTCATTCTCTCCATGTGCCCAAACCACTTCAAAACACCCTCTTCTGCTCTCTCAACCACGCTCTTTTTATTTCCACACATCTCTCTTACCCTTACGTTACTCACTCGATCAAACCACCTCACACCACACATTGTCCTCAAACATCTCATTTCCAGCACATCCATCCTCCTGCGCACAACTCTATCCATAGCCCATGCCTCGCAACCATACAACATTGTTGGAACCACTATTCCTTCAAACATACCCATTTTTGCTTTCAGAGATAATGTTCTCGACTTCCACACATTCTTCAAGGCCCCCAGAATTTTCGTCCTCTCCCCCACCCTATGATCCACTTCCGCTTCCATGGTTCCATCCGCTGCCAGATCCACTCCCAGATATCTAAAACACTTCATTTCCTCCAGTTTTTCTCCATTCAAACTCACCTCCCAATTGACTTGACCCTCAACCCTACTGTACCTAATAACCTTGCTCTTATTCACATTTACTCTTAACTTTCTTCTTCCACACACTTTACCAAACTCAGTCACCAGCTTCTGCAGTTTCTCACATGAATCAGCCACCAGCGCTGTATCATCAGCGAACAACAACTGACTCACTTCCCAAGCTCTCTCATCCACAACAGACTTCATACTTGCCCCTCTTTCCAAAACTCTTGCATTCACCTCCCTAACAACCCCATCCATAAACAAATTAAACAACCAAGGAGACATCACACACCCCTGCAGCAAACCTACATTCACTGAGAACCAATCACTTTCCTCTCTTCCTACACGTACACATGCCTTACATCCTCGATAAAAACTTTTCACTGCTTTTAACAACTTGCCTCCCACACCATATATTCTTAATACCTTCCACAGAGCATCTCTATCAACTCTATCATATGCCTTCTCCAGATCCATAAATGCTACATACAAATCCATTTGCTTTTCTAAGTATTTCTCGCATACATTCTTCAAAGCAAACACCTGATCCACACATCCTCTATCACTTCTGAAACCACACTGCTCTTCCCCAATGTGATGCTCTGTACATGCCTTCACCCTCTCAATCAATACCCTCCCATATAATTTACCAGGAATACTCAACAAACTTATACCTCTGAAATTTGAGCACTCACTCTTATCCCCTTTGCCTTTGTACAATGGCACTATGCACGCATTCCGCCAATCCTCAGGCACCTCACCATGAGTCATACATACATTAAATAACCTTACCAACCAGTCAATAATACAGTCACCCCCTTTTTTAATAAATTCCACTGCAATACCATCCAAACCTGCTGCCTTGCCGGCTTTCATCTTCCGCAAAGCTTTTACTACCTCTTCTCTGTCTACCAAATCATTTTCCCTAACCCTCTCACTTTGCACACCACCTCAACCAAAACACCCTATATCTGCCACTCTATCAATCAAACACATTCAACAAACCTTCAAAATACTCACTCCATCTCCTTCTCACATCACCACTACTTGTTATCACCTCCCCATTTGCGCCCTTCACTGAAGTTCCCATTTGCTTCCTTGTCTTAAGAACTTTATTTACCTCCTTCCAGAACACCTTTTTATTCTCCCTAAAATTTAATGATACTCTCTCACCCCAATATATATATTGCCCTCCTTTCACCCTCCTGCATGTTCAGGCCCCGATCACACAAAATCTTTTTCACTCCATCTTTCCACCTCCAATTTGGTCTCCCACTTCTTCTCGTTCCCTCCACCTCCGACACATATATCCTCTTGGTCAATCTTTCCTCACTCATTCTCTCCATGTGCCCAAACCATTTCAAAACACCCTCTTCTGCTCTCTCAACCACGCTCTTTTTATTTCCACACATCTCTCTTACCCTTAAGTTACTTACTCGATCAAACCACCTCACACCCCACATTGTCCTCAAACATCTCATTTCCAGCACATCCATCCTCCTGCGCACAACTCTATCCATAGCCCACGCCTCGCAACCATACAACATTGTTGGAACCACTATTCCTTCAAACATACCCATTTTTGCTTTCCGAGATAATGTTCTCGACTTCCACACATTCTTCAAGGCTCCCAGGATTTTCGCTCCCTCCCCCACCCTATGATCCACTTCCGCTTCCATGGTTCCATCCGCTGCCAGATCCACTCCAAGATATCTAAAACACTTTACTTCCTCCAGTTTTTCTCCATTCAAACTTACCTCCCAATTGACTTGACCCTCACCCCTACTGTACCTAATTACCTTGCTCTTATTCACATTTACTCTTAACTTTCTTCTTTCACACACTTTACCAAACTCAGTCACCAGCTTCTGCACGCAAATAAATAAATATGTATATATATATTATTCATTATTTATTATTTTGCTTTGTCGCTGTCTCCTGTGTTTGCGAGGTAGCGCAAGGAAACAGACGAAAGAAATGACCCAACCCACCCCCATACGCAATGTATATACATACACGTCCACACACGCAAATATACATACCTATACATCTCAATGTACACATATATATACACACACAGACACATACATATATACCCATGCACACAATTCACACTGTCTGCCTTTATTCATTCCCATCGCCACCTCGCCACACATGGAATAACATCCCCCTCCCCCCTCATGTGTGCGAGGTAGCACTAGGAAAAGACAACAAAGGCCCCATTCGTTCACACTCAGTCTCTAGCTGTCATGTAATAATGCCCGAAACCACAGCTCCCTTTCCACATCCAGGCCCCACACAACTTTCCATGATTTACCCCAGACGCTTCACATGCCCTGATTCAATCCACTGACAGCATGTCAACCCTGGTATACCACATCGATCCAATTCACTCTATTCCTTGCCCTCCTTTCACCCTCCTCCATGTTCAGGCCCTGATCACACAAAATCTTTTTCATTTCATCTTTCCACCTCCAATTTGGTCTCCCACTTCTCCTCGTTCCCTCCACCTCCGACACATATATCCTCTTGGTCAATCTTTCCTCACTCATTCTCTCCATGTGCCCAAACCATTTCAAAACACCCTCTTCTACTCTCTCAACCACGCTCTTTTTATTTCCACACATCTCTCTTACCCTTACATTACTTACTCGATCAAACCACCTCACACCACACATTGTCCTCAAACATCTCATTTCCAGCACATCCACCCTCCTGCGCACAACTCTATCCATAGCCCACGCCTCACAACCATACAACATTGTTGGAACCACTATTCCTTCAAACATACCCATTTTTGCTTTACGAGATAATGTTCTCGACTTCCACACATTCTTCAAGGCTCCCAGGATTTTCGCCCCCTCCCCCACCCTATGATTCACTTCCGCTTCCATGGTTCCATCAGCTGCCAGATCCACTCCCAGATATCTAAAACACTTCACTTCCTCCAGTTTTTCTCCATTCAAACTTACCTCTCCAATTGACTTGACCCTCAACCCTACTGTACCTAATAACCTTGCTCTTATTCACATTTACTCTTAACTTTCTTCTTTCACACACTTTACCAAACTCAGTCACCAGCTTCTGCAGTTTCTCACATGAATCAGCCACCAGCGCTGTATCATCAGCGAACAACAACTGACTCACTTCCCAAGCTCTCTCATCCACAACAGACTTCATATTTGCCCCTCTTTCCAAAACTCTTGCATTCACCTCCCTAACAACCCCATCCATAAACAAATTAAACAACCATGGAGACGTCTCATTACACATCCCTGCCGCAAACCTACATTCACTGAGAACCAATCACTTTCCTCTCTTCCTACACGTACACATGCCTTACATCCTCGATAAAAACTTTCACTGCTTCTAACAACTTGCCTCCCACACCATATATTCTTAATACCTTCCATAGAGCATCTCTATCAACTCTATCATATGCCTTCTCCAGATCCATAAATGCTACATACAAATCCATTTGCTTTTCTAAGTATTTCTCACATACATTCTTCAAAGCAAACATATATATATATATATGTTTGAATGGAGAAAAACTGGAGGAAGTGAAGTGTTTTAGATATCTGGGAGTGGATCTGGCAGCGGATGGAAACATGGAAGCGGAAGTGGATCATAGGGTGGGGGAGGGGGCGAAAATTCTGGGAGCCTTGAAGAATGTGTGGAAGTCGAGAACATTATCTCTGAAAGCAAAAATGGGTATGTTTGAAGGAATAGTGGTTCCAACAATGTTGTATGGTTGCGAGGCGTGGACTATGGATAGAGTTGTGCGCAGGAGGATGGATGTGCTGGAAATGAGATGTTTGAGCACAATGTGTGGTGTGAGGTGGTTTGATCGAGTAAGTAACGTAAGGGTAAGAGAGATGTGTGGAAATAAAAAGAGCGTGGTTGAGAGAGCAGAAGAGGGTGTTTTGAAATGGTTTGGTCACATGGAGAGAATGAGTGAGGAAAGATTGACCAAGAGGATATATGTGTCGGAGGTGGAGGGAACAAGGAGAAGAGGGAGACCAAATTGGAGGTGGAAAGATGGAGTGAAAAAGATTTTGTGTGATCGGGGCCTGAACATGCAGGAGGGTGAAAGGAGGGCAAGGAATAGAGTGAATTGGAGCGATGTGGTATACTGGGGTTGACGTGCTGTCAGTGGATTGAATCAAGGCATGTGAAGCGTCTGGGGTAAACCATGGAAAGCTGTGTAGGTATGTATATTTGCGTGTGTGGACGTATGTATATACATGTGTATGGGAGTGGGTTGGGCCATTTCTTTCGTCTGTTTCCTTGCGCTACCTCACAAACGCGGGAGACAGCGACAAAGCAAAAAAAAAAAAAAAAAAAAAAATATATGTATATATATATATATATATATATATATATATATATATATATATATATATATATATATATATATTATCTATTTATTTATTTTGCTTCTTTGCTGTCTCCCGCATTAGTGAGGTAGCGCAAGGAAAGACAAAAGAATGGCCCAACCCACCCACATACACATGTATATACATACACGTCCACATACGCAGATATACATACCTATACATCTCAATGTATACATATATATACACACAGACATATACATATATACACATGTACATATTTCACACTACTGTCTGCCTTTATTCATTCCCATCGCCACCCCACCACAAATGAAATAACAACCCCCTCCCCTCATGTGCACGAGGTAGCACTAGGAAATGACAACAAAGGCCACTTTCGTTCACACTTAGTCTCTAGCTGTCATGTAATAATGCACCAAAACCACAGCTCCCTTTCTACATCCAGGCCCCACAAAACTTTCCATGGTTTATCCCAGACGCTTCACATGCCTTGGTTCAATCCATTGACAGCACATCGACCCCGGTATACCACATCGTTCCAATTCACTCTATTCCTTGCTTGCCTTTCACCCTCCTGCATGTTCAGGCCCCAATCACTCAAAATTTTTTTCACTCCAGGTACAGTAGGGTTGAGGGACAAGTGAATTGGGAGGTAAGTTTGGATGGAGAAAAACTGGAGAAAGTGAAGTGTTTTAGATATCTTGGAGTGGAATTGGCAGCGGATGGAACCATGGAAGTGGAAGTGAATCATAGGGTGGGGGAGGGGGCGAGAGGTCTGGGAGCATTGAAAAATGTGTGGAAGGTGAGAACGTTAACTCAGAAAGCAAAAATGGGTATGTTTGAGGGAATAGTGGTTCCAACCATGTTATATGGTTGCAAGGCGTGGGCTATAGATAGAGTTGTGCGGAGGAGGGTGGATATGCTGGAAATGAGATGTTTGAGGACGATACGTGGTGTGAGCTGGTTTGATCGAGTAAGTAATGAAAGGGTAAGAGAGATGTGTGGTAATAAATAGTGTGTGGTTGAGAGAGCAGAAGAGGGTGTTTTGAAATGGTTTGGTCACATGGAGAGAATGGGTGAGGAAAGATTGACAAAGAGGATATATGTGTCAGAGGTGGAGGGAACGAGGAGAAGTGGGAGACCAAATTGGAGGTGGAGAGATGGAGTGAAAAAGATTTTGAGTGATCGGGGCATGAACATGCAGGAGGGTGAAAGGTGTGCAAGGAATAGTGAATTGGAACAATGTGGTATGACGGAGTTGACGTGCTGTCAATGGATTGAACCAGGGAATGTGAAGCGTCTGGGGTAAACCATGGAAAGTTTTGTGGGGCCTGGATGTGGAAAGGGAGCTGTGGTTTTGGTGCATTATACATGACAGCTAGAGACAGTGTGAACGAATGTGGTCTTTGTTGTCTTTTCCTAGCACTACCTCGCGCACATGTGGGGGGAGGGGGTTGTCATTTCGTGTGTGGTGGGGTGGCGACAGGAATGAATAAAGGCAGACAGTATGAATTATGTGCCTGTGTATATATGTATATGTCTGTGTGTGTATATGTATGTATGTATACGTTGAGATGTATAGGTATGTATATGTGCATGTGTGGACGTGTATGTATATACATGAGTATGTGGGTGGGTTGGGCCATTCTTTTGTCTGTTTCTTTGCGCTACCCCACTAACATGGGAGACAGCGACTAAGTATAATAAAAATAAATAAAATAAATATTTTTACCTATACATTTCAACATATACATACAAATAAACAGACACATACATATATATACATGTACATATCCATAGTTGCTGCTTTCATCCATTCCGTCGCCACCACGCCATACATGAAATAGTACCCCCTTCCCCCCGCATGCATGCAAGGTAGTGCAAGGAAAAGACAACAAAGGCCACATTCATTCACACTCAGTCTCTAGCTGTCATGTGTAATGCACCCAAGCCACAGATCCCTTTCCACATCAAAGCCAAACAAAATCTTATATGGTTTACCACAGACACTACACATGCTCTAGTTCAATCCACTGACAGTACATCGACATGGTATACCACATCGTTCCAATTCACTCTATTCCTTGTATGCCTTTCACCCTCCTGTATGTTCTCGCCCCAATCGCTCAAAATCTTTTTCACTCCATCCCTCCATCTCCAATATGGTCTCCCACTTCTCGCTCCAGTCATCTATGACACATAAATCCTCTTTGTCATTCTTTCCTCACTCATTTTCTCTATGTGATAAAACCATTTCAATACACCCTCTTGAACTCACTCAAACACACTTTTTATTACCACACATCTATCTTACCCTTACTCAATCAAACCACCTCACACCAAATATTGTCCTTAAACATTTCATTTCCAACACATTCACCCTCCTCCGCACAGACCCTATCTCTAGCCCACGCCTCACAACCATATTACATTGTTGGAACCACTATTCCTTCAAACATACCAATTTTTGTTCTCTGAGATAATGTTCTTGCCTTCCAAAAAGTCTTCAACACTCCTAGAACCTTCGCCCCCTCCCTACCCAGTGACTCACTTCTGCTTCCATGGTTCCATCCGCTGCTAAATCCAATCACAGATATCTAAAACACTTCACTTCCTCCAGTTTTTCTCCATTCAAACTTACCTCCCAATTATCATGTCCCTCAACCCTACTGAACATAATAACCTTGCTCTTATTCACATTTACTCTCAGCTTTCTTCTTTCACACAATTTACCAAACACAGTCACCAGCTTATGCAGTTTCTCACCAGCAATGCTGTATCATCAGCAAACAACAACTGACTCACTTCCCAATCACTCTCATCCACAACAAACTGCATTCTCGCCCCTCTATCCAAAACTCTTGCATTCACCTCCCTAACAACCCCATCCATAAACAAATTAAACAGCCATGGAGACATCATGCACCCCTGCTGCAAACCGATATTCACTGGTAACCAATCACTTTCCACTCTTCCTACTCATACACGTCTTACATCCTTGATAAAAACTTTTCATTGTTTCTAGCAACATACCTCCCACACCATATACTCTTCATAACTTCCACAGAGCATCTCTATCAACTCTTTCATATACCTTCTCCAGATCCATAAATGCTACATACAAATCCATCTGTTTTTCAAAGTATTTCTCACACATATTCTTCAAAGCAAACACCTAATCTACAAATCCTCTACTACTGAAACCACATTGCTCTTCCCCACTGTGATGCTCTGTACATGCCTTTATCCTCTCAACTGACACCCTCCAATATACTTTCCAAGGAATACTCAACAAACTTATACTTCTGAAATTTGAACCCTCACCTTTGTTTGCTTTGCCTTTGTACAATGGCACTATACATGCATTCCATCAATCCTCAGGCCTTCACCATGAACTATACATACACTGAATATCCTTACCAACCAGTCAACAACAACGCCTTCTTCATAAATTCCACTTCAATACCATCGAAATTCGCCACCTTGCCGGCTTTCATCTTCTGCAAAGCTTTCACTACCTCTTCTCTGTTTACAAAACCATTCTCCCTGACCCTCTCACTTCGTATAGCACCGTGACAAAAACAACCTATATCTACCACTCTAACACCAATCACATTCAACAAACCTTCAAAATATTCCATTTCACTTCACCACTACCTGCTATTACCTCCCCATTAGCGCCCTTCACCGATGTTCCTGTTCGTTCTCTTGTCTTATGCACTTTACCTTGTTAAAAAACATCTTTTTATTCTCCCTAAAGTTTAATGATGCACTCTCACTCCCAATGCTCATTTGCCCTCTTTTTCACCTCTTCCACTTTTCTCTTTGCCTGCCTCTTTCTTTTATACATACATCTCCCAGTAATTCGCACTACTTCCCAGCAAAAATCGTCAAAACGCCTCTCTCTTCTCTTTCGCTAACACTCTTACTTCTTCATCACTACTTCCCTAAATATATCCCATTCCTCCCTGACTCCCTTACTGTCATTTGCTTTCACCTTTTTCCATTCTGCACTCAATCTTCCCTGGTACTTTCTCAGACAAAGCTCCTTTCCAAGTTCACTTTCTCTCACCACTCTCTTCACCCCAACATTCTCTTTTCTTTTCTGAGAACCTCTACTAATCTTCACCTTTGCCTCCGAAAGATAATGATCAGACATCCCTCTAGATGCCCCCTCAGCACATTTACATCCAAAAGACTCTCATGCACCCATCAATTAACATGTAATCCAATAATGCTCTCTGGCCATCTCTCCCACTTACATACGTATACTTATGTATATCCCTCTTTTTAAACCAGGTATTCCCAATGACTAGTCCTTTTTCAATATGAAAATCTACAAGCTCTTAACCATTTCCATTTACAACCCTTAACACCCAATGTAAACCAATTATCCCCTCAACTGCCACATTATTCACTTATGCATTCAAATCTTGTGGAGGCGAAGGTGTAGATTTGTACAGGTTTTCAGAAAAGAAGAGAGAATGCTGGGGGGAAGATAATGGTGAGAGTAAGTGAGCTTGGAAAGACTTGTGTGAGGAAGTACCAGGAGAGGTTGAATGCAGAATGGAAAAACGTGAGAGAAAATGACATAAGGGGAGTGGAGAAGGAATGGGATGTATTTAGGGAAGCAGTGATGGCTTGCACAAAAGATGCCTGTGATAAGAGAAAGGTGGGAGGTTGGCAGATTAGAAAGGGTAGTGAGTGATGGATTGAAGAAGTAAGATTGCTAGTGAAAGAAGAGAGACGCATTTGGGCGATTTTTGCAGGGAAATAGTGACAGGGAGATGTATAAAAGAAAGAGACAAGAGGTCAAGAGAAAGGTGCAAGAGGTGAAAAAGAGGGCAAATGAAAGTTGGGGTAAGAGAGTATCATTAAATCAAGGAAGAATAACAAGATGTTTTGGAATGCGATGAATAAAGTGTGTAAGAAAAGAGAACAAATGAAAATAACGGTGAAGGGGGCTAATGGGAAGGTAATAACAAGTAGTGGTGATGTGAGGAGATGGAGTGAGTATTTTGAAGGATTGTTAAATGTGTTTGATGATAGAGTGGCAGATATAGGGTGTTTTGGTCAAGGTGATGAGCGAAGTGAGAGGGTCAGGCAGAATGGTTTCATAAACAGAGAAGAGGTAGCGAAGCTTTGTGAAGGATGAAAGACGGCAAGGCAGCGGGTTTGGATGGTATTGCAGTGGAATTTATTAAAAAAGGGGGTGACTGTGTTGATGACTGGTTAGTGAGGATATTCATTGTATGTACGATTCATGGTGAAGTGCCAGACAATTGGCAGAAAGCATGCATAGTGCCACTGTATAAAGGTAAAGGGGATAAAGGTGAGTGTTCAAATTGCAGAGGTTTAAGTTTGTTGAGTATTCTTGGGAAATTATATGGGAGGGTATTGAATGAGAGCATGAAGGCATGTACAGCACACCAGACTGGAGAAGAGCAGTGAGGTTTCAGAAGTGGTAGAGGATCTATGGATCAGGTGTTTGCTTTAAAGAATGTATGTAGGAAATACTTAAAAAACAATAGGATTTGTATGTAGCATTTATGGATCTGGAGAAGGCATATGATAGAGTTGATAGAGATGCTCTGTGGAAGGCATCAAGAGTATATGGTGTGGGAGGTAAGTTGCTAGAAGCAGTGAAAAGTTTTTATTGAGGATGTCGGTCACGTGTACGTGTAGGAAGAGAGGAAAGTGATTGGTTCCCAGTGAATGTCAGTCTGCGGCAGGGGTGCATAATTTGTTTATGGATGGGGTTGTTAGGTAGGTGAAAGCAAGAGTTTTGCAGGAGGGGGGAGTATGTAGTCTCTTATGGATGAGAGGGCTTGAGAATTGAGTCATTTGTTGTTTTGTGATGATATAGTGCTGGTGGCTGATTTGGGTGAGGAATTGTAGAAGCTGGTGACTGAATTCGGTAAAGTGTGCAAAAGAAGAAAGCTGAGAGTAAATGTGAATAAGAGCAAGGTTATTAGGTTCAGTAGGGTTGAGGGAAAAGTCAATCGGGAGGAAAGTTTGAATGGAGAAAAACTGGAGGAAGTGAAATGTTTTAGAGATCTTGGGGGTGGACTTGGCAGTGGATTGAACCATGCAAGCAGAAGTGAGTCACAGGGTAGGGGAGGAGGCAAAGGTTCTAGGAGTGCTGAAGAATGTGTGGAAAACAAGAACGTTATCTCACACAGCAAAAATGGGTATGTTTGAAGGAATAGTGGTTCCAACAATGTTATATGGTTGCGAGGCAGGGGCTATAGATAGGGTGGTGTGGAGGAGGGTGGAATGTCTTGGAAATGAGGTGTTTGAGGGCAATATGTGGTGTGAGGTGGTTTGAGTGAGTAAATAATGAAAGGTTAAGAGAGATGTGTGGTAATAAAAAATGTTGTTGAGAGAGCATAAGAGGGTATGTCGAAATGGTTTGGTCACATGGAAAGAATGAGAGAGGAAAGATTGACCAAGAGGATATATGTGTTTGAGATGGAGGGAACAAGGAGAAGTGGGAGACCAAATTGGAGGTGGGAGGATGGAGAGAAAAAGATCTTGAGCAATTGGGGTCTGAACATACAGAAGGGTGAAAGGCGTGCAAGGAATAGAGTACATTGGAATGATGTGGTATACCCAGTGTTGAAGTGCTGTCAATGCATTGAACCAGGGCATGTGAAGCTTCTAGGGTAAATCATGGAAAGTTTTGTGGGGCCTAGATGTGGAAGGGGAGCTGTGGTTTTGGTGCATTACACATGACAGCTAGAGACTGAGTGTGAACGAAAGTGGCCTTTGTTCTCTTTTCCTAGCGCTACCTCACATGCATGCAGGGGGATGGGGAGTGCCACTTCATGTGTGGTGGAATGGATGAAGGCAGCAAGTATCAATGGGTACATGTGTACATATGTATATGTCTGTGTATGTATATATATTGGGTACATGTGTACATATGTATATGTCTGTGTATGTATATATAAGTTGAAATGTATAGGTATGTATATGTACATGTGTAGGCATGTATGTATATACATGTGTATGTGGGTGGGTTGGGCCATTCTTTCATCAGCTTCCTTGCGCTACCTCACTAATGTGGGAGACAGCGACATAGTAAAATAATAAACAAAAAACAGATATCTTTTTATACTTTGTCGCTGTCTCCCCCATTTGCGAGGTAGTGTAAGGAAAGCCCAACCCATCCACATACAAATGTATATACATACATGTCCACACATGCATATATACATACCTATATATTTCACCATATACATACATATACATACACAGTGAATGTAGGTTTGCGGCAGGGGTGTGTGATGTCTCCATGGTGGTTTAATTTGTTTATGGATGGGGTTGTTAGGGAGGTAAATGCAAGAGTTTTGGAAAGAGGGGCAAGTATGAAGTCTGTTGGGGATGAGAGAGCTTGGGAAGTGAGTCAGTTGTTGTTCGCTGATGATACAGCGCTGGTGGCTGATTCATGTGAGAAACTGCAGAAGCTGGTGACTGAGTTTGGAAAAGTGTGTGGAAGAAGAAAGTTAAGAGTAAATGTGAATAAGAGCAAGGTTATTAGGTACAGTAGGGTTGAGGGTCAAGTCAATTGGGAGGTGAGTTTGAATGGAGAAAAACTGGAGGAAGTGAAGTGTTTTAGATATCTGGGAGTGGATCTGGCAGCGGATGGAACCATGGAAGCGGAAGTGGATCATAGGGTGGGGGAGGGGGCGAAAATCCTGGGGGCCTTGAAGAATGTGTGGAAGTCGAGAACATTATCTCGGAAAGCAAAAATGGGTATGTTTGAAGGAATAGTGGTTCCAACAATGTTGTATGGTTGCGAGGCGTGGGCTATGGATAGAGTTGTGCGCAGGAGGATGGATGTGCTGGAAATGAGATGTTTGAGGACAATGTGTGGTGTGAGGTGGTTTGATCGAGTGAGTAACGTAAGGGTAAGAGAGATGTGTGGAAATAAAAAGAGCGTGGTTGAGAGAGCAGAAGAGGGTGTTTTGAAGTGGTTTGGGCACATGGAGAGGATGAGTGAGGAAAGATTGACCAAGAGGATATATGTGTCGGAGGTGGAAGGAACAAGGAGAAGAGGGAGACCAAATTGGAGGTGGAAAGATGGAGTGAAAAAGATTTTGTGTGATCGGGGCCTGAACATGCAGGAGGGTGAAAGGAGGGCAAGGAATAGAGTGAATTGGAGCGATGTGGTATACCGGGGTTGACGTGCTGTCAGTGGATTGAAGCAGGGCATGTGAAGCGTCTGGGGTAAACCATGGAAAGCTGTGTAGGTATGTATATTTGTGTGTGTGGACGTATGTATATACATGTGTATGGGGGGGGGGGCCATTTCTTTCGTCTGTTTCCTTGCGCTACCTCGCAAACGCGGGAGACAGCGACAAAGTATAATAAAAAATAATAATAAAAACATACACAGACATATACATATATACACATGTACATAATTCATACTTGCTGCCTTTATTCATTCCCGTCGCCACCCCCCCACACATGAAATAACACCCGCCCCTCCCCCCACATGTGTGCAAGGTAGCGCTAAAAAAAGACAACAAAGGCCACATTCATTCACACTCAGTCTCTAGCTGTCAAGTATAATGCACCAAAACCACAGCTCCCTTTCCACATCCAGGCCCCACAAAACTTTCCATGGTTTACCCCAGATGCTTCACATGCTGATTCAACCCACTGACAGCACGTCGACCCCAGTACACCACATCGTTCCAATTCACTCTACTTCTGGCACACCTTTCACCCTCCTGCATGTTCAGGCCCCAATCGCTCAAAATCTTTTTCACTCCATCCTTCCACCTCCAATTTGGTCTCCCACTTCTCACTTCATCCACCTCTGACATATATATATCCTCTTTGTCAATCTTTCCTCACTCATTCTCTCCACGTAACCAAACCATTTCAATACACCCTCTTTTGCTTTCTCAACCACACTCTTTTTATTTACCACACCTCTCTTTCCCTTTCATTACTTACTCGATCAAACCACCTCACACCACATATTGTCCTCAAACATTTCATTTCCAACACAATCACCCTCCTCTGCACAACCCTATCTATAGCCCACGCCTCGCAACCATACAACATTGTTGGAACCACTATTCCTTCAAACATACCCATTTTTTCTTTCAAAGATAATGATCTCGCCTTCCACACATTCTTCAATGCTTCCAGAACCTTCAACCCCTCCCCCATCCTGTGGCTCTCTTTCACTTCCATGGTTCCATCTGCTACTAAACCCACTCTCACATATATAAAAAACTTCACTTCCTCCAGTTTTTCTCCATTCAAACTTACCTTCCAACTGACTTGTCCCTCAACCCTACTGAACCTAATAACCTTGCTCTTACTTGCATTTACTCTCAGCTTTCTTCTTTCACACATTTTACCAAACTCAGTCACCAGCTTCTGCAGTTTCTCACATGAATCAGCCAACAGCGCTGTAATATCAGCGAACAACAACTGACTCACTTCCCAAGCTCTCTCATCCACAACAGACTGCATACTTTCCCCTCTCTCCAAAACTCTTGCATTCACCTCCCTAACGACCTCATCCATAAACAAATCAAACAACCATGGAGACATCACACACCCCTGCCACAAACCTACATTCACTGAGAACCAATCACTTTCCTATCTTCCTACACTTACACATGCCTTACATCCTCGATAAAAACTTTTCACTACTTCTAGCAACTTGCCTCCCACACCATATACTCTAAATACCTTCCATAGAGCATCTCTATCAACTGTATCATATGCCTTGTCCAGATCCATAAATGCCACATAAAAATCCATTTGTTCTTCAAAGCAGTCACCTGATCCACACATCCTCTACCACTTCTGAAACCGCACTCCTCCTCCTCAATCTGATGCTCTGTACATGCCTTCACCCTCTCAATCAATACCCTCCCATATAATTTCCCAGGAATACTCAACAAACTTATACCTCTGTAATTTGAAAACTCACCTTTATCCCCTTTGTCTTTGTACGATAGCACTATGCATGCATTCCACCAATCATCAGGCACCTCACCATAAGTCATACATACAATGAATATCCTCACCAACCAATCAACAACATAGGTGCCCCCTTTCTTAATAAATTCAACAGCAATACCACCCAAACCCGCCGCCTTGCCGGCTTTCATCTTCCGCAAAGCTTTCATTACCTCTTCTCTGTTTACCAAACCATTCTCCCTGACCTTCTCACTTTGCACACAACCTCGACAAAAGCATCCTATATCTGCCACTCTTATCATCTAACACATTCAACAAACCTTCAAAATACTCACTCCTTCTCCATCTCCTTCTCACATCACCACTACTTATTATTAACTCTCCATTAGCCCCCTTCACCGATGTTCCCATTTGTTCTCTTGTCTTACACATTTTATTTACCTCCTTCCAAAACATCTTTTTTATTTTTTTTCATACTATTCACCATTTCCCACATCAGCGAGGTAGTGTTAAGAACAGAGGAATGAGCCTTTGTGGAAATCTTCACTTGGACCCTTTCTCTGTTCCTTCTTCAAGAAAATTCAAAACGAGAGGAGAGGATTTGCAGTCCCCCTGCTCCCTCCCCTTTTGGGCGCCTTCTACGACACGCAGGGAATATGTGGGTAATATTCTTTCTCCCCTATCCCCAGGGATACTCTCTCACCCCAATTCTCATTTGCACTCTTTTTCACCTCTTGCACCTTTCTCTTGACCTCTTGTCTCTTTCTTTTATACATCTCCCAGTCATTTGCATCATTTCCCTGCAAAAACTGCCCAAATGCCTCTCTCTTGTCTTTCACTAATAATCTTACTTCTTCATCCCAACACTCATTACCCTTTCTCATTTGCCCACCTCCCATGCTTCTCTTGCCACAAGCATCTTTTGCGCAAGCCATCACTGCTTCCCTAGATCCATCCCATTTCTTCCCTACTCCCCTTGCATCCTTTGCTCTCACCTTTTTCCATCCTGCACTTAGTCTCTCCTAGTACTTCCTCAGACAAATCTCCTTCCCAAGCTCACTTACTCTCTTCACCCCAATATTCTCTCTTCTTTTCTGAAAACCTCCACAAATCTTCACCTTTGCCTCTACAAGATAATGATCAGACATCCCTCCAGTTGCACCTCTCAGTACATTAACATCCAAAAGTCTCTCTTTCACACGCCTATCAATTAACACGTACTCCAATAACGCTCTCTGGCCATCTCTCCTACTTACATACGTATACTTAAGTATCTTTAGTTTTATAAACCAGGTACTCCCAATCACCAGTCCTTTTTCAGCACACAAATCTACAAGCTCTTCCATAAAATTTAATGATACTCTCTCACCCCAACTCTCATTAGCCCCCTTTTTCAAATCTTGCACCTTTCTCGACCTCTTGCCACTTCCTTTCATACATCTCCCAGTCATTTGCACTACTTCCCTGCAAATATCGTCTAAACGCCTCTCTTTTCGCTTTCACTAACAATCTTACTTCTTCATCCCACTATTCACTACCCTTTCTAATCTGCCCACCTCCCACCTTTCTCATACCACATGCATCTTTTGTGCAAGGCATCACTGCTTCCCGAAATACACCCCTTTTCTCACCCACTTCCCCCATGTCATATGCTTTCACCTTTTGCCATTCTACACTCAATCTTTCCTGGTACTTTCCACAAGTCTCCTTTCCAAACTCACTAACTCTCACCACTTTCTTCTCCCCAACATTCTCTCTTCTTTTCTGAAAGCCTCTACAAATCTTCACCTTCGCCTCCACAAGACAGTGATCAGTCATCCCTCCAGCTGCCACTCTCAGCACATTAACATTCAAAAAGTCTCTCTTTTACACACCTATCAATTATGAGACAGTCCAATAATGCCCTTTAACCATCTCTCCTATTCACATATGTATAATTATGTATATCCCTCTTTTTAAATCAGGTTATTCCAATCACCAGTCTTTCTTTTCAGCACAAAAATCAAGCTCTTCACCATTTCCACTCACAACACTGAACACCTCATGTACACCAATCATACTCTCACTGCCACATTACTCATCTTTACATTTAAATCATCCATCACTATAATACGGTTTCATGCATCAAAGCTGCTAATACTCTCACCAAACTACTTCCAAAACACTCGCCTCTCATAATCTTTCTTCTCTTGACCAGATACATAGGCACCAATGATCATCCATCTCTCTCCATCCACGTTCAGTTTTACCCACAACAATCTAGAATTCACTCTATCACATACTTCTATAACTCCTGCTTCAATAGTAGTGTTATTCCTTCCTTTGCTCTTGCCCTCTCACCAACCCCTGACTTTACTCTCAAGACTTTCCCCAACCACTCTTCCCCTTTCCCCTTGAGCTTCATTTCACTCAGAGCCAAAACATCTAGGTTTCTTTCCTAAAACATACTACCTTTCTTCTCATCTTGGTTACACCCACACACATTCAGACACCCCAATCAGAGCCTTCAAGGAGGATGAGCACTCCCCTCGTGGCTCCTTCTGTTACCCTTTTTACAAATCTAAATACGAGGGGAAGGTTTCCAGCCTCCCCGCTCCTGCCCTCTTTAGTCACCGTCTACGACATATAGTTTTCTGGAGTAAATTTCAGTGCAAGGGGGCTATCCTAGGTCTCTGGAATATCCAAATCCCACCCCACCTTCTCATAGTGACCCTGTTATTACACCCTTTGGGTTGGAGCACATGGGAGAGGTGTTGCCAACACCAACAGGGAAATAAGTTTTTACAACAAACAAACATTTCAGGTGTGCTGAGGTTTTAATTTTTTGAACAATCTGAGAGTCCCACTGCCTCTGGGAAACACTGCACAGGAGCTGACCTCTGTAAGTGGCCTGTCAAAAGGCACTAAAGGCTAGGAAGTGGCACTGGAGTCTACTAGTTATGCTGGGGAGTAAATGAGCAACTGGGGGTGATAGCTCTGAATGTTTATGGGATGACTGGTGAGTAAAAGGAGAGAGATTGTGGAGAAATTCAAAAGTTATAAAGATGGTCCCTAACTTATGGCCTATGTGACTTACGACCATCCATACATATGACCAGAAAAAATATAAACATAAATATATATTATTTTCATCTATTATACTTTGTCACTGTCTCCCACATTAGTGAGGTAGCGCAAGGAAACAGACAAAAGAATGGCCCAACACACCGACATACAAATGTATGTACTTACACATCCACACATGAGCATATACATACCTATACATTTCATTCTTTATTCATTATTCATTTTACTTTGTCAGTCTCCCACGTTAGCAAGGCAGCGCAAGGAAACAGATGAAAGAATGGCCTAACCCACCCACAAACACATGTATATACATACACGTCCACACACACAAATATACATACCTATACATCTCAACGTATACATATATATACACATGCAGACATATACATATATACATATGTACATAATTCATATGTCTGCCTCTATTCATTCCCATCGCCACCCCACCACACATGAAATAAGAACCCCCTCCCCCAAATGTGTGCGAGGTAGCACTAAGAAAAGACAACAAAGGCCACATTTGTTCACACTCAGTCTCTAGTCGTCATGTATAGTGCACCGAAAACACAGCTCCCTTTCCACATCCAGGCCCCACACAACTTTCCATGGTTTACCCCAGACACTTCACATGCCCTGGTTCAGTCCACTGACAGCACGTCGACCCCGGTATACCACATCATTCCAATTCACTCTATTCCTTGCATGCCTTTCACCCTCCTGCATGTTCATATACACACACAGACATATACATATATACATATGTACATATTCATACTTTCTGCCTTCATCCACTCCCATAAATATAAAAATTACACTGGGTCATACATCCGCCAGTGATAACAGCTGCATGCATATGATAGTGAATGTCAGACGATTCCAGCTTTGTGTACATCACAGCATCTCTCAGTTCTCACTGTCAGTTACCATTTAGTAAGCACATCATTCAAGTGAATGTATCAAATTTTCATGCTGGATTAAACCATTTTTGTATTAAACCCTGAAGAATATGATGAGCAAGAGCAATAACCCATCACATTGACAAATCTGGTAAGAAGCCAAAGAAGAACCTTGATTTGGAATTGAAAATGAAGGTAATCACCCAATAACAAAGAGGAAAAAAGTTGATGTGATTGCATGTGATCTACGGTTGTCCCATTTGATGGTCTCCATAATTTTAAAGGACAAAGAAAAAATATATGAAGCAGTGAAAGGTTGGGCAAGCATAAAGTCTATGATAATACTAAAGCAACAACACGATACCAGCCACAAAATGGAAAAGTTGTTGATGCTGTGGATGTAAGATCAAATTCAAAAACTCTAACCACTTCAGGCAGAGGCTAGAAGTCTTTTTGAGACTTTGAAGGAGAGAGTAGAAAAGGATTAACTCAAGAACTACGCAGCGTCATGGTTCAATAGACTTAAAAGAAGCTAAAGCTTGCACAACGTTCGAGTCACAGGTGAAACAGCAAGTACTGACAATGGGAAAAAATATAAATTAAAAAATATACGTACTACAAAGGGAAAAAATATAAATAAAAAAAATATACGTAAATATAAAATTCATGCTTGGTCATACGTCTACCAATGCTAAAAGCAGTGTGTGTACGTTAGTTAATGTCAGATGATCCTGACATTGTGTACATCACATCATTTCTCTTACTTTCTGCTATCAGTTACAATTCAGTAAGCGTGCAATACTTAAGTGAATATAACGAATTTTCATGCTGGGTTAAACCACTTATGTATCAAACACTAAAGAAGATGACAAGCAAGAGGAAAACCCATCACATGTTGATAGATCTGGCAAGAAACCAAGGAAGATAGCGCTCGATTTGGAACTGAAAATGAAGGTAATCACCCAATGAAGGAGCAAAAATGTTCATGTGATTGCACGTGATCTACAAACAATCCCATTCGATGGTCTCCACAATTTCAAAGGACAAAGAAAAATTATACAAAGCAGTGAAAGGTTTGGCAAGTATGAAGTCTACTATAGTGACAAAGCAATGACAAGGGCCCATCCACGAAATGGAAAAGTTGTTGATGCCGTGGATGGAGGATAAAATTCAAAAACGTGTACCACTAAGCTAACTAACAATTCCAGCGAAGGATTGAAGTCTTTTTGAGACTTTGAAGGAGCAAGCAGGAGAGGATTACATTGAGAACTTCACAGTAAGTCATGGTTCGATAGATTTAAATGAAGATATAGCTTGCACAATGTTCAAGTTAAGGAGCTGACAAGGACAAAGGAGCTGACAAAAAGTTCATTGAACGTTTGGATGAATCAATCCGTGAACTAACAAATTTTAAAAGATAAAATAAACTACAGAATCATATAATAAAGCTGGTAAATAAAAAATGAAATAATCATGATAGAAACTGAGTAAGATAAAAGAATGCTGTACATGTCACGCTGACATACATCCGACTTACATCCATTTCAAGATCCAACCAGTCGGCTGGAACAGAACTCAGATGTATGTTGGGAGCATCTTTAGTTTGGATATGCTGGGGGTTAAAAAAAAACTTATATCCTTAGGCAAAATGTATGTGAGAAACTGCAGAAGCTGGTGACTGAGTTTGGTAAAGTGTGTGAAAGAAGAAAGTTAAGAGTAAATGTGAATAAGAGCAAGGTTATTAGGTACAGTAAGGTTGAGGGTCAAGTCAACTGGGAGGTAAGTTTGAATGGAGAAAAACTGGAGAAAGTAAAGTGTTTTAGATATCTGGGAGTGGATCTGGCAGCGGATGGAACCATGGAAGCGGAAGTGGATCATAGGGTGGGGGAGGGGGCGAAAATCCTGGGAGCCTTGAAGAATGTGTGGAAGTCGAGAACATTATCTCGGAAAGCAAAAATGGGTATGTTTGAAGGAATAGTGGTTCTAACAATGTTGTATGGTTGCGAGGCGTGGACTATGGATAGAGTTGTGCGCACGAGGGTGGATGTGCTGGAAATGAGATGTTTGAGGACAATGTGTGGTGTGAGGTGGTTTGATCGAGTAAGTAATAATAGGGTAAGAGAGATGTGTGGAAATAAAAAGAGCATGGTTGAGAGAGCAGAAGAGGGTGTTTTGAAATGGTTTGGGCACATGGAGAGAATGAGTGAGGAAAGATTGACCAAGAGGATATATGTGTCAGAGGTGGAGGGAACGAGGAGAAGTGGGAGACCAAATTGGAGGTGGAAAGATGGAGTGAAAAAGATTTTGTGTGATCGGGGCCTGAACATGCAGGAGAGTGAAAGGAGGGCAAGGAATAGAGTGAATTGGATCGATGTGGTATACCGGGGTTGATGTGCTGTCAGTGGATTGAATCAGGGCATGTGAAGCGTCTGGGGTAAACCATGGAAAGCTGTGGAGGTATGTATATTTGCGTGTGTGGACGTATGTATATACATGTGTATGGGGGTGGGTTGGGCCATTTCTTTCCTCTGTTTCCTTGCACTACCTCGCAAATGCAGGAGACAGCAAAAAAAAAAAAAAAAAAAAAAAAATGTATGGAGTGAAAATGGAAATGATGAATGCAGTTGTGGAATGGTTTGGAAGGAAGAGTGGTAAAGATACGAATGAATGAAAAATAGTTTTATCAGGGAAGAGGGAAAGACAGATGTGCCATCCTAGAGTATGGGAGGGTGTTCCAGAGAATGGATGGAATGGATCTACAATAATGTGGGTGAAGAAAGGATGTCAGACATGGAGGGAACATGAAAAAGGGAGAACCATGGATCAGGGCCTGAACATGCAGGAGGATGCAAGGGATACTACAAAGGAGAGATGTGGTTTACACAAGATGACGTACTTTCAGTCGGCTGAACCACTGCACATGAAGAGGAAAGGTCTGTGAAGACTGATTGTGAAAAGGTTCTGGTTTTTCATGCATTATAAATGACAGTTAGAAGGTAGATATGAGCCAATAAAGCCATTTCTTTGTTTCTGGTGCTAACTTGCCAATACAGGAAATGCTGAATATGAAAAAATATCAATAAAGAATTATAAGCCAGGCATCAAAGCTCAAATCACAAGAAAAAACATATCAATTACCATACTTGCAACAAAAATCATTTGCTACTCTATGTCACAGATACCAACCAGGAATTTCTTCAGGTTCATCTGGGATGTCTTGATTTGTAATGCGAATCATTTCACCATCCCCATCCACCTCGTTCACTTGGAAATCAGAGTACCTGAACAACAAATCATATCATGAGATCTCTTCATTACATTTACACATATAGAACAGCAGCAAAAACTTGCAACTGTGTTCTGCCTACTATTTCAAAGAGAAAGGTGGACAAGACAAGACTATGGAACTGCGCCAAAAATTGTCAACTGTACATGAAAATACCAATTATAAAGGCACATTTTGGCCTCAGTCAAACCACAAACATTCAATATACACGTATCTATATTTCTATTCAAAATAAAAAAAATATATATAATTGTGTTAAAGCCAGATTATTTTCCTTTTTTGGCATGTACCAAAACTCCAATCCACCCTGTTGGTGCTTTAAAGGTAGAACATAATTTAGAAATCTGGAAAAGGACAACATGCCATGATAAGAGGGCATGGTGTCACAAAAAACTGATATAGCCAATACAAAAACTTCTTACAAGAAATCCACATTCTATCATTTCTACACCATATCCTGTTGTAATTTTTGTGATATTGTGATCTACAGATGCTCCCCACCTTATGATGGTTTGACTTATGATTCTTTTTTACTTTACAATGGTGTGATAGCAATACCCATTCAGTAGAAACCGTACTTCGAATTTTGATCTTTTTCCGGGCTAGCTATACGTGGTATGATCTCTCTTGTGATGCTGCTGCACAGCACCACAAGAGATATACAACACTTTATTATAAAATACTCTTTGTGTTAGATGATTTTGTCCAACTGTAAGCTAATGTAAGTGTTCTGAGAGCATTTAAGGTAGGCGTGGCTAAGCTATGATGTTCGGTAGGTTTGATGTACAGTATTAAATGTACTTCCAACCTGTGATGGGTTTATCAGAATGTAACCCCATTGTAAGTCAAGTACCATCTGTAACATACTTCCATCATTCACTTCTATATCTGAAAACAGAGCCATGTCATTTGTAAAAAATAAGCTCTATCATGTTGTTCCCTTTTATACGCTTGTGGTTTACCTGCTCTAAGCTAAATGGTTCACACAGTCTAATAAGTCTTTGGAAGTGTTCCCTTTTGTCTGTTGATCCATTATGCTTTTCTTTATAGTTGCATCTACATCCACAATATACTCCTCTTTCCTGCCACTTGTTAAATGGAAGTTAAAGTCACCAGTCCATATACAGTAATAAATGGATCCAGTTTCTCTACTTCCTTTTACATTTCTTCAACTTTTCATACATAAATCACTCAGCTTTGTTTCTGGTGGTCTGTATGAATGGTATGGGAATAAACTAAGAGTAAAGCCTGTGTCCAACACAAAGGTTTGAGCACTGCTGAAGGAGAAGTTGTAGGAATGTATGAGAGCATGTAGAGAAGTGAGCCCCTGACTGATGTGGGTGTTTTCTTTTTTCTAAATATTCATTGTCTTGAGTGAAAATGAAAGTGGTATACATGAGATGGGTGAATGTTAGCGCTTATACACCATGTAGGAAAAGCAAAGTGAAAAGCAATACGGGAGAAGCAAATGCTTTGGGAGATGCTGCATGAATCAATCAGCAATTCTAATGTGAAGGATACAGTAGAAGTTTTGAGTGATTTGAATGTACAACTGACCGCTGAGGAAATAATTTTTTTTTAGGGGGAGGGGTACCCATAGTGGAAAAAAAAACGGGAAAAGCTTGTGGAGTTGTGCTATGAATAGTGACTGAATATACCAGGTTTAAACTGAAGTAGATATATAATATTTATATATGGCAGGGTTGGTGAGGTTATTTAATGTATGTATGACTCATGGTGAGGTGCCTGAGGATTGGCGGAATGCGTGCATAGTGCCATTGTACAAAGGCAAAGGGGATAAGAGTGAGTGCTCAAATTACAGAGGGAGGTGAATGCAAGAGTTTTGGAAAGAGGGGCAAGTATGAAGTCTGCTGGGGATGAGAGAGCTTGGGAAGTGAGTCAGTTGTTGTTCGCTGATGATAAAGCGCTGGTGGCTGATTCATGTGAGAAACTGCAGAAGCTGGTGACTGAGTTTGGTAAAGTGTGTGAAAGAAGAAAGTTAAGAGTAAATGTGAATAAGAGCAAGGTTATTAGGTACAGTAGGGTTGAGGGTCAAGTCAATTGGGAGGTGAGTTTGAATGCAGAAAAACTGGAGGAAGTGAAGTGTTTTAGATATCTGGGAGTGGACCTGGCAGCGGATGGAACCATGGAAGCGGAAGTGGATCATAGGGTGGGGGAGGGGGCGAAAATTCTGGGAGCCTTGAAAAATGTGTGGAAGTCGAGAACATTATCTCGGAAAGCAAAAATGGGTATGTTTGAAGGAATAGTGGTTCTAACAATGTTGTATGGTTGCGAGGCGTGGGCTATGGATAGAGTTGTGCACAGGAGGATGGATGGGATGGATGCTGGAAATGAGATGTTTGAGGACAATGTGTGGTGTGAGGTGGTTTGATCGAGTAAGTAACGTAAGGGTAAGAGAGATGTGTGGAAATAAAAAGAGCATGGTTGAGAGAGCAGAAGAGGGTGTTTTGAAATGGTTTGGGCACATGGAGAGAATGAGTGAGGAAAGATTGACCAAGAGGATATATGTGTCGGAGGTGGAGGGAACGAGAAGAGGGAGACCAAATTGGAGGTGGAAAGATGGGGTGAAAAAGATTTTGTGTGATCGGGGCCTGAACATGCAGGAGGGTGAAAGGAGGGCAAGGAATAGAGTGAATTGGAGCGATGTAGTATACCGGGGTTGACGTGCTGTCAGTGGATTGAATCAAGGCATGTGAAGCGTCTGGGGTAAACCATGGAAAGCTGTGTAGGTATGTATATTTGCGTGTGTGGACGTATGTATATACATGTGAATGGGGGTGGGTTGGGCCATTTCTTTCATCTGTTTCCTTGCGCTACCTCGCAAACGCGGGAGACAGCGGAAAAAAAAAAAAAAAAAGTTTGTTGAGTATTCCTAGTAAATTATATGGGAGGGTATTGATTGAGAGGGTGAAGGCATGTACAGAGCATCACATTGGGGAAGAGCAGTGTGGTTTCAGAAGTGGTAGAGGATGTGTGGATCAGGTGTTTGCTTTGAAGAATGTATGTGAGAAATACTTAGAAAAGCAAATGGATTTGTATGTAGCATTTATGGATCTGGAGAAGGCATATGATAGAGTTGATAGAGATGCTCTGTGGAAGGTATTAAGAATATATGGTGTGGGAGGCAAGTTGTTAGAAGCAGTGAAAAGTTTTTATCGAGGATGTAAGGCATGTGTACGTGTAGGAAGAGAGGAAAGTGATTGGTTCTCAGTGAATGTAGGTTTGCGGCAGGGGTGTGTGATGTCTCCATGGTTGTTTAATTTGTTTATGGATGGGGTTGTTAGGGAGGTGAATGCAAGAGTTTTGGAAAGAGGGGCAAGTATGAAGTCTGTTGTGGATGAGAGAGCTTGGGAAGTGAGTCAGTTGTTGTTCGCTGATGATACAGCGCTGGTGGCTGATTCATGTGAGAAACTGCAGAAGCTGGTGACTGAGTTTGGTAAAGTGTGTGAAAGAAGAAAGTTAAGAGTAAATGTGAATAAGAGCAAGGTTATTAGGTACAGTAGGGTTGAGGGTCAAGTCAATTGGGAGGTGAGTTTGAATGCAGAAAAACTGGAGGAAGTGAAGTGTTTTAGATATCTGGGAGTGGACCTGGCAGTGGATGGAACCATGGAAGCGGAAGTGGATCATAGGGTGGGGGAGGGGGCGAAAATTCTGGGAGCCTTGAAGAATGTGTGGAAGTCGAGAACATTATCTCGGAAAGCAAAAATGGGTATGTTTGAAGGAATAGTGGTTCCAACAATGTTGTATGGTTGCGAGGCGTGGGCTATGGATAGAGTGGTGCGCAGGAGGATGGATGTGCTGGAAATGAGATGTTTGAGGACAATATGTGGTGTGAGGTGGTTTGATCGAGTAAGTAACGTAAGGGTAAGAGAGATGTGTGGAAATAAAAAGAGCGTGGTTGAGAGAGCAGAAGAGGGTGTTTTGAAATGGTTTGGGCACATGGAGAGAAGGGGTGAGGAAAGATTGACCAAGAGGATATATGTGTCGGAGGTGGAGGGAACGAGGAGAAGAGGGAGACCAAATTGGAGGTGGAAAGATGGAGTGAAAAAGATTTTGTGTGATCGGGGCCTGAACATGCAGGAGGGTGAAAGGAGGGCAAGGAATAGAGTGAATTGGAGCGATGTCGTATACCAGGGTTGACGTGCTGTCAGTGGATTGAATCAGGGCATGTGAAGCGTCTGGGGTAAACCATGGAAAGCTGTGTAGGTATGTATATTTGCGTGTGTGGACATATGTATATACATGTGTATGGGGGTGGGTTGGGCCATTTCTTTCGTCTGTTTCCTTGTGCTACCTCGCAAACGCGGGAGACAACGACAAAGCAAAAAAAAAAAAAAAAAAAAAAATATGGCAGGGGTGTGTGATGTCTCCATGGTTGTTTAATTTGTTTATGGATGGGGTTGTTAGGGAGGTGAATGCAAGACTTTTGGAAAGAGGGGTAAGTATGCAGTCTGTTGGGGATGAGAGAGCTTGGGAAGTGAGTCAGTTGTTGTTCGCTGATGATACAACACAGGTGGCTGATTCATGTGAGAAACTGCAGAAGCTGGTGACTGAGTTTGGTAAAGTGTGTGAAAGAAGAAAGTTAAGAGTAAATGTGAATAAGAGCAAGGTTATTAGGTACAGTAGGGTTGAGGGTCAAGTCAATTGGGAGGTAAGTTTGAATGGAGAAAAACTGGAGGAAGTAAAGTGTTTTAGATATCTGGGAGTGGGTCTGGTAGTGGATGGAACCATGGAAGCGGAAGTGAATCATAGGGTGGGGGAGGGGGCGAAAATCCTGGGAGCCTTGAGGAATATGTGGAAGTCGAGAACATTATCTCGGAAAGCAAAAATGGCAATGTTTGAAGGAATAGTGGTTCCAACAATGTTGTATGGTTGCGAGGCATGGGCTATGGATAGAGTTGTGTGCAGGAGGGTGGATGTGCTGGAAATGAGATGTTTGAGGACAATGTGTGGTGTGAGGTGGTTTGATCGAGTAAGTAATGTAAGGGTAAGAGAGATGTATGGAAATAAAAAGAGTTTGGTTGAGAGAGCAGAAGATGGAGTTTTGAAATGGTTTGGGCACATGGAGAGAATGAGTGAGGAAAGATTGACCAAGTGGATATATGTGTCGGAGGTGGAGGGAACGAGAAGTGGGAGACCAAATTGGAGGTGGAAATATGGAGTGAAAAAGATTTTGAGTGATCGGGGCCTGAACATGCAGGAGGGTGAAAGGCGGGCAAGGAATAGAGTGAATTGGAACGATGTGGTATACCGGGGTTGACGTGCTGTCAATGGATTGAATCAGGGCATGTGAAGCGTCTGGGGTAAACCGTGGAAAGTTCTCTGGGGCCTGGATGTGGAAAGGGAGCTGTGGTTTCGGGCATTATTGCATGACAGCTAGACACTGAGTGTGAATGAATGGGGCCTTTGTTGTCTTTTCCTAGCGCTACCTCGCACACGAGGGGGGAGGGGGATGTTATTCCATGTGTGGCGAGGTGGCGATGGGAATGAATAAAGGCAGACAGTGTGAATTGTGTGCATGTGTATAAATGTATGTGTCTGTGTGTGTATATATATGTGTGCATTGAGATGTATGGGTATGTATATTTGCGTGTGTGGACATGTATGTATGTACATGTGTATGGGGGTGGGTTGGGCCATTTCTTTCGTCTGTTTCCTTGTGCTACCTCGCAAACACGGGAGACAGCGACAAAGCAAAATAAATAAATAAATAAATGGGTGAGTGAGACTGAAAGTTTGTGGTCTTTAATGGATTATGTCCTAAATGAATATCTATGCATCATGAACATTATTCCAACACAAATGATTTTTTACCTTTAACCCTTCTCGCTGCAGTTTCACATTGTGCTCACTTGGGATTCTCCAACAACAAATTAATCTCTATCACTTCTAAATGGGTATGCCCATCCCCGTGAAATGCCAACTTTGTCACTTAGGTAAAGCTCTACTTGGGTTCTTTCATGAATTCTAACCAGAGAGGTATTGGTTTGCTGGCCATGATACTTTGTGTAGTATTGAACAGAGAGCAAAAGTCATCTTGGCTGGGATGGAGTCATACATCCCACCTTCTACTGAAGCTTTCTACCCTACATTCATGGTTCAGTGGCTCCTGGTCTGGCACTTGTCACATCACAGTAAATAAAGTGCATAAGACAAGAGTACAAATGAGAACATTGGTAAAGAGAGAAAATGAGGAGTGAGAGGGAGATGGAATGAGTATTTAGAAGGTCTGTTGAATGTGTTTCATAATAGAGTGGCAGATATAGGGTGTTTTGGTCGAGGTGCTGTGCAAAGTGAGAGGGTCAGGGAGAATGATTTGGTAAAAAGAGAAGAGGTAGTGAAAGTTTTCAGTAAGATGAAAGCCAGCAAGGCAGCGGGTTTGGATGGCATTGCAGTGGAATTCATTAAAAAAGGGGGTGACTGTTTTGTTGACTGGTTGGTGAGGATAGTCAATGTATGTTTGGTTCAAGGTGAAATGCCTGAGGTTTGGTGGCATGCATGCATAGTGCCAGTGTACAAATGCAAAAGGGATAAAGGTGAGTGTTCAAATTACAGAGGTATAAATTTGTTAAGTATTCCTGGGAAATTATATGGGAGGGTATTGATTGAGAGGGTGAAGGAATGTACAGAGCATCTGAATGGGGAAGAGCAGTGTGGTTTCAGAAGTAGTAGAAGATGCATGGATCATGTGTTTGCTTTGAAGAATGTATGTGAGAAATACTTAGAAAACGAATGGATTTGTATGTAGCATTTATGGATCTGGAGAAGGCATATGACTGAGTTGATAGATATGCTCTGAGGAAGGTATTAAGAGTACATGATGTGGGAGGTAAGTTGCGAGAAGCAGTGAAAAGTTTTTATCGAGGATGTAAGGCATGTGTATGAGTAGGAAGAGAGGAAAGTGATTGGTTCTCAGTGAATGTCGGTTTCGGGCAAGGATGCATGATGTCTCCATGGTTGCTTAATTTGTTTATGGATGGAGTTATTAGGGAGGTGAATGCAACAGTTTTGGAGAGAGAGCAAGTATGCATCCAGTTGTAGATGAGAGGGCTTTAGAAGTGAGTCAGTTGTTGTCCGCTGATGATACAGCGCTGGTGGCTGATTCATGTGAGAAATTGCAGAAGCTGGTGACTGAGTTTGTTAAAGCGTGAAAAAAAAAGAGGTTGAGGAACACGTAAATTGGGAGGTGTTTGAATGGAAAAAACTGGAGGAAGTGAAATGTTCTATAAATCGGGGAGAGAACTTAGCAGCGGACGAAACCATGGAAGTGGAAGTTTGTCACAGGGTGGGGGAGGGGGTTCTGGGAGCATTGAAGAATGTGTGGAAGGCAAAAACATTATCTCGAAGAGCACAAATGGGTATGTTTGAAGGAATGGTTCCAACAACGTTATATGGTAGAGGCATGGGCTATAGAAAGGGTTGTGCGGAGGAGCGTGGATGTAGTGAAAATGAGATGTTTGAGGACAATATGTGGTGTGAGGTGGTTTGATCGAGTAAGTAATGAAAGGGTGAGAGAGATGTGTGGTAATAAAAAGATTGTGGTTGAGAGAGAAGAAGAGGGTGTATTGAAATGGTTTGGTCAAATGGAGAAAATAAGTGAGGAAAGATTGACACAAAGAGGATATATGTGTTAGAGGTGGAGGGAACAAGGAGAAGTGGGAGACCAAATTGGAGGTAAAAAGATGGAGTGAAAAAGATTTTGAGTGATCAGAGCCCAAACATATAGGAGGGTGAAAGGCATGCAAGGAATACAGTGAACTGGAATGATGTGGTATACCGGGATTCACACGCTGTCAATGGATTGAACCAGGGAATGTGAAGCATCTGGTGTAAACCATAGAAAGTTTTGTGGGGCCTAGATATGGAAATGGAGCTGTGCTTTCGGTGCATTACACATGACAGCTAGAGACTGAGTGTGAACGAATGTGGCCTTTTATCCTTTCTAACGCTACCTTGCGGGTGACTCTGTGTGTGTGTGTGTGTGTGTGTGTGTGTGTGTGTGTGTGTGTGTGTGTGTGCTATTTCATGTGTGGCACGGTGGCAATAGGAATGAATAAAGGCTAATGGATTTATATGTAGCATTTATGGATCTGGAGAAGGCATATGATTGAGTTGATAGAGATGATATGTGGAAGGTATTAAGGATATATGGTGTGGGAAGCAAGCAGTTAGAAGCAGTGAAAAGTTTTTATCGAGGATGTAAGGAATGTGTACATGTAGGAAGAGAGGAAAGTGATTGGTTCTCAGTGAATGTAGGTTTCTGGCAGGGGTGTGTGACGTCTCCATGGTTGTTTAATTTGTTTATGGATGGGGTTGTTAGGGAGGTGAATGCAAGAGTTTTGGAAAGAGGGGCAAGTATATATATATATATATATATATATATATATATATATATATATATATATATATATATATATATATATATATATATATAGAAAGTTAAGAAAGTTAAGAGTAAATGTGAATAAGAGCAAGGTTATTAGGTACAGTAGGGTTGAGGGTCAAGTCAATTGGGAGGTGAGTTTGAATGGAGAAAAACTGGAGGAAGTGAAGTGTTTTAGATATCTGGGAGTGGATCTGGCAGCGGATGGAACCATGGAAGCGGAAGTGGATCATAGGATGGGGGAGGGGGCGAAAATTCTGGGAGCCTTGAAGAATGTGTGGAAGTCGAGAACATTATCTCGGAAAGCAAAAATGGGTATGTTTGAAGGAATAGCGGTTCCAACAATGTTGTATGGTTGCGAGGCGTGGGCTATGGATAGAGTTGTGCGCAGGAGGATGGATGTGCTGGAAATGAGATGTTTGAGGACAATGTGTGGTGTGAGGTGGTTTGATCGAGTAAGTAACGTAAGGGTAAGAGAGATGTGTGGAAATAAAAAGAGCGTGGTTGAGAGAGCAGAAGAGGGTGTTTTGAAATGGTTTGGGCACATGGAGAGAATGAGTGAGGAAAGATTGACCAAGAGAATATATGTGTCGGAGGTGGAGGGAACGAGGAGAAGAGGGAGACCAAATTGGAGGTGGAAAGATGGAGTGAAAAAGATTTTGTGTGATTGGGGTCTGAACATGCAGGAGGGTGAAAGGAGGGCAAGGAATAGAGTGAATTGGAGCGATGTGGTATACCGGGGTTGACGTGCTGTCAGTGGAGTGAATCAAGGCATGTGAAGCGACTGGGGTAAACCATGGAAAGCTGTGTAGGTATGTATATTTGCGTGTGTGGACGTATGTATATACATGTGTATGGGGGTGGGTTGGGCCATTTCTTTTGTCTGTTTCCTTGCGCTACCTCACAAACGCGGGAGACAGCGACAAAAAAAAAAAAAAAAAATATATATATATATATCATCTACTAATCCTGTAGTCACATTATTCCTACCCAGTCTGATGCTCTTTGCATGCCACACTACCTCAGTCACACTTTCTTTTTCATCTTATACCTTTGTAATTCAAACATTCATTTTTGTTCCCACTGCCTTTATACATTGTCTTTATGCAAACATTATGCCAATTAGACACCTCACATAAATCTTAACTATACAATCAACAACACAGCACTCCCTTTCAAAAGAAATTCACCTGCAATTCCATCCTCCCCAGCTGCTGTACGACTCCTCATCTTAGGCAAGGCATTCACTTGTACTTCTTTTTTCACCAAACTAATTGACTTCCTCAGTTCATATACCTCCATGACCAAAACAACCCACATCTGCCACCCTATTGTCTAAACATATTCAACTCTTGCAAAATGTCAAATTACCCATTCCATTTGTTTACATCATCTCTGCCTATTACCACTTAACAGTCTGTTTCCTTCATTGATGCTCCTGCCTATTCTTTTCTTTTCCTTTTTCTATTAACTTCCTTCCAAAACATTTTCTAATTCTTCCTGAAGTTTGCCAATACTTTTCACCCAACAGTTATTCCCGATTTTTTCAGCCACTGCTCTCTCCTCTTGACTTCTTGTGGCTTTCTCTTGAACATCTTCCAATCACTCATACTCCTTTCTTGCAATTAACACCCATACACTTCTCTCATCTCTTTCACTAGCAACTTCACTTCCTCATGCCACTGGTGACTCACTACCACTTCTCACATGCACCATCTTCCACGTTCCACATGCTGCACACTTCTCTCGCACATTCATCACACCTTTCTTAATTACCTACTACTCTTCACATAGTTTGATAGCTTCATTTACATCCCAACCTAAGGCAGGTACTAATTTATTGACCATCCCTGAGGGATGATGAAAGCTGGGTTGGCTGTTGGTCAGTTTACCAGCACAGAATTTGAACACAAATATATTATAGACCATATCGGAGCGGGGGGCTGGAAATCCTCCCCTCTCATTATTTTCTTTTTTTTTTTTTTTGATTTTCCAAAAGAAGGAACAGAGAAGGGGGCCAGGTGAGGATATTCCCTCAAAGGCCCAGTTCTCTGTTCTTAATGCTACCTCACTAACGCATTGGTTCTCAGTGAATGTAGGTTTGCGGCAGGGGTGTGTGATGTCTCCATGGTTGTTTAATTTGTTTATGGATGGGGTTGTAAAGGAGGTGAATGCAAGAGTCCTGGAAAGAGGGGCAAGTATGAAGTCTGTTGGGGATGAGAGAGCTTGGGAAGTGAGTCAATTGTTGTTCGCTGATGATACAGCGCTGGTGGCTGATTCATGTGAGAAACTGCAGAAGCTGGTGGCTGAGTTTGGTAAAGTGTGTGGAAGAAGAAAGTTGAGAGTAAATGTGAATAAGAGCAAGGTTATTAGGTACAGTAGGGGTGAGGGTCAAGTCAATTGGGAGGTGAGTTTGAATGGAGAAAAACTGGAGGAAGTGAAGTGTTTTAGATATCTGGGAGTGGATCTGTCAGCGGATGGAACCATGGAAGCGGAAGTGGATCATAGGGTGGGGGAGGGGGCGAAAATTTTGGGAGCCTTGAAAAATGTGTGGAAGTCGAGAACATTATCTCGGAAAGCAAAAATGGGTATGTTGAGGAGGGTCAACAATGCTTGGTTGCGAGGCGTGGGCTATGGAGAGATGTGCGCAGGAGGATGGATGTGCTGGAAATGAGATGTTTGAGGACAATGTGTGGTGTGAGGTGGTTTGATCGAGTAAGTAACGTAAGGGTAAGAGAGATGTGTGGAAATAAAAAGAGCGTGGTCGAGAGAGCAGAAGAGGGTGTTTTGAAATGGTTTGGGCACATGGAGAGAATGAGTGAGGAGAGATTGACCAAGAGGATATATGTGTCGGAGGTGGAGGGAACGAGGAGAAGAGGGAGACCAAATTGGAGGTGGAAAGATGGAGTGAAAAAGATTTTGTGTGATCGGGGCCTGAACATGCAGGAGGGTGAAAGGAGGGCAAGAAATAGAGTGAATTGGAGTCATGTGGTATACAGGGGTTGACGTGCTGTCAGTGGATTGAAGCAAGGCATGTGAAGCGTCTGGGGTAAACCATGGAAAGCTGTGTAGGTATGTATATTTGCGTGTCTGGACGTGTGTATGTACATGTGTATGGGGGGGGGGGGTTGGGCCATTTCTTTCGTCTGTTTCCTTGCGCTACCTCGCAAACGCGGGAGACAGCGACAAAGTATAAAAAAAAAAAAAAAAAAAAAAAAAATATATATATATATATATATATATATATATATATATATATATATTTTTTTTTTTTTTTTTTCATACTATTTGCCATTTCCCACGTTAGCGAGGTAGCGTTAAGAACAGAGAACTGGGCCTTAGAGGGAATATCCTCACCTGACCCCCTTCTCTGTTGCTTCTTTTGGAAAATTAAAAAAAAACAAGAAAGGGGAGGATTTCCAGCCACCCGCTCCCTCCCCTTTTAGTCGCCTTCTACGACACGCAGGGAATACGTGGGAAGTATTCTTTCTCCCCTATCCCCAGGGATATATATATTTTTTGCTTTGTCGCTGTCTCCCGCGTTTGCGAGGTAGCGCAAGGAAACAGACGAAAGAAATGGCCCAACCCACCCCCATACACATGCCTTGATTCAATCCACTGACAGCACGTCAACCCCGGTATACCACATCGCTCCAATTCACTCTATTCTTTGCCCTTCTTTCACCCTCCTGCATGTTCAGGCCCCGATCACACAAAATCTTTTTCACTCCATCTTTCCACCTCCAATTTGGTCTCCCTCTTCTCCTCGTTCCCTCCACCTCCGACACATATATCCTCTTGGTCAATCTTTCCTCACTCATTCTCTCCATGTGACCAAACCATTTCAAAACACCCTCTTCTGCTCTCTCAACCACGCTCTTTTTATTTCCACACATCTCTCTTACCCTTACGTTACTTACTCGATCAAACCACCTCACACCACACATTGTCCTCAAACATCTCATTTCCAGCACATCCATCCTCCTGCGCACAACTCTATCCATAGTCCACGCCTCGCAACCATACAACATTGTTGGAACCACTATTCCTTCAAACATACCCATTTTTGCTTTCCGAGATAATGTTCTCAACTTCCACACATTCTTCAAGGCTCCCAGAATTTTCGCCCCCTCCCCCACGCTATGATCCACTTCCGCTTCCATGGTTCCATCCGCTGCCAGATCCACTCCCAGATATCTAAAACACTTCACTTCCTCCAGTTTTTCTCCATTCAAACTCACCTCCCAATTGAATTGACCCTCAACCCTACTGTACCTAATAACCTTGCTCTTATTCACATTTACTCTTAACTTTCTTCTTTCACACACTTTACCAAACTCAGTCACCAGCTTCTGCAGTTTCTCACATGAATCAGCCACCAGCGCTGTATCATCAGCGAACAACAACTGACTCACTTCCCAAGCTCTCTCATCCCCAACAGACTTCATACTTGCCCCTCTTTCCAAAACTCTTGCATTCACCTCCCTAACAACCCCATCCATAAACAAATTAAACAACCATGGAGACATCACACACCCCTGCCGCAAACCTACATTCATTATATATATATATATATATATATATATATATATATATATATATATATATATATATATATATATATATATATATATATATATATATAATGTATGTGATAGAGTGTAAGTAAATTCTAGATTGATATGGGTAAAACTGAAAGTTGATGGAGAGAGAGATGGGTGATTATTGGTGCATATGCACCTGGGCATGAGAAGAAAGATCATGAGAGGCAAGTGTCTTGGGAGCAGCTGAATGAGTGTGTTAGTGGTTTTGATGCAAAAGACCGGGTTATAGTGATGGGTAATTTGAATGCAAAGGTGAGTAATGTGGCAGTTGAGGGAATAATTGGTATACATGGGGTGTTCAGTGTTGTAAATGGAAATGGTGAAGAGCTTGGGAATAATTGGTATACATGGGGTGTTCAGTGTTGTAAATGGAAATGGTGAAGAGCTTGTATATTAATGTGCTGAAAAAGGGCTGGTGATTGGGAATACCTGGCTTAAAAAGCAAGATATACATAAGTATACATATGTAAGTAAGAGAGATGGCCAGAGAGCGTTATTGGATTAAGTGTTCATTGATTGGTGCGCCAAAGAGAGACTTTGGGATGTTAATGTACTGAGAGGTGCAGCTGGAGGGATTTCAGATCATTATCTTGTGGAGGCGAAGGTGAAGCTTTGTAGGGGTTTTCAGAAAAGAAGAGAGAATGTTGGGGTGAAGAGACTGGTGAGAGTAAGTGAGCTTGGGAAGGAGACTTGTGTGAGGAAGTACTAGGAGAGACTGAGTACAGAATGGAAAAAGGTGAGAACAATGGAAGCAAGGGGAGTGGGGGAGGAATGGGATGTATTTAGGGAATCAGTGATGGATTGCACAAAAGATGCTTGTGGCATGAGAAGCGTGGGAGGTGGGTTGATTAGAAAGGGTAGCGAGTGGTGGGATGAAGAAGTAAGATTATTAGTGAAAGAGAAGAGAGGCATTTGGACGATTTTTGCAGGGAAAAAATGCAAATGAGTGGGAGATATATAAAAGAAAGAGGCAGGAGGTCAAGAGAAAGGTGCAAGAGGTGAAAAAGAGGGCAAATGAGAGTTGGGGTGAGAGAGTATCATTATATTTTAGGGAGAATAAAAAGATGTTTTGGAAGGAGGTAAATAAAGTGCGTAAGACAAGGGAGCAAATGGGAACTTCAGTGAAGGGGGCTAATGGGGAGGTGATAACAAGTAGTGGTGATGTGAGAAGGAGATGGAGTGAGTATTTTGAAGGTTTGTTGAATGTGTTTGATGATAGAGTGGCAGATATAGGGTGTTTTGGTCGAGGTGTTGTGCAAAGTGAGAGGGTTAGGGAAAATGATTTGGTAAAGAGAGAAGAGGTAGTAAAAGCTTTGTGGAAGATGAAAGCAGGCAAGGCAGCAGGTTTGGATGGTATTGCAGTGGAATATATTAAAAAAGGGGTGACTGTATTGTTGACTGGTTGGTAAGGTTATCTAATGTAAGTATGATTCACGGTGAGGTGCCTGAGGATTGGCGGAATACTTGCATAGTGCCATTGTACAAAGGCAAAGGGGATAAGAGTGAGTGCTCAAATTACAGAGGTATAAGTTTGTTGAGTATTCCTGGGAAATCATATGTGAGGATATTGATTGAGAGGGTGAAGGCATGTACAGAGCATCAGATTGGGGAAGACCAGTGGGGTTTCAGAAGTGGTAAAGGATGTGTGGATCAGGTGTTTGCTTTGAAGAATATAGGTGAGAAATACTTACAAAAGCAAATGGATTTGTATGTAGCATTTATGGATCTGGAGAAGGCATATGATAGAGTTGATAGAGATGCTCTGTAGAAGGTATTAAGAATATATGGTGTGGTGTGGGAGGCAAATTATTAGAAGCAGTGAAAAGTTTTTATCGAGGATGTAAGGCATGTGTACGTGTAAGAAGAGAGGAAAGTGATTGGTTCTCAGTGAATGTAGGTTTGCGGCAGGGGTGTGTGATGTCTCCATGGTTGTTTAATTTGTTTATGGTTGGGGCTGCCAGGGAGGTGAATGCAAGAGTTTTGGAAAGAGGGGCAAGTATGAAGTCTGTTGTGGATGAGAGAGCTTGGGAAGTGAGTCAGTTGTTGTTTGCTGATGATACAGCACTGGTGGCTGATTCATGTGAGAAACTGCAGAAGCTCATGACTGAGTTTGGTAAAGTGTGTGAAAGAAGAAAGTTAAGAGTAAACACAAACAAGAGCAAGGTTATTAGGTACAGTAGGGTTGAGAGTCAATTCAATTGGGAGGTAAGTTTGAATGGAGAAAAACTGGAGGAAGTAAAGTGTTTTAGATATCTGGGAGTGGATCTGGCAGAGGATGGAACCATGGAAGCGGAAGTGAATCATAGGGTGGGGGAGGGGGCGAAAATTCTAAGAGCCTTGAAGAATGTTTGGAAGTCGAGAGCATTATCTCGGAAAGCAAAAATGGGTATGTTTGAAGGAATAGTAGTTCCAACAATGTTGTATGGTTGCAAGGCGTGGGTTATGGATAGAGTTGTAAGCAGGAGGGTGGATGTGCTGGAAATGAGATGTTTGAGGACAATATGTGGTGTGAGGTGGTTTGATCGAGTAAGTAATGTAAGGGTGAGAGAGATGCGTGGAAATAAAAAGAGCATGGTTCAGAGAGAAGAAGAGGGTGTTTTGAAATGGTTTGGTCACATGGAGAGAATGAGTGAGGAAAGATTGACCAAGAGGACATATGTGTCAGGGGTGGAGGGAACGAGAAGTGGGAGACCAAATTGGAGGTGGAAAGTTGGAGTGTAAAAGATTTTGAGTAATCGGGGCCTGAACATGCAGGATGGTGAAAGGCGTGCAAGGAATAGAGTGAACTGGAACGATGTGGTATAGCGGGATCGACGTGCTGTCAACAGATTGAACCAGGGCATGTGAAGCGTTTGGGGTAAACCATGGAAAGTTCTCTGGGGCCTGGATGTGGAAATGGAGCTGTGGTTTCGGTGCATTATTACACGACAGCTAGAGACTGAGTACGAACAAATGGGGCCTTTGTTGTCTTTTCCTAGCAGTACCCTGCACACATGAGGGGGGAGGGGGTTGCTATTCCATGTGTGGCGAGGTGGCGATGGGAATAAATAAAGGCAGACAGTATGAATTATGTACATGTGTATATATGTATATGTCTGTGTGTGTATACATATGTGTACACTGAGATGTATAGGTATGTATATTAGCATGTGTGGACGTGTATGTATATACATGTGTATGTGGGTGGGTTTGGCCATTTCTTTCGTCTGTTTCCTTGCGCTACCTCACTAACGCGGGAGACATCGACAAAGCAAATAAATAAATATAAATATAAAGATAAGTAGACTCAGATTGGGGTGTCTAAATGTGTGTGGATGTAACCAAGATGTGAAAAAAGGAGAGATAGGTAGTATGTTTGAGGAAAGGAGCCTGGATGTTTTGGCTCTGAGTGAAACGAAGCTCAAGGGTAAAGGGGAAGAGTGGTTTGGGAATGTCTTGGGAGTAAAGTCAGGGGTTAGTGAGAGGACAAGAGCAAGGGAAGGAGTAGCAGTACTCCTGAAACAGGAGTTGTGGGAGTATGTGATAGAATGTAAGAAAGTAAATTCTCGATTAATATGGGTAAAACTGAAAGTAGATGGAGAGAGATGGGTGATTATTGGTGCATATGCACCTGAGCATGAGAAGAAAGGTCATGAGAGGCAAGTCTTTTGGGAGCAGCTGAATGAGTGTGTTAGTGGTTTTGATGCATGAGACCGGGTTATAGTGATGGGTGATTTGAATGCAAAGGTGAGTAGTGTGGCAGTTGAGGGAATAATTGGTATACATGGGGTGTTCAGTGTTGTAAATGGAAATGGTGAAGAGCTTGTAGATTTATGTGCTGAAAAAGGACTGGTGACTGGGAATACCTGGTTTAAAAAGCGAGATATACATAAGTATACGTACGTAAGTAGGAGAGATGGCCAGAGCGCGTTATTGGATTACGTGTTAATTGACAGGCGCGCGAAAGAGAGACTTTTGGATGTTAATGTGCTGAGAGGTGCAACTGGAGGGATGTCTGATCATTATCTTGTGGAGGCTAAGGTGAAGATTTGTATGGGTTTTCAGAAAAGAAGAGTGAATGTTGGGGTGAAGAGGGTGGTGAGAGTAAGTGAGCTTGGGAAGGAGACTTGTGTGAGGAAGTACCAGGAGAGACTGAATACAGAATGGAAAAAGGTGAGAACAATGGAAGTAAGGGGAGTGGGGGAGGAATGGGATGTATTTAGGGAATCAGTGATGGATTGCACAAAAGATGCTTGTGGCATGAGAAGAATGGGAGGTGGGTTGATTAGAAAGGGTAGTGAGTGGTGGGATGAAGAAGTAAGATTATTAGTGAAAGAGAAGAGAGAGGCATTTGGACGATTTTTGCATGGAAAAAATGCAATTGAGTGGGAGATGTATAAAAGAAAGAGACAGGAGGTCAAGAGAAAGGAGCAAGAGGTGAAAAAGAGGGCAAATGAGAGTTGGGGTGAGAGAGTATCATTAAATTTTAGGGAGAATAAAAAGATGTTCTGGAAGGAGGTAAATAAAGTGCGTAAGACAGGGGAGCAAATGGGAACTTCAGTGAAGGGCGCAAATGGGGAGGTGATAACAAGTAGTGGTGATGTGAGAAGGAGATGGAGTGAGTATTTTGAAGGTTTGTTGAATGTGTTTGATGATAGAGTGGCAGATATAGGGTGTTTTGGTCGAGGTGGTGTGCAAAGTGAGAGGGTTAAGGAAAATGATTTGGTAAAGAGAGAAGAGGTAGTAAAAGCTTTACGGAAGATGAAAGCCGGCAAGGCAGCAGGTTTGGATGGTATTGCAGTGGAATTTATTAAAAATGGGGGTGACTGTATTAATGACTGGTTGGTAAGGTTATTTAATGTATGTATGACTCATGGTCTCTCTTACCCCAACTCTCATTTGCCCTTTTTTTCACCTCTTGCACCTTTCTCTTGACCTCCTGTCTCTTTCTTTTATACATCTCCCACTCAATTGCATTTTTTCCCTGCAAAAATCGTCTAAATGCCTCTCTCTTCTCTTTCACTAATACTCTTACTTCTTCATCCCACCACTCACTACCCTTTCAAATCAACCCACCTCCCACTCTTCTCATGCCACAAGCATCTTTTGCGCCATCCATCACTGATTCCCTAAATATATCCCATTCCTCCCCCACTCCCCTTACTTCCATTGTTCTCACCTTTTTCCATTCTGTACTCAGTCTCTCCTGGTACTTCCTCACACAGATGAAAGCCAGCAAGGCAGCAGGTTTGGATGGTATTGCAGTGGAATTTATTAAAAAAGGGGGTGACTGTATTGTTGACTGGTTGGTAAGGTTATTTAATGTATGTATGACTCATGGTGAGGTGCCTGAGGATTGGCGGAATGCGTGCATAGTGCCATTGTACAAAGGCAAAGGGGATAAGAGTGAGTGCTCAAATTACAGAGGTATAAGTTTGTTGGTGACTGAGTTTGGTAAAGTGTGTGAAAGAAGAAAGTTAAGAGTAAATGTGAATAAGAGCAAGGTTATTAGGTACAGTAGGGTTGAGGGTCAAGTCAATTGGGAGGTGAGTTTGAATGGAGAAAAACTGGAGGAAGTGAAGTGTTTTAGATATCTGGGAGTGGATCTGGCAGCGGATGGAACCATGGAAGCGGAAGTGGATCATAGGGTGGGGGAGGGGGCAAAAATTCTGGGGGCCTTGAAGAATGTGTGGAAGTCGAGAACATTATCTCGGAAAGCAAAAATGGGTATGTTTGAAGGAATAGTGGTTCCAACAATGTTGTATGGTTGCGAGGCGTGGGCTATGGATAGAGTTGTGCGCAGGAGGATGGATGTGCTGGAAATGAGATGTTTGAGGACAATGTGTGGTGTGAGGTGGTTTGATCGAGTGAGTAACGTAAGGGTAAGAGAGATGTGTGGAAATAAAAAGAGCGTGGTTGAGAGAGCAGAAGAGGGTGTTTTGAAGTGGTTTGGGCACATGGAGAGAATGAGTGAGGAAAGATTGACCAAGAGGATATATGTGTCGGAGGTGGAGGGAACGAGGAGAAGAGGGAGACCAAATTGGAGGTGGAAAGATGGAGTGAAAAAGATTTTGTGTGATCGGGGCCTGAACATGCAGGAGGGTGAAAGGAGGGCAAGGAATAGAGTGAATTGGAGCGATGTGGTATACTGGGGTTGACGTGCTGTCAGTGGATTGAATCAAGGCATGTGAAGCGTCTGGGGTAAACCATGGAAAGCTGTGTAGGTATGTATATTTGCGTGTGTGGACGTATGTATTTACATGTGTATGGGGGGGGGGGGTTGGGCCATTTCTTTCGTCTGTTTCCTTGCGCTACCTCGCAAACGCGGGAGACAGCGACAAAGTATAATAAATAATAAAAATAAAAAATAAGTTTGTTGAGTATTCCTGGTAAATTATATGGGAGGGTATTGATTAAGAGGGTGAAGGCATGTACAGAGCATCACATTGGGGAAGAGCAGTGTGGTTTCAGAAGTGGTAGAGAATGTGTGGATCAGGTGTTTGCTTTGAAGAATGTATGTGAGAAATACTTAGAAAAGCAAATGGATTTGTATGTAGCATTTATGGATCTGGAGAAGGCATATGATAGAGTTGATAGAGATGCTCTGTGGAAGGTATTAAGAATATATGGTGTGGGAGGCAAGTTGTTAGAAGCAGTGAAAAGTTTTTATCGAGGATGTAAGGCATGTGTACGTGTAGGAAGAGAGGAAAGTGATTGGTTCTCAGTGAATGTAGGTTTGCGGCAGGGGTGTGTGATGTCTCCATGGTTGTTTAATTTGTTTATGGATGGGGGTTGTTAGGGAGGTGAATGCAAGAGTTTTGGAAAGAGGGGCAAGTATGAAGTCTGTTGGGGATGAGAGAGCTTGGGAAGTGAGTCAGTTGTTGTTCGCTGATGATACAGCGCTGGTGGCTGATTCATGTGAGAAATTGCAGAAGCTGGTGACTGAGTTTGGTAAAGTGTGTGAAAGAAGAAAGTTAAGAGTAAATGTGAATAAGAGCAAGGTAATTAGGTACAGTAGGGTTGAGGGTCAAGTCAGTTGGGAGGTAAGTTTGAATGGAGAAAAACTGGAGGAAGTGAAGTGTTTTAGATATTTGGGAGTGGACCTGGCAGCGGATGGAACCATGGAAGCGGAAGTGGATCATAGGGTGGGGGAGGGGGTGAAAATCCTGGGAGCCTTGAAGAATGTGTGGAAGTCGAGAACATTATCTCAGAAAGCAAAAATGGGTATGTTTGAAGGAATAGTGGTTCCAACAATGTTGTATGGTTGCGAGGCGTGGGCTATGGATAGAGTTATGCGCAGGAGGATGGATGTGCTGGAAATGAGATGTTTGAGGACAATGTGTGGTGTGAGGTGGTTTGATCGAATAAGTAACGTAAGGGTAAGAGAGATGTGTGGAAATAAAAAGAGCTTAGTTGAGAGAGCAGAAGAGGGTGTTTTGAAATCGTCTGGGCACATGGAGAGAATGAGTGAGGAAAGATTGACCAAGAGGATATATGTGTCGGAGGTGGAGGGAACGAGGAGAAGTGGGAGACCAAATTGGAGGTGGAAAGATGGAGTGAAAAAGATTTTGTGTGATCGGGGGCCTGAACATGCAGGAGGGTGAAAGGAGGGCAAGGAATAGAGTGAATTGGATCAATGTGGTATACCGGGGTTGACGTGCTGTCAGTGGATTGAATCAGGGCATGTGAAGCGTCTGGGGTAAACCATGGAAAGCTGTGTAGGTATGTATATTTGCGTGTGTGGACGTATGTATATACATGTGTATGGGGTTGGGTTGAGCCATTTCTTTCGTCTGTTTCCTTGCGCTACCTCACAAACGCGGGAGACAGCGACAAAGCAAAAAAAAAAAAACATTAAGTAACTGTAGTTTTACATAAAATATACATAACATCCATTCAATTAAAAAGTGAACTTATAAGTGCCACTCCAAAAGACGTAAAACAACACTAAAGGAAAGCCACACAAATGATCAGGATGTCCACTTTCTGGATATAAACCACAGTGAAGACAACAAAACATACTCATCATTCCAACAACTGATTACATACCTTTGCTTTATGATACCAAAGAAGCCAGCATGGTCTCCTGCATAGCCAGTGATTCCTATGTCCTCCTCCAATGAAGGCAATTTTTTCTTTTTGGCCTCTTTATTTTCCTTATCTTTTGATTGCTTCTCATCATCTGCTTCCTTTTTATCACCACCTTTCACTGATGACTTCTCCTTGCCTGATTCTTTGTCATCTTTTTTATCTATATTGATAACTTCCTCAGAAAATTCAACATCTTTGGTGTCGGCATTATCTGAGTCTAAATCCACCACACCATCCCTATTTTCTTCACTATAATCTTCTCCATCACCATTTATTTTCCTGCCCTTTCCATTCTCCAATACTTCCTCTGTACTGTAGTCTTGTGATCCTTCATCCTCCATCTGAAAGAAACATACTAAGAATGTATAAATGGAGATCTTCACACAAAAACCTCATTCATTAAAAGATCATTGATAAAAACTCCATATAAATCAATTTCAAACAGCACAATTAGTAAGGGATCTAAAGCAAACATAAACAGTCATCTTTTCAGTAGATTGGTTGATAAGGATATTCAGTGTACGTATGGATCATGGTGATGTGCCTGAGGATTGGAGGAATGCATGCATAGTGCCACTGTACAAAGGCAAAGGGGATAAAGGTGAGAGTTCAAACTACAGAGGCATAAGTTTGTTTAGCATTCCTGGGATATTATAAGGGAAGTTATTGATTGAGACAGTGAAGGTATGTACAGAGCATCAGACTGGAGAAGAGCACTGTGGTTTCAGAAGTGGTAGAGAATGTGTGGATCAGGTTTTTGCTTTGAAGAATGCGTGAGAGAAATACTTAGAAAAACAAATGGCTTTTTATGTAGCATTTATGGATCTGGAGAAGGCATTTAACAGAGTTGACAGAGATGCTTTAAGGAAGGTCTTAAGGGTATATGGTATGGGAGGTAAGTTGCTAGAAGCAGTGAAAAGTTTTTACCAAGGATGTACGGCATATGTACAAGTAAAGAGGAGAGTGACTGGTTTTCAGGGAATGTTGGTCTGCAGCTGGGGTGTGTAATGTCCCTATGGCTGTTTAATTTGTTAATGAATGGGTGGCTAGAGAGGTAAATGCAAGAGTTTTGGAGAGAAGGACGAGTATCCAGTCAGTTGGGGATAAGAGGTTTGGGAAGTAAGTCAGTTATTGTTCACTGATGATACAGCTCTAGTGGCTGATTCGTATGAGAAATTGCAGAAGCTGGTGACTGAGTTTGGAAAAGTGTGTGAAAGGAGAAAGTTCAGGGTAAATGTAAATATGAGCAAGGTTATTAGGTTAAGTACTGAAGGGGTGACGGACAAGTTAATTGGGACATAACTTTGGAGACAAAATTTGAGGAAGTAAAGTGTTTTAGATATCTGGGAGGGGACTTAGAAGCAAATGGAACCATGGAAGCACAAGTGAGTCACAGAGTGGGGTAGGGGGAAAAAGTTCTGGGATCGATGATGAATGTATAGGAGAGAACGTTATCTCAGAGCAAAAATGAGTATGTTTGAAGCAATAGTAGTTCCAACAATGTTACATAGTTGCTAAGGATGGTCTATAGATAGGCTTGTACTGAAGAGTGTGGATGTGCTAGACATGAAATGCTCGAGGACAATATGTGGTGTGAGATGGTTTGATCGAGTAAGTAATGAAAGGGTAAGAGAGATGCGTGGAAATAAAAAGTGTGGTTGAGAGATGTGTGAAAATAAAAAGTGTGGTTGAGAGATGTGTGGAAATAAAAAGTGTGGTTGAGAAATGTTTGAAAATAAAAAGCATGGTTGAGAGATGTGTGGAAATAAAAAGTGTGGTTGAGAGAGCTAAAGAGAGGGTGCTGAAATGGTTTTTACATATGGACAGAATGAGAGAGGAAAGATTGACAAAGAGGATATATGTGTCAGAGGTGGAGGAAAGAAGGAAAAACGGGAGAACAAAATGGAGGTGGAAGGATGGAGTAAAAAAGACTTTGAGCGATAGGGGCTTAAACATACAGAAGGGTGAGAGGCATGCAGGGTGCAGAGTAAATTGGAACGATGTGGTATACTGGGGTCAGTGTGTTGTCAATGGATTGAAGCAGGGTATGTGAAACATCTAGAGTAAAACATGGAAAGGCCTATGGAACCTGGACCTGTGGAAAGGGAGCTGTGGTTTCGGTGCATTACACACAACAGCTAGAGACTGAGTATGAACGAATATGTCCTTTTTTGTTTTTTCCCGGCACTACCTCTCTGAAGTAGGGGATAGTGATGCCATTTCCCGTGAGGCAGGGTAGCGACATTTATGGATGAAGGCTGGCATGTATGAATATGTACATGTGTATTTATGTATATACCTGTGTGTATACGTATATTTGCGTGTAAGGGTGCTTATGTATATATATGAGTATATGAGTGGATGGACCATTCTTTCATCTGTTTCCTAGGGCTGCCTCGCTGACACAGGAATCAGCGATTACATATATTTCATTCATCATTTTATCATACTTTGTCACTGTCTCCCGCATTAGCGAGGTAGCGCAAGGAGAGATGAAAGAATGGCCCAACCCAACCACAGACACATGTATACACATAAATGCGCAAACACGAACACATACATACCTATACGTTTCAGTGCATACAAACATATACATACACAGATATATACATATACATATTCATACTTGCTGCTTTCATCCATTCAAGTCGCCACCCAGCAACACACGAACTGGCACCCCCCCCCCCACATGCATGCGAGGTAGCGCTAAAAAAAGACAACAAAGACCACGTTTGTTTACACTCAGTCTCTAGCTGTCATGCATAATGCACTGAAACCACAGCTCCCTTTCCACATTCAGGCCCCACAAAACTTTCCATGGTTTACCTTGATGCTTCATATGCCCTGGTTCAATCCAGTGACAGCATGTCAACCCGGTATACCACATCGTTCCAATTCACTCTATTCCTTGAGCACATTTCACCCTCCTGCATGTTCAGGACCCGAATGCTCAAAATCTTTTTCACTCCATACTCCCACATCAAATTTGGTCTCCCATTTCTCCTCGTTCACCCCACCTCTGACACATATATCCTCTTCGTCAATCTTTCCTCACTCATTCTCACTATGCTCCCAAACCATTTCAATAAAACCTCTTCTACTCTCTCAACCACACTCCTTTTATTACCACACATCTCTCTTACCCTTTCATTACTTACTTGATCAAAATCACCTCACACTGCATATAGTCCTTAAACATCTCATTTCCAACACATCAACCATCCTCCGCACAAACCTATCTATGTCCCATACCTCGCAACCATATAACACTGTTGGAACCACTATTCCTTCAAACATATCCATTTTTGCCCTCCGAGATAACATTCTCACCTGCCACACATTCCTCAACACTCCCAGAACCTTCGCACCCCTCCCCAACCCTTTGACTCACTTCCACTTCCATGGTTCCATCCACTGTTAAAATTCACTCCAAGATATCTAAAACACTTCACTTCCTCCAGTTTTTCTCCATTCAAACTTACCTCCCAATAGACCTGTCCCTCAACCCTACTGCACCTAATAACCTTGCTCTTACTCGCATATACTCTCAGCTTTCTTCTTTCACAAACTTTAACAAACTCAGTCACCAGCTTCTGAAGTTTCTCATCTGAATCAGCCACCAGTGCTGTATCATCAGTGAACAACAACTGACTCACTTCCCAAGCCCTCTCATCCCCAACAGACTGCACACTTGCCCCCCTCTCCAAAATTCTTGCATTCAACTCCCTAACAACCCCATCCATAAACAAATCAAACAACCATGGAGACATCATGCACCCCTGCCGCAAACCAACATCCCCTGGGAACCAAACACTTTCCTCTCTTTCTACTTGTACACATGCCTTACATCTCGATAAAAATTTTTTACTGCTTCTAGCAACTTACCTGCCACACCATATACTCTTAATATCTTTCACAGAGCATCTCTATCAACTCTATCATTTGCCTTCTCCAGATCCATAAATGCAATATACAAACCCATCTGTTTAACTAAGAATTTCTCACATACATTCTTTAAAGCATACACCTGATCCACACATCCTCTACCACTTTTGAATCCACACTGCTCTTCCCCAATCTGATCCTCTATACATGCCTTCATCCTCTCACCCTCCCATATAATTTCCCAGGAATACTCAACAAACTTATACCTCTGTAATTTGAACACTCACCTTTATCCCCTTTGTACAATGGCACTATGCAAGCATTCGGCCAATCATCAGGCACTTCACCAAGAACCATATATACACTGAATATTCTCAACAACCATTCAACACAGTCACCCCATTTTTTAATAAATTCCACTGCAATGCCATCCAAACTCGCCGCCTTGCCAACTTTCATCTTCCGCAAAACTTTCACTACCTCTTCTCTGTTTACCAAACCATTCTCCCTGACCCTCTCACTTCGCACACCACCTCGACCAAAACACCCTATATCTGCCACTCTATCATCAAACTCATTCAACAAACCTTCAAAATACTCACTCCATCTCCTTCTCACTACACCACTACTTGTGATTACCTCCCATTATCCCCCTTCACCAATGTTCCCATTTCTTCTCTTGTCTTATGCACATTATTTGCCTCCTTCCAAAACATTTTTTTATTCTCCCTAAAATTTGATGATACTCTCTCACCCCAACTCCCAACTGGCCTCTTTCTCACCTCTTGCACCTTTCTTTAATAAATCCCCCATATATTTGCACTATTTCCCTGTAAAAATCATCCAAATATCTCACATCTCTTTCACTAACAATCTTACTTCTTCATTCCACAACTCACTATCCTTTCTAATCTGCCCACCCTGCAAAAATCATCCAAATACCTCTCTCATCTCTTTCACTAACAATCTTCCTTCTTCATTCCACAATCAATACCCTTTCTAATCTGCCCACCTCCCACCTTTCTCATGCCACAGGCATGTTTTGCACAAGCCATCACTGCTTCCCTAAATACATCCCATTCCTCCCCTATTCCCCTTACATCATTTGCTCTCACCTTTTTCCATTCTGCACTCAATATCTCCTGGTACTTCCTCACACAAGTCTCCTTTCCAAGCTCACTTACTTTCACCACTCTCTTCACCCAAACATTCTCTCTTCTCTTCTGAAAACCTCTACAAATCTTCACCTTCACCTCCACAAAACGATGATCAGACCCCTCCAGTTGCCCCTCTTTCAAACGCCTATCAATTAACGTGTAATAAAATAATGCTTTCAAGCCATCTCTCCTACTTACAACCACATACTTTCTCCCCTATCCCTGGAGATAGGGAGAAAGAATACTTTTCATGCATTCCCCGCATGTTGTAAAAGGCGACTAAAGGGGAAACAGAAGAAAAAGTCATGCAGGGAGTGTGCATCCTCCTTCATGGGTCACATTGCGGTGTCTAAATGTGTGTGGATTTAACCAAGATGAGAAAAAAGGAAGGATAGGTAGTATGTTTGAGAAAAGGAACCTGGATGTTTTGGCACCAAGTGAAACGAAGCTTAAGGGTAAAGGGGAAGAGTGGTTTGACAATATCTTGGGAGTAAAGTCAGGAGTTGGTGAGAGGACAAGAGCAAAGGAAGGAGTAGCACTACTCCTGAAACAGGAGTGGTGGGAGTATGTGATACAGTGTAAGAAAGTAAATGCTATACTGATATGGATAAAACTGAAAGTGGATGAAGAGAGATGGGTGGTCATTGATGCCTCCACACCTGGGCATGAGAAGAAAGATCATGAGAGGCAAGTGTTTTGGGAGCAGCTCAGTGAGTGTGTTAGCAGTTTTGATGAACAAGACCGGGTTATAATGATGGATGATTTGAATGCAAAGGTGAGTAATGTGATAGTTGAGGGAACAATTGATGGACATGGGGTGTTCAGTGTTGTAAATGGAATTAGTGAAGAGCTTGTAGATTTGTGTGCTGAAAAAGGACAGGTGATTGGGAATACCTGGTTTAAAAAGAGAGATATACATAAGTATATGTATGTAAGTAGAGGAGATGGCCAGAGAGCCTTATTAGATTACGTATTAATTGACAGGTGAGTAAAAGAGAAACTTTTGGATGTTAATGTGCTGAGAGGTGCAACTGGAGGGATGTCTGATCATTATCTTGTGGAGGCGAAGGTGAAGATTTGTAGAGGTTTTCAGAAAAGAAGAAAGAATATTGGGGTGAAGAGAATGGTGAGAGTAAGTGAGCTTGGGAAGGAGACTTGTGTGAGGAAGTACCAGGAGAGACTGAGTGCAGAATGGAAAAAAGGTGAGAGCAAAGGATGTAAGGGGAGTGGGGGAGGAATGGGAAGCAGTAATGGTTTGTGCATAAGAAGCTTGTGGCATGAGAAGTGTGGGAGGTGGGCAGATTACTAAGGGTAGTGAGTAGTGGAATGAAGTTTGATTATTAGTGAAAGAGAAGAGAGAGGCATTTGGATGATTTTTACAGGGAAATAATGCAAATGACTGGGATACATATAAAAGAAAGAGGCAGGAGGTCAAGAGAAAGGTGCAAGAGGTGAAAAAGAGGGCAAATACGGTGAGAGAGTATTTAATTTAAGGGAGAATAAAAAGATGTTTAGGAAGGAGGTAATTAAAGTGCATAAGACAAGAAAACAAATGGGAACATCTGTAAAGGGGGCTAAGGGGAAGGTAATAACAACTAGTGGTGATGTGAGAAGATGGAGTGAGTATTTTGAAGGTTTGTTGTATGTGTTTGATCATAGAGTGGCAGATATAGGGTGTTTTGGTCGAGGTGGTGTGCGAAGAGAGAGGGTCAGGGCGAATGATTTGGGAAAATTTGACTTGGTAGTGAAAGCTTTGCGGAAGATGAAAGCTGGCAAGGCGGTGGGTTTGGATGGTACTGCAGTGGAATTTATTAAAAAAAAGGGGTGACTGTGTCATTGACTGGTTGGTGAGGATCTTCAATGTATGTATAGCTCATGGTGAAGTGCCTGAGGATTGGGAGAATACATGCATAGTGCCACTGTACAAATGCAAAGGGGATAAAGGTGAGAGTTCAAATTACAGAGGTATAAGTTTGTTGAGTATTCCTGGGAAATTATATGGGAAGGTATTGACTTAGAGGGTGAGGGCATGTACAGAACATCAGATTGGGAAGAGCAGTGTGGTTTCAGAAGTGGTTGAGGATGTGTGGATCAGGTGTTTGCTTTGAAGAATGTATGTGAGAAATACTTAGAAAAACAAATGTGTTTGTAGCATCTATGAATCTGGAGAAGGCATATGACAGAGTTGATAGAGATGCTCTGTGGAAGGTATTAAGAGTATATGGTGTGGGAGGTAAGTTGCTGGAAGCAGTGAAAAGTTTTTATTGAGGATGTATGGCATGTGTACAAGTAGGAAGACATGAAAGTGATTGGTTTTCAGTGAATGTCAGTTTGCTGCAGGGGTGTGTGATGTCTCCATGGTTGTTTAATTTGTTTATGGATGGGGTTGTTAGGGAGGGGAATGCAAGACTTTTGGAGAGAGGGGCAAGTATGCAGTCTGTTGTGGATGAGAGGGCTTGATAAGTGAGTCAGCTGTTAGCTGATGATACAGTGCTGGTGGCTGATTCGGGTGAGAAACTGCAGAAGCTGGTGAATGAGTTTGGTAAAGTGCGTGAAATAAGAAAGCCGAGAGTAAATGTGAATAAGAGCAAGGTTTTATTAGGTACAGTAGGGTTGAAGGACAAGTCAATTGGAAGGTAAGTTTGAATGGAGAAAAACTGTAGGAAATGAAGTGTTTTCGATATCTGGGAGTGGATTTGGCAGTGGATGGAACCATGGAACTGGAAGTGAGTCACAGGGTGGGGGAAGGGGCGAAAGTTATGGGAACATTCAAAAATGTGTGGAACGCGAGAACATTATCTCAAAAAGCAAAAATGGGTGTTTAAAGGAATAGTGGTTCTAACAATGTTAAATGGTTGCGAAGCATGGGCTATACATAGGGTTGTGCGGAGAAAGGTGGATGAGTAGGAAATGAAATGTTTGAGGACAATATGTGGTGTGAAAAGGTTTGATCAAGTAATGAAAGGGTAAGAGAGATGTGTGGTAATAGAAAGAGTGTGGCTGAGAGAGCAGAAGAGGGTATATTGAAATGGTTTGGTCACATGGAGAGAATGAGTGAGGAAAGATTCACCAAGAGGATATATGTGTCAGAGGTGGAGGGAACGAGGAGAAGTGGGAGACCAAATTGGACGTGGAAGGATGGAGTGAAAATGATCTTGAGCGATCGGGGCTTGAACATGGAGGAGGGTGAAAGGCATGAAAGGGAATGGAGTGAACTTGAATGATGTGGTGTACTTGGGTCGATGTGCTGTCAATGGATTGAACCAGGGCATGTGGAGCGTCTGGGGTACACCATGGAAAGTTTTGTGGGACCTGGATGTGGAAAGGGGTCTGTGGTTTTGGTGCATTATACTTGACAGCTAGAGACTGAGTGTGAACAAATGTGGCCTTTGTTGTCTTTTCTTAGATAACCTGCGCGCATGCTGGGGATGGGGGTTGTCATTTCATGTGTGGTGGGTTGGCAACGGGAATGAATAAAGGCAGCAAGTATGAATTACGTACAAGTGTATATATGCATATGTCTGTGTATTTTTTTTTTTTTTTGCTTTGTCGCTGTCTCCCGCGTTTGCGAGGTAGCGCAAGGAAACAGACGAAAGAAATGGCCCAACCCACCCCCATACACATGTATATACATACGTCCACACACGCAAAATATACATACCTACACAGCTTTCCATGGTTTACCCCAGACGCTTCACATGCCCCGATTCAATCCACTGACAGCACGTCAACCCCGGTATACCACATCGCTCCAATTCACTCTATTCCTTGCCCTCCTTTCACCCTCCTGCATGTTCAGGCCCCGATCACACAAAATCTTTTTCACTCCATCTTTCCACCTCCAATTTGGTCTCCCTCTTCTCCTCGTTCCCTCCACCTCCGACACATATATCCTCTTGGTCAATCTTTCCTCACTCATTCTCTCCATGTGCCCAAACCATTTCAAAACACCCTCTTCTGCTCTCTCAACCACGCTCTTTTTATTTCCACACATCTCTCTTACCCTTACGTTACTTACTCGATCAAACCACCTCACAACACACATTGTCCTCAAACATCTCATTTCCAGCACATCCATCCTCCTGCGCACAACTCTATCCATAGCCCACACCTCGCAACCATACAACATTGTTGGAACCACTATTCCTTCAAACATACCCATTTTTGCTTTCCGAGATAATGTTCTCGACTTCCACACATTCTTCAAGGCCCCCAGAATTTTCGCCCCCTCCCCCACCCTATGATCCACTTCCGCTTCCATGGTTCCATCCGCTGCCAGATCCACTCCCAGATATCTAAAACACTTCACTTCCTCCAGTTTTTCTCCATTCAAACTCACCTCCCAATTGACTTGACCCTCAACCCTACTGTACCTAATAACCTTGCTCTTATTCACATTTACTCTTAACTTTCTTCTTTCACACACTTTACCAAACTCAGTCACCAGCTTCTGCAGTTTCTCACATGAATCAGCCACCAGCTGTGTATGTATATATGTATACATTGAAGTGTATAGGTATGTATATAAGCATGTGTGGATGTGTATGTATATACATGTGTATGTGGGTGGGTAGGGTCATTCTTTCGTCTGTTTCCTCGCGCTACCTCACTAACAGGGAGACTGTGACAAAGTATAATAAAAAATAAATAAATACATAATAGCTGTTTCCCACATCAATGAGGTAGCAAAAAGAAACAGATGAAGAATGGCCCATCCACTCATATACAAATTCATTTGTCAATCTCATTATCTAATTATTCGTTATACTTATCACCACCTCCTGCATTAACGAGGTAGTGCAAGGAAACAGAGGAATGGGCCAACCCACCAACATACACATGAATATACATAAACGCCCACACACGCACATATATATACATACACATTTCAACGTATACATAGATGTATATACACAGACATATACATATATATGCATGTACATATCCATACTTACTGCCTTCATCAATTCCTGTTGCCACCCCGCCACACACAAAATAGCATCCCCCCCTCCAGAAAGGCAGCACCAGGAAGACAAAAAATCCCACATTCTTTCACACTCAGTCTCTAGCCGTCATGTGCAATGCAATGAAACCACAGCTCCCTTTCCACATCCAGGCCCCACAAACCTTTCCATGGTTTACCCCAGACGCTTCACATACCTTGGTTCAATCCACCAACAGCACATCAACCAAGGTATACCACATCGCTTGAATTCACTTTATTCCTTGCAAGCATTTCACTCTCCTGTATATTCAGGCCCCGATCACTCAAAATCTTTTTCACTCTATCCTTCCACATCCCATTTGGTTTCCCGCTTCTCCATCTTCTCTACACCTCTGACACATATATCCTATTTGTCAATCTTTCCTTACTAATTTTCCCATGTGACCAAACTGTTTCAACACATCTTCTGCTCTCTCATCCATGTTCGTTCTATTACCAAACATATCTCTTACCCTTTCATTACTTACTCGATCAAACCACCTCACACCACATATACATTTCATTTCCAATGCATCCACCCTCCTCAGCACAACCCTATCTATACTATAGCCCATGCCTCACAATCATATAACATTGTTGGAACCACTATTCCTTCAAACATACCCAGTTATGCTCTCCGAGATAATGTTCTCGCCTTGTACACATTCTTCAATGCTCCCAGAACCTTCGCTCCCTCCCCCACCCTGTGACTCACTTCCACTTCCATGGTCCAATCTGCTGCCAAATCTACTCAGAGATATCTAAAACACTTCACTTCCTCCAGTTTTTCTCCATTCAAACTTGCCTCCCAATTAACTTGTCTCTCAACCCTAATGAACCTAATAACCTTCCTCTTATTCACATTTACTTTCAACTTTCTTTTCTTACACACTTTACCAAACTCAGTCACCAACTTATGCAGTTTCACACCGAATCAGCCACCAGCACTGTATCATCAGCAAACAACAATTGACTTACTTCCCAAGCCCTCTCATCCACAACAGACTGCATGCTTACCCCTTTCTCAAGAATTTTTCATTCACCTCCCTAAACACCTCAACCATAAACTAATTCAAATTAAACAACCATGGAGACATCACGCACCCCTGCCGAAAACCAACATCTACTGAGAACCAATCAATTTCCTCTCTTGTTACTCATACACATGCCTTACATCCTTAGTAAAAACATTTCACTGCTTCTAGTAACTTAACTCCCACACCATATACTCTTAAAACCCTCCAAAAAGCATCTCTATCAACCTTATCATATGCCTTCTACAGATCCGTAAGTGATACATACAAATTCATCTGTTTTTCTAAGTATTTCTCACATACATTCTTCTGCTCTTCCCCTATCTGATCCTTTGTACATGCCTTCACCCTCTCAATCAATACCCCCTCCCATATAATTCCCAAGGAATACTCAATAAATCTATGCCTCAGTAATTTGAACACTCACCTTCATCCCCTTTGCCTTTGTACAATGGCACTATGAATGTATTCCGCCAATCCTCAGGCACTTCACCTTGAACCATACATACAGTGAATATCCTTACCAACCAACCAACAACATAAAAAAACCCTTTTCTAATAAATTCCACTGAAATACCATCCAAACCCACTGCCTTGCTGGCTTTCATCTTCCGCAAAGCTTTCACTATCTCTTCTCTGTATACCAACCCGTTCTCCCTGACCCTCTCACTTCGCACACCATCGCAACCAAAACACCGTATAACTGCCACTCTATCATCAAACACATTCAACAAACCTTCAAAATACTCATTCCATCTCATTCTCACTTCATCACTACTTGTCATTACCTCACCATTAGTCCCCTTCACCAATGTTCCCATTTGTTCTCTTGTCTTACGCACTTCCCCTCCAAAATATTTTTTTTATTCTCCCTACAATGTAATGACATGCTCTCACCCCAACTCTCATTTGCCCTCTTTTTCACCTCTTGCACCCTTCTCTTGACCTCCTACCTCTTTCTTTTATACATCTCGAAGTCATTTGCACTACTTCCCTGGAAAAATCATCCAAACACCTCGCTTCTCTTTCACTAATAATCTTACTTCTTCATCCCACCACTCACTACCCTTTCTAATCTGCCCACCTCCCACCTTTCTCATGCCACATGCATCTTATGCCAATTGTAGAGGTTTTTAGACAAGAAGAGAAAATGTTGGGAAGAAGAATTGGTGAGAGTAAGTGAGCTTGGAAAGGATACTTGTGCGAGGAAGTACGAGGAGATATTGAGTGCAGAATGGCATAACATGAGAGCAAATGATATAAGGGGAGTTGGGGAGGAAGGGGAAGTATTTAGGGAAGCAGTGATGGCTTGTGCATAAGGTGCATCCCCTTCCTCCCCAACTCCCCTTATATCATTTGCTCTCATGTTATGCCATTCTGCACTCAGTATCTCCTCATACTTCCTCGCACAAGTCTCCTTTCCAAGCTCACTTACTCTCACCAATTCTTCTTCCCAACATTTTCTCTTCTTGTCTAAAAACCTCTACATATCTTCATCTTCGCCTCCACAAGATCTAAGATCTGACATCCTTCCAGGTGCCCTTGTCAGCACTTTAACATCCAAGTCTCTCTTTTTGCAACATATCAATCAACACAGAATCCAATAAAGCTCTATGACCATCTCTCCTACTTACATACATATACTTAGGTATATCTCTCTTTTCAAACCAGGTATTCCCAATCACCAGTCCTTTTTCAGCACAAAAGTCCACAAACTCTTCACTATTTCCATTTACAACACTGAACACCCCATGTACACCAATTATTCCCTCAACTGCAACATTAATTACCTTTGCATTCAAATCACCCATCACTATAACACGGTGTCATGCATCAAAGCTGCTAACACACTCACTCACCTGCTCCCAAAGTACCTGCCTCTCATAATCTTTCTTCTCATGACCAGATGCATAGGCACCAACAATCATCCATCTCTCCATCCACTTTCAGTTTTACCCATATCAATCTGGAATTTACTTTTGCTCTATCACATACTCCCACAACTCCTGCTTCAGGAATAGTGCTACTCCTTCCTTTGCCCTTCTCCTATCACCAACCCCTGACTTTACTCCCAAGACATTCCCAAACCACTCTTCCCCTTTACCCTTGAGCTTCATTTCACTTAAGAGCCAAAACATCCAGGTTCCTTTCCTCAAACATACTTCCTATCTCTCCTTTTCTCTAATCTTGATTAAATCCACATAAATATAGACACCCCACCCTGAGCCTCCGAGGAGTATTAGCGCTCCCCACGACTCCTTCTTTCCCCTTTTAGAAAGTTAAATAAAAAAAGGTAAAGGAGCCTAGCCCCCACACCCGTCCCCTTAAGCTGCCTCCTATGACATGCGGGGAATACGTGGGGTGAAAAGAGTGGTAAGAGTAAGTGAGCTTTGAAAGGAGACTTGTGTGAGGAAGTACCAGGAGAGACTGAGTGCAGAATGGAAAAAGGTGAGAGGAAATGATGTAAGGGAAGTGGGGGAGAAATGGGATGTATTTAGGGAAGCACTAATGGCTTGCGCAAAACACACCTGTGGCATGAGAAAGGTGGGAGGTGGGCAGATTAGAAAGGGTAATTAGTGGTGGATGAAGAAGTAAGATTGTTAGTGAAAGAGAAGAGAGGCATTTGGACAATTTTTGCAAGGGAAATAGTGCAAATGACTGGGAGATGCATAAAAGAAAGAGGCAAGAGGTCAAGAGAAAGGTGCAAGAGGTGAAAAAGAGGGCAAATGAAAGTTGGGGTGAGAGAGTATCATTAACTTTTAGGGAGAATAAAAAGATGTTTTGGAAGGAGGTAAATAAAGTGCATAAGGCAAAAGAACAAATGGGAACATCGGTGAAGGGGGATAATTCGGGTAATAACAAGTAGTGGTGAAGTGAGAGTGAGATGGAGTGAGTATTTTGAAGGTTTGATGAATGTGTTTGATGATAGAGCGGCAGATATAGGGCGTTTTGGTCAAGGTGGTGTGCAAAGTGAAAGGGTCAAGGAGAATGATTTGGTAAACAGAGATGAGGTAGTGAAAGCATTGCAGATGAAGATGAAAGGCGGCAGGTTTGAATGGTACTGCTGTGCAGTTTATAAATAAAGAGGGTGACTGTGGTCTTGACTGGTTGGTGAGGATATTCAATGTATGTATGGTTCATGGTGAAGTGCCTGAGGATTGGCGGAATGCATGTACAGTGCCATTGGACAAACACAAAGGGGATAATGGTGAGAGCTCAAAATAAAAAGGTATAAGTTTGTTGAGTATTCCTGGGAAATTATATGGGAGGGTACTGTACAGAGCATCAGATGGGGAGGAGCAATGCAGTTTCAGAAGTGGTAGAGGATGTGCGGATCAGGTGTTTGCTTTGAAGAATTCATGTGAGGAATACTTAGAAAAGCAGATAGATTGGTATGTAGCATTTATGGATCAATAGAAGGCATATGATAAGAGTTGATAGAGATGCTCTGTGGAAGGCATTATGAGTATATGGTGTTGGAGGCAAGTAACCAGAAGCAGTGAAAAGTTTTTACCAAGGATGTAAGCATGTGTATGAGTAGGAAGAGATGAAAGTGATTGGTTCCCAGTGAATGTCGGTTTGTGGCAGGGGTGAATGATGTGTCCATCATTATTCAATTTCTTTATAGATGGGGTTGTTAGGGAGGGAAATGCAAGAGTTTTGGTGAGAGGGGCAAGTAGTCTGTTGGGGATGAGAGGGCTTGGGAAGTGAGTCAGTTGTTGTTCGATGATAATACATTGCTGGTGGCTGATTCGGGTGAGAAACTGCAGAAGTTGGTGACTGAGTTTGGTAAAAAGTAGAAAGAGGAGTGGCTGATTTGGGTCAGATACTTCAGAGTTGGTGACTGATTTTGGCAAAGTGTGAGAAAGAAGAAAGCCGAGAGTAAATGTATATAAGAGCAAGGTTATCACGTTCACTAAGGTTGAGGGAAAAGTAAATTGAGAGGTAAGTTCAAATGGAGAAAAACTAAAGGAAATGAAGTGTTTTAGATATATCGGAGCGCATTTAGCAGCATATGGAACCATGGAAGCAAAGACGGAGGGGGTGAAGGTTCTGGCAGCCTTCAAGAATGTGTGGAAGGTGAGAACGTTATCTTGGAAAGAAAAAATGGGTATGTTTGAAGGAACAGTGGCTCCAACAAAGTTATATGGTTGCAAGGCTCTGCACTATAGACAGGGTTGTGCTGAGGATGGTGGATGTGTTGAAAATGAGATGTTTGAGGTGGTTTGACCGAGTAAATAATGAAACGGTAAGAGATGTGTGGTTTTAAAAAGTGTGTGGTTGAGAGAGCAGAAGAGGGTGTATTGAGAGGGTTTGGCCACATGGAGAGAATGAATGAGGAAAGATTAACAAAGAGGATACATGTGTCAGAGGTGAAGGGAATAAGGAGAAGTGGGAAACCAAATTGGAGGTGGAAGGATGGAATGAAAATGATTTTGAGCAATCAGGGCCTTAACATACAGGAGGGTGAAGGGCTTGCAAGGAATAGAGTGAATTGGAACGATGTGGTGTACCAAGGTTGATGTGATGTCAATGGATTGAACCAGGGCATGTGAAGCGTCTGGAGTAAACCATGGAAAGTTTTGTGGGGCCTTGATGTGGAAAGGGAACTATGCTTTCGGTGCATTACACATGACAGCTAGAGACTGAGTGTGAACAAATGTGGTCTTTGTTGTCTTTTCCTAGCGCATTTCCTCACGCATTCCCCACGTGTTGTAGAGGGCAACTAAAGGGAACGGGAGAGTGGGGCTAGGAACTCTCCCCTCCTTGTATTTTATGGATGGGGTTGTTAGGGAGGTGAATGCAAGAGTTTTGGAAAGAGGGGCAAGTATGAGGTCTATTGTGGATGAGAGAGCTTGCGAAGTGAGTCAGTTGTTGTTCACTGATGATACAGCGCTGGTGGCTGATTCATGTGAGAAACTGCAGAAGCTGGTGACTGAGTTTGGTAAAGTATGTGAAAGAAGAAAGTTAAGAGTAAATGTGAATAAGAGCAAGGATATTAGGTACAGTAGGGTTAGGGTCAAGTCAATTGGGAGGTAAGTTTGAATAGAGAAAAACTGGAGGAAGTAAAGGTTTTTAGATATCTGGGAGTGGATTTGGCAGCGGATGGAACCATGGAAGCGGAAGTGAATCATAGGGTGGGGGAGGGGGCAAAAATCCTGGGAGCCTTGAAGAATGTGTGGAAGTCAAGAACATTATCTCAGAAAGCAAAAATGGGTATGTTTGAAGGAATAGTGGTTCCAACAATGTTGTATGGTTGCGAGGCGTGAGCTATGGATAGAGTTGTGCGCAGGAAGGTGGATGTGCTGGAAATGAGATGTTTGAGGACAATGTGTGGTGTGAGGTGGTTTGATCGAGCAAGTAATAATAGGGTAAGAGAGATGTGTGGAAATAAAAAGAGTGTGGTTGAGAGAGCAGAAGAGGGTCTTTTGAAATGGTTTGGGCACATGGAGAGAATGAGTGAGGAAAGATTGACCAAGAGGATATATGTGTCGGAGGTGGAGGGAACGAGGAGAAGTGGGAGACCAAATTGGAGGTAGAAAGATGGAGTGAAAATGATTTTGAGTGATCGGGGCCTGAACATGCAGGAGGGTGAAAGGCGGGCAAGGAATAGAGTGAATTGGATTGATGTGGTATACCGGGGTCGACGTGCTGTCAATGGATTGAATCAGGGCATGTGAAGCGTCTGGGGTAAACCATGGAAAGTTCTGTGGGGCCTGGATGTGGAAAGGGAGCTGTGGTTTCGGGCATTATTTTCATGACAGCTAGAGACTGAGTGTGAACGAATGGGGCCTTTGTTGTCTTTTCCTAGCGCTACCTCACACACATGAGGGGTAGGGGGATGTTATTCCATGTGTGGCGAGGTGGTGATGGGAATGAATAAAGGCAGACAGAGTGAATTGTGTGCATGTGTATATATGTATGTGTCTGTGTGTGTATACATATGTGTACATTGAGATGTATGGGTATGAATATTTGCGTGTGTGGACCTGTAAGTATATACATGTGTATGGGGGTGGGTTGGGCCATTTCCTTTGTCTGTTTCCTTGCGCTACCTCGCAAACGCGGGAGACAGCGACAAAGCAAAATAAAAATAAAAATAAATAAAAAAGGGGAAACAGAAGGAGTCATGTGGGAAGTGCTCATGCTCCTCGAAGGCTCAGACTGGGGTGTTTAAATGTGTGTGGATGTAATCAAGATGAGAAAAAAGGAGAGATAGGTAGTATGTTTAAGGAAAGGAACCTGAATGTTTTGACTCTGAGTGAAATGAAGCTTTAGGGTAAAGGGGAAGAGTGGTTTGGGAATGTCTTGGGAGTAAAGCCAGGGGTTGGTGAGAGGACAAGAGCAAGGGAAGGAGTAGCACTACACCTGAAACAGGAGTGGTGGGAGTATGTGATAGATGTCAAAAAGCAAACTGTAGATTGATATGGGTAAAACTGAAAAAGGATGGAATGATGGATGATTGTTGTTGCCTATGCAGCTTTGATGCATGACACAGGGTTATAGTGATGGGTGATTTCAATGCAAAGGTAAGTAATGTTGCAGTTAAGGATATACTTGGTGTACATGAGGTGTTCAGTGTTGTAAATGGAAATGGTGAAGAGTTTGTAGATTTGTGTGCTGAAAAAGGAATGGTGATTGGGAATACCTGATTTAAAAAGAGATATACATAAGTATACATATGTAAGAAGAGAGATGGCCAGAAAGCATTATTGGATTACATGTTAATTGATAGGTGCGTGAAAGTGAGACTTTTGGATGTTAATGTGCTGAGAGGGGCAACTGGAGGGATGTCTGATCATTATCTTGTGGAGGCAAAGGTGGAGATTTGTAGAGGTTTTGAGAAAAGAAGAGAGAATGTTGGGGTGAAGAGAGTGGTGAGCATAAGTGAGCTTGGGAAGGAGACTTGTGTGAGGAAGTACCAGGAGAGATTGAGTGCAGAATGGAAAAAGGTGAGAGAAAATGACGTAAGGGGAGTGGGGGAGGAATGGGATGTATTTAGGGAAGCAGTGATGGCTTGCGCAGAAGAAGACTGTGGCATAAGAAAGGTGGGAGGTGGGCAGATTAGAAAGGTAGTGAGTGGTGGGATGAAGAAGTAAGATTGTCAGTGAAAGAGAAGAGAGAGGCATTTGGATGATTTTTACAGAGATTAGTGCAAATGACAAGGTGATTTATAAAAGAAAGAGGCAGGAAGTCAAGGGAAAGGTGCAAGAGGAGAAAAAGAGGACAAATGAGAGTTGGGGTGAGAGTGTATCGTTAAATTTAAGGGAAAATAAAAAGATGTTTATCCCTGGTGATAGGGGAGAAAGAATACTTCCTACGTATTCCCTGAGTGTCGTAGAACGCGACTAAAAGGGAAAGGGGGGGAGGGGGCTGGAAATCCTCCCCTCTCATTTTTAATTTTACAAAAGAAGGAGCAGAGAAGGGGGCCAAGTGAGGATAGTCCCTCAAAGGCTCAGTTGTCTGTTCTTAATGCTACCTCGCTAACGCAGGAAATGGTGAATACTATGAAAAAAAAAAAAAAAAAATTTGGGGGAAGGAGGTAAATATAGAGTAAGACAAAATAACAAATGGGGAAGTAATAACAAGTAGCAGTGAAGTTAGAAGATGGAGTGAATATTTTGAAGGTTTGTTGAATGTTTGATGATAAAGTGGCAGATATAGGGTGTTTTGGTCGAGCTGGTGTGCGAAGTGAGAGGGTCATGGAGAACAGTTTGGGAAAGAGAGAATAGGTAGCAATAGTTTTGCGGAATATGGAAGCCGGAAAGGCGGCAGGTTTGGCTGGTAATATAGTGGAATTTATTAAAAAAAAAAGGGGGTGACTGTGTTGTTGATTGGTTGGTGAGGATATTCAATGGATGTATCGTTCATGGTGAAATGCTCGAGGATTGGCAGATTGCATGCATAGTCCTATTGTACAAAGCCAAAAGGGATAAAGGCAAGTGTTCAAATTACAAAGGTATAAATTTGTTGAGTATCCCTGGGAAATTATATGGGAGGGTACTGATTAAGAGGGTGAAGACATGTACAGAGCTTCAGATTGGGGAAGAGCAGAGTGGTTTCAGAAGTGGTAGAGGATCTATGGATCAGGTGTTTGCTTTGAAGAATGTATATGAGAAATACTTAGAAAAATAAATGGATTTGTATGTAGCAATTGTGGATCTGGAGAAGCCATATGATAGAGTTTATAGAGATGCTCTGTGGAAGGTATTAAGCTTAAGTATATGGTGTGGGAGGTAAGTTGCTAGAAGCAGTGAAAAGTTTTTATTAGGGACGTAAGGCATGTTTACGAGTAGTAAGAGAGGAAAGTGATTGGTTCTCAGTGAATGTCGGGTTTCTGACTCAAGTGCGTGATGTCTCCATGGTTAGGGAGGTGAATGCAAGAGTTTTGGAGAGAGGGATAAGTATGTAGTCCGTTGTGGACAAGAGGGCTTGGGAAATGAGTCAGTTGTTGTTTGCTGATGATACAGTGCTGGTGGCAGATCCAGGTGAGAAACTGCAGAAGTTAGTGACTGAGTTTGGTAAAGTGTGTGAAAGAAGAAAGCTGAGAGTAAATGTGAATAAGAGTACGGTTGTTAGGTTCAGTAGGGTGAAGGGACAAGTCAGTTGGGAGGTAATTCTGAATGGAGAAAAACTGGAGGAAGTGAAGTGTTTTAGATATCTGGGAGTGGATTTAGCAGGGGATGGAACCATGGTAGTGGAAGTGAGTCACAGGGTGGGGAGGGGGAGATGGTTTTGGGAGCATTGAAGAATGTGTGGAAGATAACATCATCTCCGAGGGTAAAAATGGGTACATTTGAAGGAAGTGTTCCAACCATGTTATATGGTTGCGAGGGTTGGGCTTTACATAGGGTTGTGCGAAGGCAGGTGGATGTGTTGGAAATGAGATGTTTGAGGCCAATATGTGATGTGAGGTGGTTTGACCGAGAAAGTAATGAAAGGGTAAGAGAGATGTGTGGTAATAAAAAGTGCGGTTGAGAGAGCAGAAGAGGGTGTATTGAAATGGTTTGGTTACATGGAGAGAGTGAGTGAGGAAAGATTGACAAAGAGGATATATGTGTCAAAGGTGGAGGGAAAGAGGAGATGTGGGAGACCAAATTGGAGGTGGAAGGATGGAGTGATAAGGATTTTAAGCGAATGGGGCCTCTATATGCAGGAGGGTGAAAGGCGTGCAAGGAATAGTGAATTCGAATGATGTGGTATAACGGGGTTAAAGTGCTGTCAATGGATTGAACCAGGGCATGTGAAGCGTCTGGGGTGAACCATGGAAAGTTTCGTGGGGGCCTGGATGTGGAAAGGGAGCTGTGGTGTTGATGCATTACACATGACAGCTAGAGACTGAGTGTAAACAAATGTGGCCTTTGTTGTTTTTACCTAGAGCTACCTTGCATGCACGCAGGGGGAGGGGGGTGCCATTTCATGTGTCAGGGTGGCGGGAAATGGATGAACGAAACATGAATGAATATGTATGTGTGTATATATGTATAATGTCAGTGTATGTTTAAGTATGTATATGTTGAAATGAAGAGGTATGTATATTTGTGTGTGTGGGGGTCTATGTATATACATGTGTACATGGGTGGGCTGGGCCATTCTTTTACCTGTTCCCTTGCACTAACTCGCAAACATGGGAGACAATGACAAAGAATAATAATGATAAAAAAAATACATATACAAAAAACACACCAAACTGTCCATTACCTACCTTCCTGAGTTGAAAAAAGACAACTAAACAACACACACTTTATGTTGTTATATGCTATACTGCATTTAAGTTAACCAGCCCACTTAAATAGCAGCTGACTTTATGAAATCTTGGCAGATGGATGTTCCTGGCTGGATCCTTACAGATATACTGGACAACAGATTTCCTTGTGACACTCAACTGTGGGATTACAAAGAAAATACAATAACAATCTGAATGAGACATGTAACATAAAATCAAATAATACCGAAAAATATTCACTGGTGACTTAGCAATTGTAAAGGAAATTATGAAAAGGTAAGAAGTGGCATTTGCTTCCTTTAATGTTACAAAATGCGCACATAAGGTATATTCCCGGTTGTAATCATATGAACGGAATACAGGTATTTGGTATAACAAGGATATCCGAAAACTGCCAATGTCATCAGGAAATTGCTTTTTTTATGTCTGCTGAGATGGCACAGGCAGCAGAGACCCTAATGAGAGGCTATATATATATATATATATATATATATATAATATATATATATATATATATATATATATATATATATATATATATATATATATACATATATATATATATATATATATATTTTTTTTTTTTTTACTTTGTCGGTCTCCCGCGTTTGCGAGGTAGCACAAGGAAACAGACGAAAGAAATGGCCCAACCCCCCCATACACATGTATATATTTACGTCCACAGACGCAAATATACATACCTACACAGCTTTCCATGGTTTACCCCAGACGCTTCACATGCCTTGATTCAATCCACTGACAGCAAGTCAACCCCGGTATACCACATCGCTCCAATTCACTCTGTTCCTTGCCCTCCTTTCACCCTCCTGCATGTTCAGGCCCCGATCACACAAAATCTTTTTCACTCCATCTTTCCACCTCCAATTTGGTCTCCCTCTTCTCCTCGTTCCCTCCACCTCCGACACATATATCCTCTTGGTCAATCTTTCCTCACTCATTCTCTCCATGTGCCCAAACCACTTCAAAACACCCTCTTCTGCTCTCTCAACCACGCTCTTTTTATTTCCACACATCTCTCTTACCCTTACGTTACTCACTCGATCAAACCACCTCACACCACACATTGTCCTCAAACATCTCATTTCCAGCACATCCATCCTCCTGCGCACAACTCTATCCATAGCCCACGCCTCGCAACCATACAACATTGTTGGAACCACTATTCCTTCAAACATACCCATTTTTGCTTTCCGAGATAATGTTCTCGACTTCCACACATTCTTCAAGGCCCCCAGAATTTTCGCCCCCTCCCCCACCCTATGATCCACTTCCGCTTCCATGGTTCCATCCGCTGCCAGATCCACTCCCAGATATCTAAAACACTTCACTTACTCCAGTTTTTCTCCATTCAAACTCACCTCCCAATTGACTTGACCCTCAACCCTACTGTACCTAATAACCTTGCTCTTATTCACATTTACTCTTAACTTTCTTCTTCCACACACTTTACCAAACTCAGTCACCAGCTTCTGCAGTTTCTCACATGAATCAGCCACCAGCGCTGTATCATCAGCGAACAACAACTGACTCACTTCCCAAGCTCTCTCATCCCCAACAGACTTCAAACTTGCCACTCTTTCCAAAACCCTTGCATTTACCTCCCTAACAACCCCATCCATAAACAAATTAAACAACCATGGAGACATCACACACCCCTGCCGCAAACCTACATTCACTGAGAACCAATCACTTTCCTCTCTTCCTACACGTACACATGCCTTACATCCTCGATAAAAACTTTTCACTGCTTCTAACAACTTTCCTCCCACACCATATATTCTTAATACCTTCCACAGAGCATCTCTATCAACTCTATCATATGCCTTCTCCAGATCCATAAATGCTACATACAAATCCATTTGCTTTTCTAAGTATTTCTCACATACATTCTTCAAAGCAAACACCTGATCCACACATCCTCTACCACTTCTGAAACCACACTGCTCTTCCCCAATCTGATGCTCTGTACATGCCTTCACCCTCTCAATCAATACCCTCCCATATAATTTACCAGGAATACTCAACAAACTTATACCTCTGTAATTTGAGCACTCACTCTTATCCCCTTTGCCTTTGTACAATGGCACTATGCACGCATTCCGCCAATCCTCAGGCACCTCACCATGAGTCATGCATACATTAAATAACCTTACCAACCAGTCAACAATACAGTCACCCCCTTTTTTAATAATATATATATATATATATATATATATATATATATATATATATATATATATATATGTATAAATATTTTTTTTTTCAAAAGGAAGGAACAGAGAAGGGGACTGGATGAGGATGTTTCCTCGGAGGCCCAGTCCTCTGTTCTTAACGCTACCTCGCTGACGTGGGAAATGGCGAATAGTATGAAAGAAAGAAAAGATATATATATTATTATTTTTTCCTTTGTCGGTCTCCCGCGTTAGTGAGGTAGTGCAAGGAAACAGACGAAAGAATGGCCCAACCCACCCACAAACACATGTATATACATACACGTCCACACACGCAAATATACATACCTATACATCTAAACGTACACATATATACACAGACATATAAATGTATACACATGTACATAATTCATAGTCTGCCTTTATTCATTCCCTTCACCACACATGAAATAACAACCCCCTCCCCCCCTCATGTGTGCAAGGTAGCGCTAGGATAAGATAACATAGGGCACATTCGTTCACACTCAGTCTCTAGCTGTCATGTAATAATGCACCAAAACCACAACTCCCTTTCCACATCCAGGCCCCACACAACTTTCCATGGTTTACCCCAGATGCTTCACATGCCCTGGTTCAATCCATTGACAGCACGTCGACCCCGGTATACCACATCGTTCCAATTCACTCTATTCCTTGCACGCCTTTCACTCTCCTGCATGTTCAGGCCCAGATCAATCAAAATCTTTTTCACTTCATCTTTCCACCTCCTATTTGGTCTCCCACTTCTCGTTCCCTCCACCTCTGACATATATACTCTTTGTCAATCTTTCCTCACTCATTCTCTCCATGTGATCAAACCATTTCCAAACACCCTCTTCTGCTCTCTCAACAACACTCTTTATCACCACATATCTCTCTTACCCTATTATTACTTACTCGATCAAACCACCTCACACAACATACTGTCCTCAAACATCTCATTTCCAGCACATCCACCCTCCTCCGCACAACTCTATCCATAGCACATGCCTTGCAACCATATAACATTGTTGGAACTACTATTCCTTCAAACATACACATTTTTGCTTTCCAAGACAATGTTCTCGACTTCCACACATTCTTCAATGCTCCCAGAAATTTGGCCCCTCCCCCACCCTATGATTCACTTCCACTTCCATGGTTCCATCCGCTCCCAAATCCACTACCAGATATCTAAAACATTTCACTTCCTCCAGTTTTTCTCCATTCAAACTTACCTCCCAAATGACTTGACCCTCAACCCTACTGTACATAATAACCTCGCTCATATTCACATTTACTCTCAGCTTTCTTCTTTCACACACTTTACCAAACTCAGTCACCAAATTCTGCAGTTTCTCACACGAATCACCCACCAGTGCTGTATCAACAGCGAACACCAACTGACTTACTTCCCAAGCTCCCTCATCCTCAACAGACTGCATACTTGCCCCTCATTCCAAAACTCTTGCATTCACCTCCCTAACAACACCATCCATAAACAAATTAAACAACCATGGAGACATCACACACCCCTGCCGCAAACCTACATTCACTGAGAACCAATCACTTTCCTCTCTTCCTACTCATACACATGCCTTACATTCTCGATAAAAACTTTTCACTGCTTCTAACAACTTCCCTTCCACACCATATATTCTTAATACCTTCCACAGAGCATCTCTCTCAACTCTATCATATGCCTTCTCCAGATCCATAAATGCTACATACAAATCCATTTGCTTTTCTAGGTATTTCTCACATACATTCTTCAAAGCAAACACCTGATCCACACATCCTCTACCACTTCTGAAACCACAATACACTTCCCCAGTCTGATGCTCTGTACATGCCTTCACCCTCTCAATCAATACCCTCCCATATAATTTCCCAGGAATACTCAACAAACTTATACCTCTGTAATTTGAGCACTCACTTTTATCCCCTTTGCCTTTATACAATGGCACTATACATGCATTCTGCCAATCCTTAGGCACCTCACCATGAGTCATACATACATTAAATAACCTTACCAACCAGTCAACAATACAGTCACCCCTTTTTTAACAAATTCCACTGCAATACCATCCAAACCCACTGCCTTGCCGGATTTCATCTTCCGCAAAGCTTTTACTACCTCTTCTCTGTTTACCAAATCATTTTCCCTAACCCTCTCACTTTGCACACCACCTCGACCAAAACACCCTATATCTGCCACTCTATCATCAAACACATTCAACAAACCTTCAAAATACTTACTCCATCTCCTTCTCACATCACCACTACTTGTTATCACCTCCCCATTAGCCCCCTTCACTGAAGTTCCCACTTGTTCCCTCGTCTCACGCACTTTATTTACCTCCTTCCAAAACATCTTTTTATCCTCCCTAAAATCTAATGATACTCTCTCACCTCAACTCTCATTGCCCTCTTTTTCACCTCTTGCACCTTTCTCTTTATTTCCTGCCTCTTTCTTTTATACATCTCCCACTCATTTGCATTATTTCCCTGCAAAAATCATCCAAATGCCTCTCTCTTCTCTTTCACTAATAATCTTACTTCTTCATCCCACCACTCACTACCCTTTCTAATCTACCCACCTCCCATGCTTCTCATGCCACAAGCATCTTTTGGGAAAGCCATCACTGCTTCCTTAAATACATCCCAATCCTCCCCCACTCCCCTTACCTCCCTTGTTCTCACCTTTTTCCATTCTGTAGTCTGTCTCTCCTGGAACTTCCTCACACAAGTCTCCTTTCTAAGCTCACTTACTCTCACCACTCTTTTCCCCCCAACATTCTCTCTTCTTTTCTGAAAACCTCTACAAATCTTCACCTTCGCCTCCACAAGATAATGATCAGACATCCCTCCAGTTGCACCTCTCAGCACATTAACATCCAAAAATCTCTCTTTCGCGCGCCTATCAATTAACACGTAATCCAATTAAGCTCTCTGGCCATCTCTCCTACTCACATATGTATACTTATGTATATATCTCTTTTTAAACCAGGTATTCCCAATCACCATTCCTTTTTCAGCACATAAATCTACAAGCTCTTCACCATTTCCATTTACAACACTGAACACCCTATGTACACCAATTATTCCCTCAACTGCCATATTACTCACCTTTGCATTCAAATCACCCATCACTACAACCCGGTCTCGTGCATCAAAACTACTAACACACTCACTCGGCTGCTCCCAAAACACTTGCCTCTGATGATCTTTCTTCTCATACCCAGGTGCATATGCACCAATAATCAACCATCTCTCTCCATCAACTTTCAGCTTTACCCATATCAATCTACAGTTTACTGTCTTACACTCTATCACATACTCTCACCACTCCTGTTTCAGGAGTAGTGCTACTCCTTCCCTTCCTCTTGTCCTCTCACTAACCCCTGACTTTACTCCCAAGACATTCCCAAATCACTCTTCCCCTTTACCCTTGAGCTTCGTTTCACTCAGAGCCAAAACATCCAGGTTCCTTTCCTCTAACATACAACCTATCTCTCCTTTTTTCTCATCTTGGTTACATCCACACAAATCTAGACACCCCAATCTAAGCCTTCGAGGAGGATGAGCACTCCCCGCGTGACTCCTTCGGCTTCCCCCTTTAGAAAGTTAAAATACAAGGAGGGGAGGGTTTCCAGCCCCTTTAGTCGCCTTCTATGACACATGAGGGCTGCGTGGGAAGTATTCTATCTCGCCTATCCCCAGGGATAATATATATATTTTTTTTATTATTATTATTATTTTGCTTTGTCGCTGTCTCCCACGTTTGCGAGGTAGCGCAAGGAAACAGACGAAAGAAATGGCCCAACCCACCCCCATACACATGTATATACACACACGTCCACACACGCAAAATATACATACCTATACATCTCAATGTACACATATATATACACACACAGACACATACATATATACCCATGCACACACTTCACACTGTCTGCCTTTATTCATTCCCATCGCCACCTCGCCACACATGGAATACCATCCCCCTCCCCCCTCATTTGTGCGGGGTAGCACTAGGAAAAGACAACAAAGGCCTCATTCATTCACACTCAGTCTCTAGCTGTCATGCAATAATGCCCGAAACCACAGCTCCCTTTCCACATCCAGGCCCCACACAACTTTCCATGGTTAGGTTAGGTTAGGTGACAGCTGGAGACTGAGTATGAACGAATGGGGCCTTTGTTGTCTTTTCCTAGTGCTACCTCGCACACATGAGGGGGGAGGGGGATGGTATTCCATGTGTGGCGAGGTGGTGATGGGAATGAATAGGGGCAGACAGTGTGAATTGTGTGCATGGGTATATATGTATGTGTCTGTGTGTGTATATATATGTGTACATTGAGATGTATAGGTATGTATATTTGCGTGTGTGGGCGTATGTGTGCGTACATTGTGTATGGGGGTGGGTTGTGCCATTTCTTTCGTCTGTTTCCTTGCGCTACCTCGCAAACGCGGGAGACAGCGACAAAGTAAAATAAATATATATATATATATATATATATATATATATATATATATATATATATATATATATATATATATATATATATATATATTTTTTTTTTTGCTTTGTTGCTGTCTCCCGCGTTTGCGAGGTAGCGCAAGGAAACAGACGAAAGAAATGGCCCAACCCACCCCCATACACATGTATATACATACATCCGCACACGCAAATATACATACCTACACAGCTTTCCATGGTTTACCCCAGACGCTTCACATGCCTTGATTCAATCCACTGACAGCAGGTCAACCCCGGTATACCACATCGCTCCAATTCACTCTATTCCTTGCCCTCCTTTCACCCTCCTGCATGTTCAGGCCCCGATCACACAAAATCTCTTTCACTCCATCTTTCCACCTCCAATTTGGTCTCCCTCTTCTAAGACCTCGTTCCCTCCACCTCCGACACATATATTCTCTTGGTCCATCTTTCCTCACTCATTCTCTCCATGTGCCCGAACCATTTCAAAACACCCTCTTCTGCTCTCTCAACCACGCTCTTTTTATTTCCACACATCTCTCTTACCCTTACGTTACTTACTCGATCAAACCACCTCACACCACACATTGTCCTCAAACATCTCATTTCCAGCACATCCATCCTCCTGCGCACAACTCTATCCATAGCCCACGCCTCGCAACCATACAACATTGTTGGAACCACTATTCCTTCAAACATACCCATTTTTGCTTTCCGTGATAATGTTCTCGACTTCCACACATTCTTCAAGGCTCCCAGAATTTTCGCCCCCTCCCCCACCCTATGATCCACTTCCGCTTCCATGGTTCCATCCGCTCCCAGATCCACTCCCAGATATCTAAAACACTTCACTTCCTCCAGTTTTTCTCCATTCAAACTCACCTCCCAGTTGACTTGACCCTCAACCCTACTGTACCTAATAACCTTGCTCTTATTCACATTTACTCTTAACTTTCTTCTTTCACACACTTTACCAAACTCAGTCACCAGCTTCTGCAGTTTCTCACATGAATCAGCCACCAGCGCTGTATCATCATCGAAAACAACTGACTCACTTCCCAAGCTCTCTCATCCCCAACAGACTTCATACTTGCCCCTCTTTCCAAAACTCTTGCATTCACCTCCCTAACAACCCCATCCATAAACAAATTAAACAACCATGGAGACATCACACACCCCTGCCGCAAACCTACATTCACTGAGAACCAATCACTTTCCTCTCTTCCTACACGTACACATGCCTTACATCCTCGATAAAAACTTTTCACTGCTTCTAACAACTTGCCTCCCACACCATATATTCTTAATACCTTCCACAGAGCATCTCTATCAACTCTATCATATGCCTTCTCCAGATCCATAAATGCTACATACAAATCCATTTGCTTTTCTAAGTATTTCTCACATACATTCTTCAAAGCAAACACCTGATCCACACATCCTCTACCACTTCTGAAACCACACTGCTCTTCCCCAATCTGATGCTCTGTACATGCCTTCACCCTCTCAATCAATATCCTCCCATATAATTTACCAGGAATACTCAACAAACTTATACCTCTGTAATTTGAGCACTCACTCTTATCCCCTTTGCCTTTGTACAATGGCACTATGCACGCATTCCGCCAATCCTCAGGCACCTCACCATGAGTCATACATACATTAAATAACCTTACCAACCAGTCAACAATACAGTCACCCCCTTTTTTAATAAATTCCACTGCAATACCATCCAAACCTGCTGCCTTGCCGGCTTTCATCTTCCGCAAAGCTTTTACTACCTATTCTCTGTTTACCATATATATATATATATATATATATATTTTTTTTTTATACTATTCGCTATTTCCCGCGATAGCGAGGTAGCGTTAAGAACAGAGGATGGGACTTTGAGGGAATATCCTCACCTGGACCTCTTCTCTGTTCCTTCTTTTGGAAAAAAAAAAAAAAAAAAAAAAACGAGAGGGGAGGATTTCCAGCCCCCCGCTCCCTTCCCTTTTAGTCGCCTTCTACGACACGCAGGGAATACGTGGGAAGTATTCTTTCTCCCCTATCCCCAGGGAAAATATATATATATATATATATATATATATATATATATATATATATATATATTATATATATTATATATATATATATATATTATATTATATATATATATATATATTTTTTTTTTTTTTTTTTTATACTTTGTCGCTGTCTCCCGCGTCTGCGAGGTAGCGCAAGGAAACAGACGAAAGAAATGGCCCAACCCCCCCCCCCCATACACATGTACATACACACGTCCACACACGTGTATACATACCTACACAGCTTTCCATGGTCCACCCCAGACGCCTCACATGCCTTGATTCACTCCACTGACAGCACGTCAACCCCTGTATACCACATCGCTCCAATTCACTCTATTCCTTGCCCTCCTTACACCCTCCTGCATGTTCAGGCCCCAATCACACAAAATCTTTTTCACTCCATCTTTCCACCTCCAATTTGGTCTCCCTCTTCTCCTCGTTCCCTCCACCTCCGACACATATATCCTCTTGGTCAATCTTTCCTCACTCATTCTCTCCATGTGCCCAAACCATTTCAAAACACCCTCTTCTGCTCTCTCAACCACGCTCTTTTTATTTCCACACATCTCTCTTACCCTTACGTTACTTACTCGATCAAACCACCTCACACCACACATTGTCCTCAAACATCTCATTTCCAGCACATCCATCCTCCTGCGCACAACTCTATCCATAGCCCACGCCTCGCAACCATACAACATTGTTGGAACCACTATTCCTTCAAACATACCCATTTTTGCTTTCCGAGATAATGTTCTCGACTTCCACACATTTTTCAAGGCTCCCAAAATTTTCGCCCCCTCCCCCACCCTATGATCCACTTCCGCTTCCATGGTTCCATCCGCTGACAGATCCACTCCCAGATATCTAAAACACTTCACTTCCTCCAGTTTTTCTCCATTCAAACTTACCTCCCAATTGACTTGACCCTCAACCCTACTGTACCTAATAACCTTGCTCTTATTCACATTTACTCTTAACTTTCTTCTTCCACACACTTTACCAAACTCAGTCACCAGCTTCTGCAGTTTCTCACATGAATCAGCCACCAGCGCTGTATCATCAGCGAACAACAACTGACTCACTTCCCAGGCTCTCTCATCCCCAACAGACTTCATACTTGCCCCTCTTTCCAGGACTCTTGCATTTACCTCCCTAACAACCCCATCCATAAACAAATTAAACAACCATGGAGACATCACACACCCCTGCCGCAAACCTACATTCACTGAGAACCAATCACTTTCCTCTCTTCCTACACGTACACATGCCTTACATCCTCGATAAAAACTTTTCACTGCTTCTAACAACTTGCCTCCCACACCATATATTCTTAATACCTTCCACAGAGCATCTCTATCAACTCTATCATATGCCTTCTCCAGATCCATAAATGCTACATACAAATCCATTTGCTTTTCTAAGTATTTCTCACATACATTCTTCAAAGCAAACACCTGATCCACACATCCTCTACCACTTCTGAAACCGCACTGCTCTTCCCCAATCTGATGCTCTGTACATGCCTTCACCCTCTCAATCAATACCCTCCCATATAATTTACCAGGAATACTCAACAAACTTATACCTCTGTAATTTGAGCACTCACTCTTATCCCCTTTGCCTTTGTACAATGGCACTATGCACGCATTCCGCCAATCCTCAGGCACCTCACCATGAGTCATACATACATTAAATAACCTTACCAACCAGTCAACAATACAGTCACCCCCTTTTTTAATAAATTCCACTGCAATACCATCCAAACCTGCTGCCTTGCCGGCTTTCATCTTCCGCAAAGCTTTTACTACCTCTTCTCTGTTTACCAAATCATTTTCCCTAACCCTCTCACTTTGCACACCACCTCGACCAAAACACCCTATATCTGCCACTCTGTCATCAGACACATTCAACAAACCTTCAAAATACTCATTCCATCTCCTTCTCACATCACCACTACTTGTTATCACCTCCCCATTTACGCCCTTCACTGAAGTTCCCATTTGCTCCCTTGTCTTACGCACCCTATTTACCTCCTTCCAGAACATCTTTTTATTCTCCCTAAAATTTACTGATAGTCTCTCACCCCAACTCTCATTTGCCCTTTTTTTCACCTCTTGCACCTTTCTCTTGACCTCCTGTCTCTTTCTTTTATACTTCTCCCACTCAATTGCATTTTTTCCCTGCAAAAATCGTCCAAATGCCTCTCTCTTCTCTTTCACTAATACTCTTACTTCTTCATCCCACCACTCACTACCCTTTCTAAACAGCCCACCTCCCACTCTTCTCATGCCACAAGCATCTTTTGCGCAATCCATCACTGATTCCCTAAATACATCCCATTCCTCCCCCACTCCCCTTACTTCCATTGTTCTCACCTTTATATATATATATATATATATATATATATATATATATATATATATATATATATATATATATCATTAAGAATACTTCCCACGTATTCCCTGCGTGTTGTAGAAGGCGACTAAAAGGGGAGGGAGCGGGGGGCTGGAAATCCTCCCCTCTCGTTTTTTTTTTTAATTTTCCAAAAGAAGGAACAGTGGGGGCCAGGTGAGAATATTCCAAAAAAGGCCCAGTCCTCTGTTCTTAACGCTACCTCGCTAACGAGGGAAATGGCGAATAGTTTAAAAGAAAAGTTTTTATTGAGGATGTAAGGCATTTGTACGTGTAGGAAGAGAGGAAAGTCATTGGTTCTCAGTGAATGTAGGTTTGTGGCAGGGGTGTGTGATGTCTCCATGGTTGTTTAATTTGTTTATGGATGGGGTTGTTAGGGAGGTGAATGCAAGAGTTTTGGAAAGAGGGGCAAGTATGAAGTCTGTTGGGATGAGAGAGCTTGGGAAGTGAGTCAGTTGTTGTTCGCTGATGATACAGCGCTGGTGCCTGATTCATGTGAGAAACTGCAGAAGCTGGTGACTGAGTTTGGTAAAGTGTGTGAAAGAAGAAAGTTAAGAGTAAATGTGAATAAGAGCAAGGTTATTAGGTACAGTAGGGTTGAGGGTCAAGTCAATTGGGAGGTAAGTTTGAATGGAGAAAAACTGGAGGAAGTAAAGTGTTTTAGATATCTGGGAGTGGATCTGGCAGCGGATGGAACCATGGAAGCGGAAGTGAATCATAGGGTGGGGGAGGGAGCGAAAATCCTGGGAGCCTTGAAGAATGTGTGGAAGTCGAGAACATTATCTCGGAAAGCAAAAATGGCTATGTTAGAAGGAATAGTGGTTCCAACAATGTTGTATGGTTCTGAGGCATGGGCTATGGATAGAGTTGTGCGCAGGAGGGTGGATGTGCTGGAAATGAGATGTTTGAGGACAATGTGTGGTGTGAGGTGGTTTGATCGAGTAAGTAATAATAGGGTAAGAGAGATGTGTGGAAATAAAAAGAGTGGTTGAGAGAGCAGAAGAGGGTGTTTTGAAATGGTTTGGGCACATGGAGAGAATGAGTGAGGAAAGATTGACCAAGAGGATATATGTCAGAGGTGGAGGGAACGAGGAGAAGTGGGAGACCAAATTGGAGGTGGAAAGATGGAGTGAAAAAGATTTTGAGTGATTGGGGCCTGAACATGCAGGAGGGTGAAAGGCGGGAAAGGAATAGAGTGAATTGCATCGATGTGGTATACCAGGGTTGACGTGCTGTCAGTGGATTGAATCAGGGCATGTGAAGCATCTGGGGTAAACCATGGAAAGTTCTGTGGGGCCTGGATGTGGAAAGGGAGCTGTGGTTTCGGGCATTATTGCATGACAGCTAGAGACTGAGTGTGAACGAATGGGGCCTTTGTTGTCTTTTCCTAGCACTACCTCACACACATGAGGGGGGAGGGGGATGGTATTCCATGTGTGGCGAGGTGGCGATGGGAACAAATAAAGGCAGACAGTATGAATTATGTACATGTGTATATATGTATATGTCTGTGTGTGTATATATATATGTACATTGAGATGTATAGGTATGTATATTTGCGTGTGTGGACGTGTATGTATATACATGTGTATGTGGGCGGGTTGGGCCATTCTTTCATCTATTTCCTTACGCCACCTCGCTAACGCAGGAGACAGCGACAAAGCAAATAAATATAGATAGATAGATAGATATATATTTTATACTAATCGCCATTTCCTACATTAGCGAGGTAGTGTCAAGAACAGAGGACTTAGCCTTTAAGGGAAAATCCTCACTTGGCTCCCTTCTTTGTTCCTCTATTGGAATATATACGTATATATATATGTTTTCTTTCACATTATTCGCCATTTCCTGCGTTAGCGAGGTAGCGTTAAGAACAGAGGACTGGGCCTTTGAGGGAATATCCTCACCTGGCCTGCTTCTCAGTTCCTTCTTTTGGAAAATTAAAAAAAAAAAGAGAGAGGGGAGGATTTCCAGCCACCTGCTCCCTCCCCTTTTAGTCACCTTCTACGACACGCAGGGAATACTTAGGAAGTATTATACTTTGTCGCTGTCTCCTGCGTTAGCGAGTAGCGCAAGGAAACAGATGGAAGAATGGCCCAACCCACCCACATACACATGTATATACATACACGTCCACACATGCACATATACATACCTATACATCTCAACATATACATATATATATACACACACAGACATATACATATATACACATGTACATAATTCATACTGTCTGCCCTTATTCATTCATGTCACCACCCCGCCATACATGAAATAAAAACCCCCTCCACCAGCATATGCATGAGTTAGCGCTAGGAAAAGACAACAAAGACCACATTCGTTCACACTGTCTCTAGCTGTCATGTATAATGCACCGAAACCACAGTTCCCTTTCCACATCCAGGCCACATAGAACTTTCCATGTTCTACCCAAGACGCTTCATATGCCCTGCTTCAATCCATTGACAGCACAGCAACCCCGGTATACCATATCATTCCAATTCATTCTATTCCTAGCATGCCTTTCACCCTCCTGCATGTTCCAGCCCCAATCAATCAAAATCTGCCTTTCACCCTCCTGCATGTTCCAGCCCCAATCAATCAAAATCTTTTTCACTCCATCTTTCCACCTCCAATTCGGTTTCCCACTTCTCCTTGTTCCATCGTCCTCTGACACATATATCCTCTTTATCAATCTTTCCTCACTCATTCTCTCCATGTGACCAAACCATTTCAAAACACCCTCTTCTCCTCTCTCAACCACACTCTTTTTATTACCACACATCTCTCTTACCCTTTCATTACTTACTCGATCATACCACCTCACACCACATATTGTTCTCAAACATCTCATTTCCAGCTCACCAACCCTCCTCTGCACAACTCTATCTATATATTATTTATTTTTATTTATTATACTTTGTCGCTGTCTCCCGCGTTTGCGAGGTAGCGCAAGGAAACAGACGAAAGAAATGGCCCAACCCCCCCCATACACATGTATATACATACGTCCACACACGCAAATATACATACCTACACAGCTTTCCATGGTTTACCCCAGACGCTTCACATGCCTTGATTCAATCCACTGACAGCACGTCAACCCCGGTATACCACATCATTCCAATTCACTCTATTCCTTGCCCTCCTTTCACCCTCCTGCATGTTCAGGCCCCGATCACACAAAATCTTTTTCACTCCATCTTTCCACCTCCAATTTGGTCTCCCTCTTCTCCTCGTTCCCTCCACCTCCGACACATATATTCTCTTGGTCAATCTTTCCTCACTCATTCTCTCCATGTGCCCAAACCACTTCAAAACACCCTCTTCTGCTCTCTCAACCACGCTCTTTTTATTTCCACACATCTCTCTTACCCTTACGTTGCTCACTCGATCAAACCACCTCACACCACACACTGTCCTCAAACATCTCATTTCCAGCACATCCATCCTCCTGCGCACAACTCTATCCATAGCCCACGCCTCGCAACCATACAACATTGTTGGAACCACTATTCCTTCAAACATACCCATTTTTGCTTTCCGAGATAATGTTCTCGACTTCCACACATTCTGCAAGGCTCCCAGAATTTTCGCCCTCTCCCCCACCCTATGATCCACTTCCGCTTTCATGGTTCCATCCGCTGCCAGATCCACTCCCAGATATCTAAAACACTTCACTATCACTATCACTATCTATATATATCTATATATATCCCTGGGGATAGGGGAGAGAGAATACTTCCCATGCATTCCTCACGTGCCGTAAAAGGCGACTAAAGGGTACGAAAGCAGGGGGCTGGAAACCCTCGCCTCATTGTATTCTAACTTTCTAAAAGGGGAAACAGGAGTCACACGGGGAGTGCTCATCCTCCTCGAAGGCTTAAATTGGGGTGTCTTAATGTGTTTGGATGTAATCAAGATGAGAAAAAAGGAGAGATAGGTAGTATGTTTGAGGAAAGGAGCTTGGAAGTTTTGGCTCTGAGTGAAACGAAGCTCAAGGGTAAAGGTGAAGAGTGGTTTGGGAATGTCTTGGGAGTAAAGTCAGGGGTTAGTGAGAGGACAAGAGCAAGGGAAGGACTATCACTACTCCTGAAACAGGAGAGGTAGGAGTATGTGATAGAGTGTAAGAAACTAAACTCTAAGCTAATATGGGTAAAACTGAAAGTGGATGGAGAGAGATAGGTGGTTATTGGTGCATACGCACCTGGGCCTGAGTAGAAAGATCATGCGAGGCAAGTGTTTTGGGAGCAGCGGAGTGAGTGTGTTAGTAGTTTTGATGCACGAGACTGGGTTATAGTGATGGGTAATTTGAATGCAAAGGTGAGTAATGTGGCAGTTGAGGTAATAATTGGTGTACATGGGGTGTTCAGTGTTCGAAATGGAAATGGTGAAGAGCTTGTAGATTTATGTGCTGAAAAAGGACTGGTGATTGGGAATACCTGGTATAAAAAGAGAGATATACATAAGTGACTAGGAGAGATGGCCAGAGAGTGTTACTGGATTACGTGGTAATTGAAAGGCACGCAAAAGAGAGACTTTTAGATGTTAATGTGCTGAGAGGTGCAACTGGAGGGATATCTGATCATTATCTTGTGGAGGCGAAGGTAAAAATCTGTAGAGGTTTTCAGAAAAGGAGAGAATGTTGGGGTGAAAAGAGTGGTGAGAGTAAGTGAGCTTGGGAAGGAGACTTGTGTGAGAAGGTACTAGGAGAGACAGAGTACAGAATGGAAAAAGGTGAGAACAAAGGAGGTAAGGGGAATGGGGGAGGAATGGGATGTATTTAAGGAAGCAGTGATGGCTTGTGCAAAAGGTCCTTGTGGCATGAGAAACGTGGGAGGTGGGCAAATTAGAAAGGGTAGTAAAAGGTGGGATGAAGAAGTAAGATTATTTATGAAAGAGAAGAGAGGCATTTGGATGATTTTTGCAGGGAAGTGATGCAAATGACAGAGATGTATAAAGGCAGGAGGTCAAGAGAAAGGTGCAAGAGGTGAAAAAAAAAGGCAAATGAGAGTTGGGGTGAGAGAGTATCATTCAATTTTAGGTAGAATATAAAGATGTTCTGGAAGGAGGGAAATAAAGTGCATAAGATAAGGGAACCAATGGGAACTTCAGTGAAGAGGGGCTAATGGGGAGGAGATAACAAGCAGTGGTGATCTGAGAAGGGGATGGAGTGAGTATTTTGAAGGTTTGTTGAATGTGTTTGATGATAGAGTGGCAGATATAGGGGGTTTTGGTCGAGGTGGTGTGCAAAGTGAGAGGGTTAGTGAGAATGATTTGGTAAACAGAGAAGAGGTAGTAAAAGCTTTGCGGAAGATGAAAGCCGGCAATGCAGCGGGTTTGGATGGTATTTCAGTGGAATCTATGAAAAAAGGGGGTGACTGTATTGTTGACTGCTTCGTAAGGTTATTTAATGTATACATGACTCGTGGTGAGGTGCCTGAGGATTGGCGGAATGCTTGCATAGGGAAATTGTACAAAGGCAAAGGGGATAAAAGTGAGTGTTCAAATTACAGAGGTATAAGTTTGTTGAGTATTCCTGAGAAATTATATGGGAGGGTATTGATTGAGAGGGTGAAGGCAGGTACAGAGCATCAGATTGGGGAAGAGCAGTGTGGTTTCAGAAGTGGTAGAGGATGTGTGGATCAGGTGTTTGCTTTGAGGAATGTATGTGAAAAATACTTAGAAAAGCAAATGGATTTGTATGTAGCATTTATGGATCTGGAGAAGGCATTAAGAATATGTGGTGTGAGAGGAGAGTTGTTAGAAGCAGTGAAAAGTTTTTATCGAGGATGTAAGGCATGTGTCCATGTAGGAAGAGAGGAAAATGATTGGTTCTCAGCGAATGTAGGTTTGCAGCAGGGGTGCGTGATGTCTCCATGGTTGTTTAATTTGTTTATGGATGGGGTTGTTAGAGATGGTGAATGAAAGTTTTGGAAAGAAGTGCAAGTATGCAGTCTGTTGTGGATGAGAGAGCTTGGGAAGTGAGTCAGTTGTTGTTCGGTGATGATACACCGCTGCTGGCTGATTCGAGTTAGAAACCATTGAAGCTGTTTGGTAAAGTGTGTGTGAAAGAAGAAAGTTGAGAGTAAATGTGAATAACAGCAAGGTTATTAGGTACAGTAGGGTTGAGGGACAAGTCAATTAGGAGGTAAGTTTGAATGGAGATAAACTGCAGGAAGTAAAATGTTTTAGATATCTGGGAGTGGATTTGGCAGCGGATGGAACCATGGAAGAAGTAAATCATAGGGTGGGGAGGGGGCAAAAGTTCTGGGAGCATTGAAGGATATGTGGAACTTGAGAACATTATCTCGGAAAGCAAAAATGGGTATGTTTGAAGGAATAGTGGTTCCAACAATGTTATATGGTTGCGAAGCGTGGGCTATAGATAGAGTTGTGCAAAAGAGGGTGGATGGGCTGGAAATGAGATGTTTGAGGACAATATATGGTGTGAGGTGGTTTGATCGAGTAAGTAATAATAGGGTAAGAGAGATGTGTGGTAATAAAGAGTGTGGTTGAGAGAGCAGAAGAGGGTGTTTTGAAATGGTTTGGTCACATGGAGAGTGTGTGGAAAGATTGACCAAGAGGATATATGTGTCAGAGGTAGAGGGAACGAGGAGAAGTGGGAGACCAAATTGGAGGTGGAAAGATGGAGTGAAAAAGATTTTGAGTGATCGGGGCCTAAGCATGCAGGAGGGTGAAAGGTGTGCAAGGGATAGAGTGAATTGGAACAAAGTGGTATACCAGGGTCGACGTGCTGTCAATGGATTGAACCAAGGCATGTGAAGTGTCAGGGGTAAACCATGGAAAGTTCTGTGGGGCCTGGATGTGGAAAGGGAGCTGTGGTTTCGGTGCATTATTACCTGACAGCTAGAGACTGAGTGTGAACGAATGTGCCCTTTGTTGTCTTTTCCTAGCACTGCTTCACGTACAGGAATGGGGAGGGGGTTGTTATTTCATGTGTGGCGGAGTGGCAATGGGAATGAATAAAGGCAGACAGTATGAATTATGTACATGTATATACATGTGTAGGCAGGTGGGTTGAGCCATTCTTTTGTCTGTTTCCTTGTGCTACCTCGCTAACGCAGGAGACAGCGACAAAGCAATATGAATAAATAAATATCTATATATTTTATTAACTTTGTTGCAAGGAAACAGACGAAAAATGGCCCAACCCACCCACATACACGTCGACACATGCAAATATACATACCTAAACATCTCAACGTATACACACACAGACATATACATAATAAACACATGAACATAATTCATAGTCTGCCTTTATTCATTCCCGTTGCCACCTCACCACACATAAAATAACAACTTCCTCCCCCCTCAAGTGCACGAGGTAGCGCTAGGAACAGACAACAAAGTCTACATTCATTCACACTCAGTCTCTAGCTGTCATGTAATAATGGACTGAAACCACAACTCCCTATCCATATTCAGGCCCCACAGAACTTTCCATGGTTTACCCCAGACACTTCACATGCCCTGGTTCAATCCATTGACAACATGTCAACGCAAGTACACCACATTGTTCCAATTTACTCTAATCCTTGCATACCTTCCACCCTTCTGCATGTTCAGGCCCCGATCACTCAAAATCTTTTTCACTTCATCTTTCCACCTCCAATTTGGTCTCCCACTTCTCCTCATTCCCTCTACCTCTGACACATATATCCTCTTGGTCAATCTTTCCACACTCTCTCCATGTGACCAAACCATTTCAAAACACCCTCTTCTCCTCTCTCAACCACAATCTTTATTACCACACATCTCTCTTACCCTATTATTACTTAATCCATCAAACCACCTCACACCATACATTGTCCTCAAACATCTCATTTCCAGCACATCCACCCTCCTGCGCACAACTCTATAGCCCACGCTTCGCAACCATATAACACTGTTGGAACCACTATTCCTTCAAACATACCCATTTTTGCTTTCCGAGATAATGTTCTCGACTTCCAAATATTCTTCAACGCTCCCAGAACTTTTGCCCCTTTCCCCATCCTATGATTTACTTCCGCTTCCATGGTTCCATCCGCTGCCAGATCCACTCCCAGATATCTAAAACACTTTACTTCCTGCAGCTTATCTCCATTCAAACTTACCTCCTAATTGACTTGTCCCTCAACCCTACTGTAGCTAATAACCTTGCTCTTATTCACATTTACTCTCAGCTTTCTTCTTTCACACACTTTACCAATCACAGTCACCAGCTTCTGCAGTTTCTCACATGAATCAGCCACCAGCGTTGAATTATCAGCGAACAACAACTGACTCACTTCCCAAGCTCTCTCATCCACAACAGACTGCATACTTGCCCCTCTCTCCAAAACTCTTGCATTCACCTCCCTAACAACCCCATCCATAAACAAATTAAACAACCGTGGAGACATCATGCACCCCTGCTGCAAACCAACATTCACCAAGGACTAATCACTTTCCTCTCTTCCTACACATACACAGCCTTACATCCTCGATAAAAACTTTTCACTGCTTCTAGCAACTTGTCTCCCACACCATATCTTCTTAATACCTTCCACAGAGCATCTCTATCAACTCTATCACATGCCTTCTTCAGATCCATAAATGCTAAAGACAAATCCATTTCCTTTTCCAAGTATTTCTCACATACATTCTTCAAAGCAAACACCTGATCCACACATCCTCTACCACTTCTGAAACAACACTGCTCTTCCCCAATCTGATGCTCTGTACCTGCCTTCACCCTCTCAATCAATACCCTCCCATACAATTTCTCAGGAATACTCAACAAACTTATACCTCAGTAATTTGAGCACTCACATTTATCCCCTATGCCTTTGTACAATAGCACTATGCAAGCATTCTGCCAATCCTCAGGCACCTCACCATGAGTCATACATACATTAAATAACCTTACGAAGCAGTCAACAATACAGTCACCCCCTTTTTTCATAGATTCCACTGAAATACCGTCCATTTCCACTGCCTTGTCGGCTTTCATCTTCCGCAAAGCTTTAACTACCTTTTCTCTGTTTACCAAATCATTCTCACTAACCCTCTCACTTTGCACACCTCGACCAAAACACCCTATAACTGACACTCTATCATCAAAAACATTCAACAAACCTTCAAAATACTCACTCCATCTCCTCACTTCACCAGTACTTGTTATCACCTCCCAATTTGCGCCCTTCATTGAAGTTCCCATTGGTTCCCTTGTCTTACGCACTTTATGTACCTCATTCCAAAACATATTTTTATTCTCCCTAAAATTAAATGATGCTCTCCCACCTCAACTCTCATTTGCCCTCTTTTTCACCTCTTGCACCTTTCTCTTGACCTCCTGCCTCTTTCTTTCCTACGTGTAGGAAGAGAGGGAAGTGATTGGTTCTCAGTGAATGTCTATGGATGGGGTTGTTAGGGAGGTGAATGCAAGAGTTTTGGAAAGAGGGGCAAGTATGCAGTCTGTCGTGGATGAGAGAGCTTGGGAAGTGAGTCAGTTGTACTTCGCTGATGATACAGCGCTGGTGGCTGATTCATGTGAGAAACTGCAGAAGCTTGTGACTGAGTTTGGTAAAGTGTGTGAAAGAAGAAAGTTAAGAGTAAATGTGAATAAGAGCAAGGTAATTAGGTACAGTAGGGTTGAGGGTCAAGTCAATTGGGAGGTAAGTTTGAATGGAGAAAAACTGGAGGAAGTAAAGTGTTTTAGATATCTGGGAGTGGATCTGGCAGCGGATGGAACCATGGAAGCGGAAGTAGATCATAGGGTGGGGGAGGGGGCAAAAATCCTGGGAGCCTTGAAGAATGTGTGGAAGTCGAGAACATTATCTCGTAAAGCAAAAATGGCTGTTTGAAGGAATAGTGGTTCCAACAATGTTGTATGGTTGCGAGGCATGGGCTATGGATAGAGTTGTGCGCAGGAGGATGGATGTGCTGGAAATGAGATGTTTGAGGACAATGTCTGGTGTGAGGTGGTTTGATCGAGTAAGTAACGTAAGGGTAAGAGAGATGTGTGGAAATAAAAAGAGCGTGGTTGAGAGAGCTATAGAGGGTGTTTTGAAATGGTTTGGGCACATGGAGAGAATGAGTGAGGAAAGATTGACCAAGAGGATATATGTGTCGGAGGTGGAGGGAACGAGGAGAAGTGGGAGACCAAATTGGAGGTGGAAAGATGGAGTGAAAAAGATTTTGTGTGATTGGGGCCTGAACATGCAGGAGGGTGAAAGGAGGGCAAGGAATAGAGTGAATTGGATCGATGTGGTATACCGGGGTTGACGTGCTGTCAGTGGATTGAATCAGGGCATGTGAAGCGTCTGGGGTGAACCATGGAAAGCTGTGTAGGTATCTATATTTGAGTGTGTGGACGTATGTATATACATGTGTATGGGGGTGGGTTGGGCCATTTCTTTCGTCTGTTTCCTTGCGCTACCTCGCAAACGCGGGAGACAGAGACAAAGAAAAAAAAAATTTTCATCATATTTTGCTTTGTCGTTGTCTTCCGCGTTAGCGAGGTAGCGCAAGGAAACAGATGAAAGAATGGCCCAACCCACTCACATACACGGCCACACACGCAAATATACATACCTGTACATCTCAACGTATACATATATATACACACACAGACATATACATATATAAACATATACATAATTCATACTGTCTGCCTTTACTCATTCCCATCGCCACCCTGCCACACATGATATAACAACCCCCTCCCCCCGCATGTGCGCGAGGTAGCGCTAGGAAAAGACAACAAAGACCACATTCGTTCACACTCAGTCTCTAGCTGTCATGTAATAATGCCTGAAACCACAGCTCCCTTTCCACATCCAGGCCCCACAGAACTTTCCATGGTTTACAACAGACACTTCACATGCCCTGGTTCAATCCATTGACAGCACGTCGACCAAGTATACCACATCGTTCTAATTCACTCTATTTCATGAACACCTGTCAACATCCTGCATGTTCAGGCCCTGATCACTCAAAATCTTTTTCACTCCATCTTTCCACCTCCAATTTGGTCTCCCACTTCTCGTTCCCTCCACCTCTGACACATATATTCTCCCGGTCAATCTATCCTCACTCATTCTCTCCATGTGCCCAAACCACTTCAAAACACTGTCCTCTTCTGTCTCAACCACACTCTTTTTATTACCACACATCTCTCTTACCCTTTCATTACTTACAAGATCAAACCACCTCACACCACATATTGTCCTCAAACATCTCATTTCCAGCACATCCACCCCCCCCCCCGCACAACTCTATCCATAGCCCACGCCTCGCAACCATACAACATTGTTGGAACCACTATCCCTTCAAACATACCCATTTCTGCTTTCTGAGATATTGTTCTCGACATCCACACATTCTTCAACACTTCCAGAATTTTCACCCCCTCCCCCACCCTATGATTCACTTCCACTTCCATTATTCCATTCGCTGCTAAATCCACTCCCAGATATCTAAAACACTTGTCTTCCTCCAGTTTTTCTCCATTCAAACTTACCTCCCAGTTGACTTATCCCTCAACCCTACTGTACCAAATAACCTTGCTCTTATTCACATTTACTATGAGCTTTCTTCTTTCACACACTTTACCAAATTCAGTCATCAGCTTCTGAAGTTTCTCAAATGAATCAGCCACCGACACCGTATCATCAGCGAACAACAACTGACTCACTTCCTAAGCTCTCTCATCCACAACAGACTGCATACTTGCAACTCTT
>NC_092224.1:44242965-44408817 GCF_036320965.1 Panulirus ornatus
ACATAAGTATACGCATGTAAGTAGGAGAGATGGCCAGAGAGCGTTATTGGATTACGTGTTAATTGACAGGCACGTGAAAGAGAGACTTTTGGATGTTAATGTGCTGAGAGGTGCAACTGGAGGGATGTCTGATCATTATCTTGTGGAGTCTAAGGTGAAGATTTGTATGGGTTTTCAGAAAAGAAGAGTGAATGTTGGGGTGAAGAGGGTGGTGAGAGTAAGTGAGCTTGGGAAGGAGACTTGTGTGAGGAAGTACCAGGAGAGAATGAGTACAGAATGGAAAAAGGTGAGAACAATGGAAGTAAGGGGAGTGGGGGAGGAATGGGATGAATTTAGGGAATTGCGCAAAAGATGCTTGTGGCATGAGAAGAGTGGGAGGTGGGTTGATTAGAAAGGGTAGTGAGTGGTGGGATGAAGAAGTAAGATTATTAGTGAAAGAGAAGAGAGAGGCATTTGGACGATTTTTGCAGGTAAAAAATGCAATTGAGTGGGAGATGTATAAAAGAAAGAGACAGGAGGTCAAGAGAAAGGTGCAAGAGGTGAAAAAGAGGGCAAATGAGAGGTGGGGTGAGAGAGTATCATTAAATTTTAGGGAGAATAAAAAGATGTTTTGGAAGGAGGTAAATAAAGTGCGTAAGACAAGGGAGCAAATGGGAACTTCAGTGAAGGGCGCAAATGGGGAGGTGATAACAAGTAGTGGTGATGTGAGAAAGAGATGGAGTGAGTATTTTGAAGGTTTGTTGAATGTGTTTGGTGATAGAGTGGCAGATATAGGGTGTTTTGGTTGAGGTGGTGTGCAAAGTGAGAGGGGTTAGGGAAAATGATTTGGTAAACAGAGAAGAGGTAGTAAAAGCTTTGCGGAAGATGAAAGAGCTTTATTAAAAAAGGGGGTGACTGTATTATTGACTGGTTGGGAAGGTTATTTAATGTCTGTATGACTCATGGTGAGGTGCCTGAGAATTGGTGGGAATGCGTGCATCGTGCCATTGTACAAAGGCAAAGGGGATAAGAGTGAGTGCTCAAATTTCAGAGGTATAAGTTTGTTGAGTATTCCTGGCAAATTATATGGGAGGGTATTGATTGAGAGGGTGAAGGCATGTACAGAGCATCAGATTGGGGAAGAGCAGTGTGGTTTCAGAAGTGGTAGAGGATGTGTGGATCAGGTGTTTGCTTTGAAGAATGTATGCGACAAATACTTAGAAAAGCAAATGTATTTGTATGTAGCATTTATGTATCTGGAGAAGGCATATGATAGAGTTGATAGAGATGCTCTGTGGAAGGTATTAAGAATATATGGTGTGGGAGGAAAGTTCGTTAGAAGCAGTGAAAAGTTTTTATCGAGGATGTAAGGCATGTGTTCGTGTAGGAAGAGAGGAAAGTGATTGGTTCTCAGTGAATGTAGGTTTGCGGCAGGGGTGTGTGATGTCTCCATGGTTGTTTAATTTGTTTATGGATGGGGTTGTTAGGGAGGTGAATGCAAGAGTTTTAGAAAGAGGGACAAGTATGAAGTCTGTTGTGGATGAGAGAGCTTGGGAAGTGTGTCAGTTGTTGTTCGCTGATGATACAGCGCTGGTGGCTGATTCATGTGAGAAACTGCAGAAGCTGGTGACTGAGTTTGGTAAAGTGTGTGAAAGAAGAGAGTTAAGAGTAAATGTGAATAAGAGCAAGGTTATTAGGTACAGTAGGGTTGAGGGTCAAGTCAATTGGGAGGTAAGTTTGAATGGAGAAAAACTGGAGGAAGTAAAGTGTTTTAGATATCTGGGAGTGGATCTGGCAACGGATGGAACCATGGAAGCGGAAGTGAATCATAGGGTGGGGAGGGGGCAAAAATCCTGGGAGCCTTGAAGAATGTGTGGAAGCCGAGAACATTATCTCAGAAAGCAAAAATGGCTATGTTTGAAGGAATAGTGGTTCCAACAATGTTGTATGGTTGCAAGGCGTGGGCTATGGATACAGTTGTGCGCAGGAGGGTGGATGTGCTGGAAATGAGATGTTTGAGGACAATGTGTGGTGTGAGGTGGTTTGATCGAGTAAGTAACGTAAGGGTAAGAGAGATGTGTGGAAATAAAAAGAGCGTGGGGTAAACCATGGAAAGCTGAGTAGGTATGTATATTTGCGTGTGTGGACGTATGTATATACATATGTATGGGGGTAGGTTGGGCCATTTCTTTCGTCTGTTTCCTTGCGCTACCTCGCAAACGCGGGAGACAGCAACAAAGCAAAAAAAAAAATATATATATATATATATATATATATATATATATAAATTTTTTTTTCTTTGCTGTCTCCCGCGTTTGCGAGGTAGCGCAAGGAAACAGACGAAAGAAATGGCCCAACCCACTCCCATACACATGTATATACATACGTCCACACACGCAAATATACATACCTACACAGCTTTCCATGGTTTACCCCAGACGCTTCACATGCATTGATTCAATCCACTGACAGCACGTCAACCCCGGTATACCACATCGATCCAATTCACTCTATTCCTTGCCCTCCTTTCACCCTCCTGCATGTTCAGGCCCCGATCACACAAAATCTTTTTCACTCCATATTTCCACCTCCAGTTTGGTCTCCCACTTCTCCTCGTTCCCTCCACCTCCGACACATATATCCTCTTGGTCAATCTTTCCTCGCTCATTCTCTCCATGTGCCCAAACCATTTCAAAACACCCTCTTCTGCTCTCTCAACCACGCTCTTTTTATTTCCACACATCTCTCTTACCCTTACGTTACTTACTCGATCAAACCACCTCACACCACACACTGTCCTCAAACATCTCATTTCCAGCACATCCATCCTTCTGCGCACAACTCTATCCATAGCCCATGCCTCGCAACCATACAACATTGTTGGAACCACTATTCCTTCAAACATACCCATTTTTGCTTTCAGAGATAATGTTCTCGACTTCCACACATTCTTCAAGGCTCCCAGGATTTTCGCCTCCTCCCCCACCCAATGATCCACTTCCGCTTCCATGGTTCCATCCGCTGCCAGATCCACTCCCAGATATCTAAAACACTTTACTTCCTCCAGTTTTGCTCCATTCAAACTTACCTCCCAATTGACTTGACCCTCAACCCTACTGTACCTAATAACCTTGCTTATTCACATTTACTCTTAACTTTCTTCTTTCACACACTTTACCAAACTCAGTCACCAGCTTCTGCAGTTTCTCACATGAATCAGCCACCAGCGCTCTATCATCAGCGAACAACAACTGACTCACTTCCCAAGCTCTCTCATCCCCAACAGACTTCATACTTGCCCCTCTTTCCAAAACTCTTGCATTTACCTCCCTAACAACCCCATCCATAAACAAATTAAACAACCATGGAGACATCACACACCCCTGCCGCAAACCTACATTCACTGAGAACCAATCACTTTCCTCTCTTCCTACACGTACACATGCCTTACATCCTCAATACAAACTTTTCACTGCTTCTAACAACTTGCCTCCCACACCATATATTCTTAATACCTTCCACAGAGCATCTCTATCAACTCTATCACATGCCTTCTCCAGATCCATAAATGCTACATACATATCCATTTGCTTTTCTAAGTATTTCTCACATACATTCTTCAAAGCAAACACCTGATCCACACATCCTCTACCACTTCTGAAACCACACTGCTCTTCCCCAATCTGATGCTCTGTAAATGCCTATATATATCTATATATTGCATTGGCTTGGGGAGAGAGAATACGTCCCATACATTCCCTGTGTGCTGAAGAAGGTAGCTTAAAGGGATGGGATTGGGGGTCTAGCCATGCCTTTTGGCAAAATGGCAGGAGCAGTGTATAGAAGTAGTGGGCATGATTTTAGACAGGATTATTAGGTAGAAGCATTTGATAGTAGTCATTAGGAACATTCGATAGGATCCTCTGCAAACACTGCACTAGACTTGCCCTCTGCCAGTGGCAGTAACAAGCGGCACTGGAGTTCTTTAGTTATGGAGATGGTGTAGCCATGGCCACCCCTTTCAGGGAATTCCAGTTGGAACATGCATTACAGGTAGACATGTAGATAGATCAGGGGCTGGAAATCCTCCCCTCCTGTGTTACTTTTCCAAAAGAAGGAACAAAGAAGGGGGCCATGTGAGGACTTTTCCCTCTAAGGATCAGTCATTTGTTCTTGACACTACCTCGCGGAGGCAGAGAATGGCGAATATGTATGAAATATGCATATAGTATGTGTATATATTTTTTCACACTTGATCACAATTTCCCATGTTAGTGAGGTAGTGGTGGGAAACAGGTGAAAAAAAGACATCCACTTACATACACGTATGTACACACACACACACACACACACACACACACATATATATATATATATATATATATATATATATATATATATATATATATATATATATATATATTTTTTTTTTTTTTGCTTTGTCGCTGTCTCCCGCGTCTGCGAGGTAGCGCAAGGAAACAGACGAAAGAAATGGCCCAACCCACCCCCATACACATGCCTTGATTCAATCCACTGACAGCACGTCAACGCCAGTATACCACATCGCTCCAATTCACTCTATTCTTTGCCCTCCTTTCACCCTCCTGCATGTTCAGGCCCCGATCACACAAAATCTTTTTCACTCCATCTTTCCACCTCCAATTTGGTCTCCCTCTTCTCCTCGTTCCCTCCACCTCCGACACATATATCCTCTTGGTCAATCTTTCCTCACTCATTCTCTCCATGTGACCAAACCATTTCAAAACACCCTCTTCTGCTCTCTCAACCACGCTCTTTTTATTTCCACACATCTCTCTTACCCTTACGTTACTTACTCGATCAAACCACCTCACACCACACATTGTCCTCAAACATCTCATTTCCAGCACATCCATCCTCCTGTGCACAACTCTATCAATAGTCCACGCCTTGCAACCATACAACATTGTTGGAACCACTATTCCTTCAAACATACCCATTTTTGCTTTCAGAGATAATGTTCTCGACTTCCACACATTCTTCAAGGCTCCCAGAATTTTCGCCCCCTCCCCCACCCTATGATCCACTTCCGCTTCCATGGTTCCATCCGCTGCCAGATCCACTCCCAGATATCTAAAACACTTCACTTCCTCCAGTTTTTCTCCATTCAAACTCACCTCCCAATTGAATTGACCCTCAACCCTACTGTACCTAATAACCTTGCTCTTATTCACATTTACTCTTAACTTTCTTCTTTCACACACTTTACCAAACTCAGTCACCAGCTTCTGCAGTTTCTCACATGAATCAGCCACCAGCGCTCTATCATCAGCGAACAACAACTGACTCACTTCCCAAGCTCTCTCATCCCCAATAGACTTCATACTTGCCCCTCTTTCCAAAACTCTTGCATTCACCTCCCTAACAACCCCATCCATAAACAAATTAAACAACCATGGAGACATCACACACCCCTGCCGCAAACCTACATTCACTGAGAACCAATCACTTTCCTCTCTTCCTACACGTACACATGCCTTACATCCTCGATAAAAACTTTTCACTGCTTCTAACAACTTGCCTCCCACACCATATATTCTTAATACCTTCCACAGAGCATCTCTATCAACTCTATCATATGCCTTCTCCAGATCCATAAATGCTACATACAAATCCATTTGCTTTTCTAAGTATTTCTCACATACATTCTTCAAAGCAAACACCTGATCCACACATCCTCTACCACTTCTGAAACCACACTGCTCTTTCCCAATCTGATGCTCTGTACATGCCTTCACCCTCTCAATCAATACCCTCCCATATAATTTGCCAGGAATACTCAACAAACTTATACCTCTGTAATTTGAGCACTCACTCTTATCCCCTTTGCCTTTGTACAATGGCACTATGCACGCATTCCGCCAATCCTCAGGCACCTCACCATGAGTCATACATACATTAAATAACCTTACCAACCAGTCAACAATACAGTCACACCCTTTTTTAATAAATTCCACTGCAATACCATCCAAACCTGCTGCCTTTCCGGCTTTCATCTTCCGCAAAGCTTTTACTACCTCTTCTCTGTTTACCAACTCATTTTCCCTAACCCTCGCACTTTGCACACCACCTCGACCAAAACACCCTATATCTGCCACTCTATCATCAAACACATTCAACAAACCTATATATATATGGGTATGTTTGAAGGAATAGTGGTTCCAACAATGTTGTATGGTTGCGAGGCGTGGACTATGGATAGAGTTGTGCGCAGGAGGATGGATGTGCTGGAAATGAGATGTTTGAGGACAATGTGTGGTGTGAGGTGGTTTGATCGAGTAAGTAACGTAAGGGTAAGAGAGATGTGTGGAAATAAAAAGAGCGTGGTTGAGAGAGCAGAAGAGGGTGTTTTGAAATGGTTTGGTCACATGGAGAGAAAGAGTGAGGAAAGATTGACCAAGAGGATATATGTGTCGGAGGTGGAGGGAACGAGGAGAAGAGAGAGACCAAATTGGAGGTGGAAAGATGGAGTGAAAAAGATTTTGTGTGATCGGGGCCTGAACATGCAGGAGGGTGAAAGGAGGGCAAGGAATAGAGTGAATTGGAGCGATGTGGTATACCGGGGTTGACGTGCTGTCAGTGGATTGAATCAAGGCATGTGAAGCGTCTGGGGTAAACCATGGAAAGCTGTGTATGTATATTTGCGTGTGTGGATGTATGTATATACATGTGTATGGGGGGGGGGGGGTTGGGCCATTTCTTTCGTCTGTTTCCTTGCGCTACCTCGCAAACGCGGGAGACAGCGACAAAGTAAAAAAAAAAAAAATATATATATATATATATATATATATATATATATATATATATATATATATATATATGTAAATGTAAATGGTGAAGAGCTTGTAGATTTATGTGCTGAAAAAGGACTGATGATTGGGAATACCTGGTTTAAAAAGCGAGATATACATAAGTATACTTATGTAGGTAGGAGAGATGGCCAGAGAGCGTTATTGGATTACGTGTTAATTGACAGGCGTGCGAAAGAGAGACTTTTGGATGTTAATGTGCTGAGAGGTGCAACTGGAGGGATGTCTGATCATTATCTTGTGGAGGCTAAGGTGAAGATTTGTATGGGTTTTCAGAAAAGAAGAGTGAATGTTGGGGTGAAGAGGGTGGTGAGAGTAAGTGAGCTTGGGAAGGAGACCTGTGTGAGGAAGTACCAGGAAAGACTGAGTACAGAATGGAAAAAGGTGAGAACAATGGAAGTAAGGGGAGTGGGGGAGGAATGGGATGTATTTAGGGAATCAGTGATGGATTGCGCAAAAGATGCTTGTGGCATGAGAAGAGTGGGAGGTGGGTTGATTAGAAAGGGTAGTGAGTGGTGGGATGAAGTAGTAAGAGTATTAGTGAAAGAGAAGAGAGAGGCATTTGGACGATTTTTGCAGGGAAAAAATGCAATTGAGTGGGAGATGTATAAAAGAAAGAGACAGGAGGTCAAGAGAAAGGTGCAAGAGGTGACAAAAGGGGCAAATGAGAGTTGGGGTGAGAGGGTATCATTAAATCTTAGGGAGAATAAAAAGATGCTCTGGAAGGAGGTAAATAAAGTGCGAAAGACAAGGGAGCAAATGGGAACTTCAGTGAAGGGCGCAAATGAGGAGGTGATAACAAGTAGTGGTGATGTGAGAAGGAGATGGAGTGAGTATTTTGAAGGTTTGTTGAATGTGTTTGATGATAGAGTGGCAGATATAGGGTGTTTTGGTCGAGGTGGTGTGCAAAGTGAGAGGGTAAGGGAAAATGATTTGGTAAACAGAGAAGAGGTAGTGAAAACTTTGCGGAAGATGAAAGCCGGCAAGGCAGCAGGTTTGGATGGTATTGCAGTGGAATTTATTAAAAAAGGGGGTGACTGTATTGTTGACTGGTTGGTAAGGTTATTTAATGTATGTATGACTCATGGTGAGGTGCCTGAGGATTGGCAGAATGCGTGCATAGTGCCATTGTACAAAGGCAAAGGGGATAAGAGTGAGTGCTCAAATTACAGAGGTATAAGTTTGTTGAGTATTCCTGGCAAATTATATGGGAGGGTATTGATTGAGGGTGAAGGCATGTACAGAGCATCAGATTGGGGAAGAGCAGTGTGGTTTCAGAAGTGGTAGAGGATGTGTGGATCAGGTGTTTGCTTTGAAGAATGTATGTGAGAAATACTTAGAAAAGCAAATGGATTTGTATGTAGCATTTATGGGTCTGGAGAAGGCATATGATAGAGTTGATAGAGATGCTCTGTGGAAGGTATTAAGAATATATGGTGTGGGAGGAAAGTTGTTAGAAGCAGTGAAAAGTTTTTATCGAGGATGTACGGCATGTGAACGTGTAGGAAGAGAGGAAAGTGATTGGTTCTCAGTGAATGTAGGTTTGCGGCAGGGGTGTGTGGTCTCCATGGTTGTTTAATTTGTTTATGGATGGGGTTGTTAGGGAGGTAAATGCAAGAGTTTTGGAAAGAGGGGCAAGTATGAAGTCTGTTGGGGATGAGAGAGCTTGGGAAGTGAGTCAGTTGTTGTTCGCTGATGATACAGCGCTGGTGGCTGATTCATGTGAGAAACTGCAGAAGCTGGTGACTGAGTTTGGTAAAGTGTGTGGAAGAAGAAAGTTAAGAGTAAATGTGAATAAGAGCAAGGTTATTAGGTACAGTAGGGTTGAGGGTCAAGTCAATTGGGAGGTGAGTTTGAATGGAGAAAAACTGGAGGAAGTGAAGTGTTTTAGATATCTGGGAGTGGATCTGGCAGCGGATGGAACCATGGAAGCGGAAGTGGATCATAGGGTGGGGGAGGGGGCGAAAATTCTGGGGGCCTTGAAGAATGTGTGGAAGTCGAGAACATTATCTCGGAAAGCAAAAATGGGTATGTTTGAAGGAATAGTGGTTCCAACAATGTTGTATGGTTGCGAGGCGTGGGCTGTGGATAGAGTTGTGCGCAGGAGGATGGATGTTCTGGAAATGAGATGTTTGAGGACAATGTGTGGTGTGAGGTGGTTTGATCGAGTGAGTAACGTAAGGGTAAGAGAGATGTGTGGAAATAAAAAGAGCGTGGTTGAGAGAGCAGAAGAGGGTGTTTTGAAGTCGTTTGAGCACATGGAGAGAATGAGTGAGGAAAGATTGACCAAGAGGATATATGTGTCGGAGGTGGAGGGAACGAGGAGAAGAGGGAGACCAAATTGGAGGTGGAAAGATGGAGTGAAAAAGATTTTGTGTGATCGGGGCCTGAACATGCAGGAGGGTGAAAGGAGGGCAAGGAATAGAGTGAATTGGAGCGATGTGGTATACCGGGGTTGACGTGCTGTCAGTGGATTGAATCAAGGCATGTGAAGCGTCTGGGGTAAACCATGGAAAGCTGTGTAGGTATGTATATTTTGCGTGTGTGGACGTATGTATATACATGTGTATGGGGGGGGTTGGGCCATTTCTTTCGTCTGTTTCCTTGCACTACCTCGCAAACGCGGGAGACGACAAAGTATAATAAAAAATAATATAATAAAAAGAGCGTGGTTGAGAGAGCAGAAGAGGGTGTTTTGAAATGGTTTGGGCACATGGAGAGAATGAGTGAGGAAAGATTGACCAAGAGGATATATGTGTCAGAGGTGGAGGGAACGAGAAGTGGAAGACCAAATTGGAGGAGGAAAGATGGAGTTAAAAAGATTTTGTGTGATCGGGGCCTGAACATGCAGGAGGGTGAAAGGAGGGCAAGGAATAGAGTGAATTGGATCGATGTGGTGTACCGGGGTTGACGTGCTGTCGGTAGATTTGAATCAGGGCGTGTGAAGCGTCTGGGGTAAACCATGGAGGGTTGTGTGGGGCCTGGATGTGAAAAGGGAGCTGTGGTTTCGGGCATTATTGCACGACAGCTGGAGACTGAGTGTGAATGAATGGGGCCTTTGTTGTCTTTTTCTAGTGCTACCTCGCACACATGAGGGGGGAGGGAGATGGTATTCCATGTGTGGCGAGGTGGCGATGGGAATGAATAAAGGCAGACAGTGTGAATTGTGTGCATGGGTATATATGTATGTGTCTGTGTGTGTATATATATATGTGTACAATGAGATGTATAGGTATGTATATTTGCGTATGTTTGAAGGTATAGTGGTTCCAACAATGTTGTATGGTTGCGAGGCGTGGGCTATGGATAGAGTTGTGCGCAGGAGGATGGACGTGCTGGAAATGAGATGTTTGAGGACAATGTGTGGTGTGAGGTGGTTTGATCGAGTAAGTAACGTAAGGGTAAGAGAGATGTGTGGAAATAAAAAGAGCGTGGTTCAGAGAGCAGAAGAGGGTGTTTTGAAATGGTTTGGGCACATGGAGAGAATGAGTGAGGAAAGATTGACCAAGAGGATATATGTGTCGGAGGTGGAGGGAACGAGGAGAAGAGGAGACCAAATTGGAGGTGGAAAGATGGAGTGAAAAAGATTTTGTGTGATCGGGGCCTGAACATGCAGGAGGGTGTAAGGAGGGCAAGGAATAGAGTGAATTGGAGCGATGTGGTATACAGGGGTTGACGTGCTGTCAGTGGAGTGAATCAAGGCATGTGAGGCGTCTGGGGTGGACCATGGAAAGCTGTGTAGGTATGTATACACGTGTGTGGACATGTGTATGTACATGTGTATGGGGGGGGGGGCCATTTCTTTCGTCTGTTTCCTTGCGCTACCTCGCAGACGCGGGAGACAGCGACAAAGTATATAAAAAAAAAAAAAAAATATATATATATATATATATATATATATATATATATATATATATTTTTCTTTCTTCTTTTAAACTATTCACCATTTCCCGAGTTAGCGAGGTAGTGTTTAAGAACAGAGGACTGGGCCTTTGTGGAATATCGTCACCTGGCCCCCCTCTGTTACTTCTTTTGGAAAATTAAAAAAAAAAAACGAGAGGGGAGGATTTCCAGCCTCCCGCTCCCTCCCCTTTTAGTCGCCTTCTACGACACGCGGGGAATATGAGGGAAGTATTCTTAATCCCCCATCCCCAGGAATATATATATATATATATATATATATATATATATATATATATATATATATATATATATATTATCCCTGGGGATAGGGGAGAAAGAATACTTCCCACGTATTCCCTGCGTGTCGTAGAAGGCGACTAAAAGGGAAGGGAGCGGGGGGCTGGAAATCCTCCCCTCTCGTTTTTTTTTTTTTTTTTTTCCTAATTTTCCAAAAGAAGGAACAGAGAAGGGGGCCAGGTGAGGGTATTCCCTCAAAGGCCCAGTCCTCTGTTCTTAACGCTACCTCGCTATCGCGGGAAATGGCGAATAGTATGAAAAAAAAAAAAAAAAAAAAAATATATATATATATATATATATATATATATATATATATATATATATATTTTTTTGCTTTGTAGCTGTCTCCCGCGTTTGTGAGGTAGCGCAAGGAAACAGACGAAAGAAATGGCTCAACCCACCCCCATACACATGTATATACATACGTCCACACACGCAAATATACATACCTACACAGCTTTCCATGGTTTACCCCAGACGCTTCACATGCCTTGATTCAATCCACTGACAGCACGTCAACCCGGTATACCACATCGCTCCGAATCACTCTATTCCTTGCCCTCCTTTCACCCTCCTGCATGTTCAGGCCCCGATCACACAAAATCTTTTTCACTCCATCTTTCCACCTCCAATTTGGTCTCCCTCTTCTCCTCGTTCCCTCCATCTCCGACACATATATTCTCTTGGTCAATCTTTCCTCACTCATTCTCTCCATGTGCCCGAACAATTTCAAAACACCCTCTTCTGCTCTCTCAACCATGCTCTTTTTATTTCCACACATCTCTCTTACCCTTACGTTACTTACTCGATCAAACCACCTCACACCACATATTGTCCTCAAACATCTCATTTCCAGCACATCCATCCTCCTGCGCACAACTCTATCCATAGCCCACGCCTCGCAACCATACAACATTGTTGGAACCAATATTCCTTCAAACATACCCATTTTTGCTCCCAGAATTTTCGCCCCCTCCCCCACCCTATGATCCACTTCCGCTTCCATGGTTCCATCCGCTGCCAGATCCACTCCCAGATATCTAAAACACTTCACTTCCTCCAGTTTTTCTCCATTCAAACTCACCTCCCAATTGACTTGACCCTCAACCCTACTGTACCTAATAACCTTGCTCTTATTCACATTTACTCTTAACTTTCTTCTTTCACACACTTTACCAAACGCAGTCACCAGCTTCTGCAGTTTCTCACATGAATCAGCCACCAGCGCTGTATCATCAGCGAACAACAACTGACTCACTTCCCAAGCTCTCTCATCCCCAACAGACTTCATACTTGCCCCTCTTTCCAAAACTCTTGCATTTACTTCCCTAACAACCCCATCCATAAACAAATTAAACAACCATGGAGACATCACACACCCCTGCCGCAAACCTACATTCACTGAGAACCAATCACTTTCCTCTCTTCCTACACGTACAAATGCCATACATCCTCGATAAAAACTTTTCACTGCTTCTAACAACTTGCCTCCCACACCATATATTCTTAATACCTTCCACAGAGCATCTCTATCAACTCTATCATATGCATTCTCCAGATCCATAAATGCTACATACAAATCCATTTGCTTTTCTAAGTATTTCTCACATACATTCTTCAAAGCAAACACCTGATCCACACATCCTCTATCACTTCTGAAACCACACTGCTCTTCCCCAATCTGATGCTCTGTACATGCTTTCACCCTCTCAATCAATACCCTCCCATATAATTATATATATATATTTTCTTTTTTGGTTTGTTGCTGTCTCCCGCGTTTGCGAGGTAGCGCAAGGAAACAGACGAAATAAATGGCCCAACCCACACCCATACACATGTATATACATACGTCCACACACGCAAATATACATACCTACACAGCTTTCCATGGTTTACCCCAGACGCTTCACATGCCTTGATTCAATCCACTGACAGCACGTCAACCCCTGTATACCACATCGCTCCAATTCACTCTATTCCTTGCCCTCCTTTCACCCTCCTGCATGTTCAGGCCCCGATCACACAAAATCTTTTTCACTCCATCTTTCCACCTCCAATTTGGTCTCCCTCTTCTCCTCGTTCCCTCCACCTCCGACACATGTATCCTCTTGGTCAATCTTTCCTCACTCATTCTCTCCATGTGACCAAACCAATTCAAAACACCTCTTCTGCTCTCTCAACCACGCTCTTTTTATTTCCACACATCTCTCTTACCCTTACGTTACTTACTCGATCAAACCACCTCACACCACACATTGTCCTCAAACATCTCATTTCCAGCACATCCATCCTCCTGTGCACAACTCTATCCATAGTCCACGCCTCGCAACCATACAACATTGTTGGAACCACTATTCCTTCAAACATACCCATTTTTGCTTTCCGAGATAATGTTCTCGACTTCCACACATTCTTCAAGGCTCCCAGAATTTTCGCCCCCTCCCCCACCCTATGATCCACTTCCGCTTCCATGTTTCCATCCACTGCCAGATCCACTCCCAGATATCTAAAACACTTCACTTCCTCCAGTTTTTCTCCATTCAAACTCACCTCCCAATTGACTTGACCCTCAACCCTACTGTACCTAATAACCTTGCTCTTATTCACATTTACTCTTAACTTTCTTCTTTCACACACTTTACCAAACTCAGTCACCAGCTTCTGCAGTTTCTCACATGAATCAGCCACCAGCGCTGTATCATCAGCGAACAACAACTGACTCACTTCCCAAGCTCTCTCATCCCCAACAGACTTCATACTTGCCCCTCTTTCCAAAACTCTTGCATTCACCTCCCTAACAACCCAATCCATAAACAAATTAAACAACCATGGAGACATCACACACCCCTGCCGCAAACCTACATTCACTGAGAACCAATCACTTTCCTCTCTTCCTACACGTACACATGCCTTACATCCTCGATAAAAACTTTTCACCTTCCACAGAGCATCTCTATCAACTCTATCATATGCCTTCTCCAGATCCATAAATGCTACATACAAATCCATTTGCTTTTCTAAGTATTTCTCACATACATTCTTCAAAGCAAACACCTGATCCACACATCCTCTACCACTTCTGAAACCACACTGCTCTTCCCCAATCTGATGCTCTGTACATGCCTTCACCCTCTCAATCAATACCCTCCCATATAATTTACCAGGAATACTCAACAAACTTATACCTATGTAATTTGAGCACTCACTCTTATCCCCTTTGCCTTTGTACATATATATATATATATATATATATATATATATATATATATATATATATATATATATATACCTACACAGCTTTCCATGGTTTACCCCAGACGCTTCACATGCCTTGATTCAATCCACTGACAGCACGTCAACCCCGGTATACCACATCGCTCCAATTCACTCTATTCCTTGCCCTCCTTTCACCCTCCTGCATGTTCAGGCCCCGATCACACAAAATCTCTTTCACTCCATCTTTCCACCTCCAATTTGGTCTCCCTCTTCTCCTCGTTCCCTCCACCTCCGACACATATATCCTCTTGGTCAATCTTTCCTCACTCATTCTCTCCATGTGCCCAAACCATTTCAAAACACCCTCTTCTGCTCTCTCAACCATGCTCTTTTTATTTCCACACATCTCTCTCACCCTTACGTTACTCACTCGATCAAACCACCTCACACCACACATTGTCCTCAAACATCTCATTTCCAGCACATCCATCCTCCTGCGCACAACTCTATCCATAGCCCAAGCCTCGCAACCATACAACATTGTTGGAACCACTATTCCTTCAAACATACCCATTTTTGCTTTCCGAGATAATGTTCTCGACTACCACACATTCTTCAAGGCTCCCAGAATTTTCGCCCCCTCCCCCACCCTATGATCCACTTCCGCTTCCATGGTTCCATCCGCTGCCAGATCCACTCCCAGATATCTAAAACACTTCACTTCCTCCAGTTTTTCTCCATTCAAACTTACCTCCCAACTGACTTGACCCTCAACCCTACTGTACCTAATAACCTTGCTCTTATTCACATTTACTCTTAACTTTCTTCTTCCACACACTTTACCAAACTCAGTCACCAGCTTCTGCAGTTTCTCACATGAATCAGCCACCAGCGCTGTATCATCAGCGAACAACAACTGACTCACTTCCCAAGCTCTCTCATCCCCAACAGACTTCATACTTGCCCCTCTTTCCAAAACTCTTGCATTCACCTCCCTAACAACCCCATCCATAAACAAATTAAACAACCATGGAGACATCACACACCCCTGCCGCAAACCTACATTCACTGAGAACCAATCACTTTCCTCTCTTCCTATACGTACACATGCCTTACATCCCCGATAAAAACTTTTCACTGCTTCTAACAACTTGCCTCCCACACCATATATTCTTAATACCTTCCACAGAGCATCTCTATCAACTCTATCATATGCCTTCTCCAGATCCATCAATGCTACATACAAATCCATTTGCTTTTCTAAGTATTTGTCACATACATTCTTCAAAGCAAACACCTGATCCACACATCCTCTACCACTTCTGAAACCACACTGCTCTTCCCCAATCTGATGCTCTGTACATGCCTTCACCCTCTCAATCAATACCCTCCCATATAATTATATATACTTATATTTTTTTTTTTTTGCCGGTCTCCCGCATTTGCGAGGTAGCGCAAGGAAACAGACGAAAGAAATGGCCCAACCCACCCCCATACACATGTATATACATACGTCCACACACGCAAATATACATACCTACACAGCTTTCCACGGTTTACCCCAGACGCTTCACATGCCTTGATTCAATCCACTGACAGCACGTCAACCCCTGTATACCACATCGCTCCAATTTACTCTATTCCTTGCCCTCCTTTCACCCTCCTGCATGTTCAGGCCCCGATCACACAAAATCTTTTTCACTCCATCTTTCCACCTCCAATTTGGTCTCCCTCTTCTCCTCGTTCCCTCCACCTCCGACACATATATTCTCTTGGTCAATCTTTCCTCACTCATTCTCTCCATGTGCCCGAACCATTTCAAAACACCCTCTTCTGCTCTCTCAACCACGCTCTTTTTATTTCCACACCTCTCTCTTACCCTTACATTACTTACTCGATCAAACCACCTCACACCACATATTGTCCTCAAACATCTCATTTCCAGCACATCCATCCTCCTGTGCACAACTCTATCCATAGCCCACGTCTCGCAACCATACAACATTGTTGGAACCACTATTCCTTCAAACATACCCATTTTTGCTTTCCGAGATAATGTTCTCGACTTCCACACATTCTTCAAGGCTCCCAAAATTTTCGCCCCCTCCCCCACCCTATGATCCACTTCCGCTTCCATGGTTCCATCCGCTGCCAGATCCACTCCCAGATATCTAAAACACTTCACTTCCTCCAGTTTTTCTCCATTCAAACTCACCTCCCAATTGACTTGACCCTCAACCCTACTGTACCTAATAACCTTGCTCTTATTCACATTTACTCTTAACTTTCTTCTTTCACACACTTTACCAAACTCAGTCACCAGCTTCTGCAGTTTCTCACATGAATCAGCCACCAGCGCTGTATCATCAGCGAACAACAACTGACTCACTTCCCAAGCTCTCTCATCCCCAACAGACTTCATACTTGCCCCTCTTTCCAAAACTCTTGCATTCACCTCCCTAACAACCCCATCCATAAACAAATTAAACAACCATGGAGACATCACACACCCCTGCCGCAAACCTACATTCACTGAGAATTTTAGGGAGAATAAAAAGATGTTCTGGAAGGAGGTAAATAAAGTGCATAAGACAAGGGAGCAAATGGGAACTTCAGAAGGGCACAAATGGGGAGGTGATAACAAGTAGTGGTGATGTGAGAAGGAGATGGAGTGAGTATTTTGAAGTTTTGTTGAATGTGTTTGATGATAGAGTGGCAGATATAGGGTGTTTTGGTCGAGGTGGTGTGCAAAGTGAGAGGGTTAGGGAAGATGATTTGGTAAACAGAGAAGAGGTAGTAAAAGCTTTGCGGAAGATGAAAGCCGGCAAGGCAGCAGGTTTGGATGGTATTGCAGTGGAATTTATTAAAAAAGGGGGTGACTGTATTGTTGACTGGTTGGTAAGGTTATTTAATGTATGTATGACTCATGGTGAGGTGCCTGAGGATTGGCGGAATGCGTGCATAGTGCCATTGTACAAAGGCAAAGGGGATAAGAGTGAGTGCTCAAATTACAGAGGTATAAGTTTGTTGAGTATTCCTGGTAAATTATATGGGAGGATATTGACTGAGAGGGTGAAGGCATGTACAGAGCATCAGATTGGGGAAGAGCAGTGTGGTTTCAGAAGTGGTAGAGGATGTGTGGATCAGGTGTTTGCTTTGAAGAATGTATGTGAGAAATACTTAGAAAAGCAAATGGATTTGTATGTAGCATTTATGGATCTGGAGAAGGCATATGATAGAGTTGATAGAGATGCTCTGTGGAAGGTATTAAGAATATATGGTGTGGGAGGCAAGTTGTTAGAAGCAGTGAAAAGTTTTTATCGAGGATGTAAGGCATGTGTACGTGTAGGAAGAGAGGATAAAAAAAAAAAAAAAAAAATATATATATATATATATATATATATATATATATATTTATCCCTGGGGATAGGGGAGAAAGAATACTTCCCACGTATTCCCTGCGTGTCGTAGAAGGCGACTAAAAGGGGAGGGAGCGGGGGGCTGGAAATCCTCCCCTCTCGTTTTTTTTTTTTTTCTTTTTTTTCCAAAAGAAGGAACGGAGAAAGGGGCCAGGTGAGGTTATTCCCTCAGAGGCCCAGTCCTCTGTTCTTAACGCTACCTCGCTATCGCGGGAAATGGCGAAAAGTATGAAAAAAAAAAAAAAAAAGAATATATATATATATCCCTGGGGATAGGGGATTAAGAATACTTCCCACGTATTCCCTGCGTGTCGTAGAAGGCGACTAAAAGGGGAGGGAGCGGGGGGCTGGAAATCCTCCCCTCTCGTTTTTTTTTTCAATTTTCCAAAAGAAGGAACAGAGGGGGCCAGGTGAGGATATTCCAAAAAAGGCCCAGTCCTCTGTTCTTAACGCTACCTCGCCAACGCGGGAAATGGCAAATAGTTTAAAAGAAAAGAATATATATATATATATATATATATATATATATATATATATATATATATATATATATATATATATATATATATCATCCCTGGGGATAGGGGATTAAGAATACATCCCACGTATTCCCTGCGTGTCGTAGAAGGCGACTAAAAGGGGAGGGAGCGGGGGGCTGGAAATCCTCCCCTCTCTTTTTTTTTTTTTTAATTTTCCAAAAGAAGGAACAGAGGGGGCCAGGTGAGGATATTCCAAAAAAGGCCCAGTCCTCTGTTCTTAACGCTACCTCGCTATCGCGGGAAATGGCGAATAGTATGAAAAAAAAAAAAATGTATATATATATATATATATATATATATATATATTTTTTCCCGGTCTCCCGCGTTTTTGCGAGGTAGCGCAAGGAAACAGACGAAAGAAATGGCCCAACCCACCCCCATACACATGTATATACATACGTCCACACACGCAAATATACATACCTACACAGCTTTCCATGGTTTACCCCAGACGCTTCACATGCCCTGATTCATTCCACTGACAGCACGTCAACCCCGGCATACCACATCGATCCAATTCACTCTATTCCTTGCACTCCTTTCACCTTCCTGCATGTTCAGGCCCCGATCACACAAAATCTTTTTCACTCCATCTTTCCACCTCCAATTTGGTCTCCCTCTTCTCGTTCCCTCCACCTCCAACACATATATTCTCTTGGTCCATCTTTCCTCACTCATTCTCTCCATGTGCCCGAACCATTTCAAAACACCCTCTTCTGCTCTCTCAACCACGCTCTTTTTATTTCCACACATCTCTCTTACCCTTACGTTACTTACTCGATCAAACCACCTCACACCACACATTGTCCTCAAACATCTCATTTCCAGCACATCCATCCTCCTGCGCACAACTCTATCCATAGCCCACGCCTCGCAACCATACAACATTGTTGGAACCACTATTCCTTCAAACATACCCATTTTTGCTTTCCGAGATAATGTTCTTGACTTCCACACATTCTTCAAGGCTCCCAGGATTTTCGCCCCCTCCCCCACCCTATGATTCACTTCCGCTTCCATGGATGGGGTTGTTAGGGAGGTGAATGCAAGAGTTTTGGAAAGAGGGGCAAGTATGAAGTCTGTTGGGGATGAGAGAGCTTGGGAAGTGAGTCAGTTGTTGTTCGCTGATGATACAGCGCTGGTGGCTGATTCATGTGAGAAACTGCAGAAGCTTGTGACTGAGTTTGGTAAAGTGTGTGAAAGAAGAAAGTTAAGAGTAAATGTGAATAAGAGCAAGGTTATTAGGTACAGTAGGATTGAGGGTCAAGTCAAATGGGAGGTAAGTTTGAGCGGAGAAAAACTGGGGGAAGTGAAGTGTTTTAGATACCTGGGAGTGGATTTGGCAGCGAATGGAACCATGGAAGCGGAAGTAAATCATAGGGTGGGGATGGGGCAAAAATTCTAAGAGCCTTGAAGAACGTGTGGAAGTCGAGAACATTATCTCGGAAAGCAAAAATGGGTATGTTTGAAGGAATAGTGGTTCCAACATTGTTTTATGGTTGCGAGGTGTGGGCTATGGATCTAGTTGAGCGGAGGAGGGTGGATGTGCTGGAAACGAGATGCTTGAGGACAATTTATGGTGTGAGGTGGTTTGATCGAGTAAGTAATAATAGAGCAAGAGAGATGTGTGATAATAAAAAGAGTGTGGTTAAGAGAGCAGAAGAGGGTGTTTTGAAATGGTTTGGTCACATGGAGAGAATGAGTGAGGGAAGATTGACAAAGAGGATATATGTGTCAGAGGTGGAGGGAATGAGAAGTGGGAGACCAAATTGGAGGTGGAAAGATGGAGTGAAAAAGATTTTGAGTGATCGGGGCTTGAACATGCAGGAGGGTGAAAGGCATGCAAGGAATAGAATGAATTGGAATGATGTGGTATACCGGGGTCAAATTGCTGTCAATGGATTGAACCAGGGCATGTGAAGCGTCTGGGGTAAACCATGGAAAGTTTTGTGGGACCTGGATGTGGAAAGGGAGCTGTGGTTTCGGTGCATTATACATGACAGCTAGAGACTGAGTGTGAATGAAAGTGGCCTTTGTTGTCTTTTCCTAGCGCTACCTCGTGCACATGCGTGGAGACATGGTTGTCATTTCATGTGCGGCTGTGTGGCGACGGGAATGAATAACGGAAGATAGTATGAATTATGTACACGTGTGTATATGTATATGTCTGTGCGTGTATATATATGTATACATTGAGATGTATAGGTATGTATATGTGTGTGTGTGGATAGTTATGTATATACATGTGTATGTGGGTGGGTTGGGCCATTCTTTCGTCTCTTTCCTTACACTACCTCGCTGATGCGGGAGTGACAAAGTATAATAAATAAATACGTATGTACGTAGGAGAGATGGCCAGAGCATTATTGGATTAAATGTTAATTGCCAGGCATGTGAAAGACAGACTTTTGGATGTTAATGTGCTGAGAGGTGCAACTGGAGGGATGTCTGATCATTATCTTGTGGAGGTGGTGAAGATTTGTAGAGGTTTTTAGAAGAGAGAATGTTGGGGTGAAGAGAGTGGTGAGAGTAAATGAGCTTGGAAAGGAGACTTGAGTGAGGAAGTACCAGGAGAGACTGAGTAGAGAACGGAAAATGATGAGAGCAAATGATGTAAGGGGAGTGGGGGAGGAATGGGATGTATTTAGGGAAGCAGTGGTGGCCTAAGCAAGAGATGCTTGTGGCATGAGAAGCGTGGGAGGTGAGCAGATTAGAAAGGGTAGTGAGCAGTGGGATGAAGAAGTAAGATTATTAGTGAAAGAGAAGAGAGAGGAGTTTGGACGATTTTTGCAGGGAAATAGTGCAAATGACTGGGAGATGTATAAAAGAAAGAGGCAGGAGGTCAAGATATAGGGCGTTTTGTTCGAGGTGGTGTGCAAAGTGAAAGGGTCTGGGAGAATGATTTGGTAAACACAGAAGAGGTAGTGAAAGCTTTGTGGAAGATGAAAGCCGGCAAGGCAGCGGGTTTGGATGGTATTGCTGTGGAATTTATTAAAAGAGGAGGTGACTGTGTTGCTGACTGGTTGGTGAGGATATTAAATGCATGTATGGTTCATGGTGAAGTGCCTGAGGATTGGCAGAATGCATGTATAATGCCATTGTACAAAGGCAAAGGGGATAAAAGTGAATGTTTACATTACAGAGGTATAAGTCTGTTGAGTATTCCTGGGAAATTATATGGGAGGGTATTGATCGAGAGGGTCAAGGCATGTACAGAGCATCAGATTGGGGAGGAGCAGTGTGGTTTGAAAAGTGGTAGATGATGTGTGGATCAGGTGTTTGCTTTGATGAATACATGTGAGAAATACTTAGAAAAGCAAATGGATTTGCAAGTAGCATTTATGGATTTGGAGAAGGCATATGATAGAGTTGACAGAGATGATCCATGGAAGGTATTAATTAGTAAGTTGCTAGAGGCAGTGAAAAGTTTTTATCGAGGATGTAAGGCATGTGTATGAGTAGGATTAGAGGAAAATGATTGGTTCTCAGTGAATGTCAGTTTGCGGCAGGGGTGTGTGATGTTCCCATGGCTGTTTAACTTGTTTATGGATGGGGGTTGTTAGGGAGGTGAATGAAAGAGTTTTGGAGAGAGGGGCAAGTATGCAGTCTGTTGTGGATGAGAGGACTAGGGAAGTAATTCAGTTGTTCGCTGATGATACACCGCTGGTGGCTGATTCGGGTGAGAAACTGCAGAAGTTGGTGACTGAGTATGGTAAAGTGCTAGAAAGAAGAAAGCTGAGGATAAATGTGAATAAGAGCAAGGTTATTAGGTTCAGTAGGATTGTGGGAAAAGCCAATTGGGAGGTAAGTTTGAATGGAGAAACAATGGAGGAAGTGAAGTGTTTTAGATATCTACGAGTGGATTTGGTAGCAGATGGAACCATGGAAGCAGAAGTGAGTCACAGGGTGGGGGAGGGGGCAAAGGTTCTGGATGCGAAGAATGTTTGGAGGGCAAGAATGTTATCTCAAGAGAATAACAATGGGTATGTTTGAAGGAATAGTGGTTTCAACAATGCTGGTGTGAGGTGGTTTGATTGAGTAAGTAATGAAAGGGTAAGAGAGATGTGTGGGAATAAAAAGAGTGTGGTTGAGATAGCAGAAGAGGGTGTATTGAAATGGTTTGGTCACACGGAGAATGAGTGAGGAAAGATTGAGGAAGAGGACATACATGTCAGAGGTGGAGGAAACGAGAAGTGGGAGACCATATTGGAGGTGGAAGGATGGAGTGAAAAAGACTTTGAGTGATAGGGACCTGAACATACATGAGGGTGAAAGGCGTGCAAGGAATCGAGTGCATTGGAATGATGTGGTATATCGGGGTCGATGTGCTGTCAATGGATTGAATCAGGGCATGTGAAGTGTCTTGGGTAAACCATGGAAAGTTTTGTGGGGCCTGGATGTGGAAAGGGAGCTGTGGTTTCGGTGCATTACACACGACAGCTAGAGACTGAATGTGAACGAATGTGGCCTTTGTTGTCTTTTCCTAGCGCTACCTTACATGCACGCGGGGAGGGGGGTGTCATCTCACGTGTGGTGGGGTGGCGGCAGGAATGGATGAGGGCAGCATGTATGAATATGTACATGTGTATATATGTATATGTATGTATACGTTGAAATGTATAGGTATGTATATGTGCATGTGTGGGCATTTATGTATATACATGTGTATACATGGGTGGGTTGGGCAATCCTTTCTTCTGTTTTCTTGTGCTAACGCAGGAGACAGAGTCAAAGTACAATAAGGAAACAGACGAAAGAATGGACCAACCCACCCACATACACATGTATATACACACGCACATATACATACCTATACATTTCAACGTATACATACATATACATACACTGACATATACATACATGTACATATTCATACATGCTGCCTTCATCCATTCCCAACGCCACGCATGAAATGATACCCCCCCTCCCCCGGCGTACACACGAGGTAGTACAAGGAAAAGACAACAAAGGTTACATTCGCTCACACTCAGTCTCTAGCTGTCATGTGTAATACACCGAAACCACAGCTCCCTTTCCACATCCAGGCCCCACAAAACTTTCCATGGTTTACCCCAGACGCCTCACATGCCCTGGTTCAATCCACTGACAGCACGTTGCCCCAGTATACCACATCGTTCCAATTCACTCTATTCCTTGAATGCCTTTCACCCTCCTGTATGTTCAGGCCCCTACTGCTCAAAATCTTTTTTCACTCCATCCTTCCACCTCCAACTTGGTCACCCACTTCTCATTCCCTCCACCTCTGACACATATATCCTCTTTGTCAATCTTTCCTCACTCATTCTCTCCATGTGACCAAACCATTTCAATACACCTCTTCTGCTCTCTCAACCATACACTTTTTACTACCACACATCTCTCTTACCCTTTCATTACTTACTTAATCAAATCACCTCACACCATATATTGTCCTCAAACATCTCATTTCCAACACATACATCCTCCTCTGCACAAACCTATCCATAGCCCATGCCTCAAACCACACAACTTTGTTGGAACCACTATTCCTACAAACATACCCATTTTTGCTCTCCGGGATAACACATTCTTCAACGCTCCCAGAACTTTCGCCCCATCCCCCACTCTGTAACTCACTTCCGCTTCCATTGTTCCATCCACTCCCAGATATCTAAAACACTTCACTTCCAGTTTTTCTCCATTCAAACTTACCTCCCAACTGACTTGTCCCTCAACCGTACTGAACCTAATAACTTTGCTCTTATTCACATTTACTCTCAGCTTTCTTCTTTCAAACACTTTACCAAACTCAGTCACCAGCTTCTGCAGTTTCTTATCTGAATCAGCCACCAGTGCTGTATCATCAGCGAACAACAACTGACTCACTTCCCAAACCCTCTCATCCACAACAGACTGCATACTTACCCCTCTTTCCAAAGCTCTTGCATTCACCTCCCTAACAACCCCATCCATAAACAAATTAAACAACCATGGAGCCATCATGTACCCCTGCCGTAAACCAACATTCACCGTGAACCAATCACTTTCCTCTCATCCTACTCGTACACATGCCTTACATCCTAAATAAAAACTTTTCACTGCTTCTAGCAACTTGTCTCCCACACCATATACTCTTAATATCTTCAACAGAGCATCTCTATCAACTCTATCATATGCCTTCTCCAAATCCATAAATGCTACATACAAATCCATTTGTTTTTTTAAGTATTTCTCACATACATTCTTCAAAGCAAACACCTGATCCATACATCCTCTACCACTTCTGAAACCACATTGCTCCTCCCTAATCTGATGCTCCGATGCCTTCACCCTCTCAATCAATACCCTCCCATATAATTCCCCAAGAATACTCAACAAACTTATACCTCTGTGATATGAACACTCACCTTTATCCCCTTTGCCTTTGTACAATAGCACTATGTATGCATTCCGCCAATCCTCAGGCACTTCACCATAAGCCATACATACATTAAATACCCTCACCAACCAGTCAACAACACAGTTACCCCCTTTTTTAATAAATTCCAATGTAACACCATCAAAACCCGCTGCATTGCTGACTTCCATCTTCCGCAAAGCTTTCACTATGTCTTCTCTCTTTACCAATCCATTCTCACTGACCCCTCTCACTTCGCACACCATCTCAACCAAAACACCCTATATACATATGAGGAGGGCAGGTAGAGGAGGGAAGGTAGAGTAGGGTAGGTAGAGGAGAGCAGGTAGAGGAGAGCACGTAGAGGAGAGCAGGTAGAGGAATGTACGTAAAGGAGGGCAGGTAGAGGAGTGCAAGTAGAGGAGAGAAGGTAGAGGAGTGCAAGTAGAGGAGAGAAGGTAGAGGAGTGCAGGTAGAGAAGAGCAGGTAAAAGAGGACAGGTAGAGGAGAGCAGGCAGAGCAGTGCAGGTAGAGGAGAGCAGGTAGAGCAGTGCAGGTAGAGGAGAGCAGGCAGAGCAGTGCAGGTAGGGGAGAGCAGGTAGAGCAGTGCAGGTAGAGGAGTGCAAGTAGAAGAGGGCAGGTAGAGGAGGAAAGGTAGAGGAGGAAAGGTAGAGGAGAGCAGGTAGAGGAGAGCAGGTAGAGGAGGGCAGGTAGAGGAGGGAAGGTAGAGGAGGGTAGGTAGAGGAGGGCAGGTAGAGGAGGGCAGGTAGAGGAGTGCAGGTAGAGGAGTGCAGGTAGAGGAGAGCAGGTAGAGGAGAGCAGGTAGAGGAGGGCAGGTAGAGGAGTGCAAGTAGAGGAGAGCAGGTAGAGGAGAGCAGGTAGAGGAGTGCAGGTAGAGGAATGTAGGTATAGGAGGGCAGGTAGAGGAGTGCAAGTAGAGGAGGGAAGGTAGAGGAGGGTAGGTAGAGGAGAGCAGGTAGAGGAGGGCAGGTAGAGGAGTGCAAGTAGAGGAGGAAAGGTAGAGGAGAGCAGGTAGAGGAGAGCAGGTAGAGGAGAGCAGGTAGAGGAGAGCAGGTAGAGGAATGTAGGTAGAGGAGGGCAGGAGAGGAGTGCAAGTAGAGGAGGGAAGGTAGAGGAGTGCAAGTTGAGGAGGAAAGGTAGAGGAGAGCAGGTAGAGGAGAGCAGGTAGAGGAATGTAGGTAGAGGAGGGCAGGTAGAGGAGTGCAAGTAGAGGAGGGAAGGTAGAGGAGTGCAGGTAGAGGAGTGCAGGTAGAGGAGGGCAGGAAGAGGAGTGCAAGTAGAGGAAGGCAGGTAGAAGAGGGCATTCGTAATAATGAATAAATTCCAGGCGAGCTGAGTGGAATCCTTCAGTAAGACTAACTGAATGTTGAAGTGTTAACATTCATGGTACAGATGCAATATCACATCACATTCATACAAAGTCCTATTAACTAATTATAAGTATTTAAGTAAGGTTATTCATACAAAGTCCTATTAATTATGATTATTTAAGTAAGGTTATTCATACAAAGTCTTAACTAATTATAAGTATTTAAGTAAGGTTATTCATACCAAGTTCTATTAACTAATTATAAGTATTTAAGTAAGGTTATTCATACCAAGTTCTATTAACTAATTATAAGTATTTAAGTAAGGTTATTCATACAAGGTTCTATTAACTAATTATAAGTATTTAAGTAAGGTTATTCATACAAAGTTCTATTAACTAATTATAAGTATTTAAGTACGGTTATTCATACAAAGTTCTATTAACTAATTATAAGTATTTAAGTAAGGTTATTCATACAAAGTTCTATTAAGTAATTATAAGTATTTAGGTAATGTTTCACCTCAAGTAAATCTCCAGTTCTCTAGATCCTCCGGTAAAAGAAAAACATCGAGAATCTAATTTTGTTCTGCAACTTATATAGCATTCCCTAAGAACCACACAATTTACCTTAGTGCTTCCAAAGTACAAGGGAGTAAAAAACAATGATGTGGAGAGGTACTGGAGAGATACTAAGAGAAACTCAAGTGGCCAATTTGGTTGTGGTAGTGGCACTAGCCGGGCGGACAAGAAGGTTCAATTATGCGGCCGCTTGGCCATCCACCGTGGCCGCCACGGTAGAGCTCCTGTTTCACCTTATTGCTCACCAGTTTCACTCCAAATGAAGGTTTTATATAAACCCCGAACCATTCAAATTATTTCTACATCATTTGCAAAACTGCATTTTCAGAGTTGGCGCTACAGAATGCGGAAAACTAAAGTGTAACTCACTGTATCTTATCCTCCTGGATGTTTTGATGCGAGTAGACGCTTCACAGTGACCACATGTATAAACCAATTCCAAATGTCCACACATTGTTTTAAGTTTTCTCTCCCTCAAATGATAGAATGTTGATAGAAATATGAAAAAATATTTATCTATCGTTATGTGTTGTATTATTTTCTATCTTAATTATCGATTTATGTCAAAATCAATTGAGTTTATATTCGCTCTCTTTTCTGAGCTGTCAGAAGCACGATAATTCTCGGTATGTAGGGAAGAGCACTTGAACACAGTGCTGGTCATCCCTTTGAATTATATCAAGTCTCCTCCCTTTCCACAAATCTTGTCCAAAATAACATGAGAATGCTTATAGAACGGAGGATAGACTTACATGCTCAAGTTACAAACCAATGATGGTGAAGGACATAGATTATGCAAGTAATCCGTTCTGATTCACGAGGTGTCGTAGTTGCCACCGAACACGAACGTTAAAAAGGAAATTTCCGGCACAGTTTTAAAATTATAAGAACGAATTATGAATAAACATATAAAACTGGAGAGTTGAAGTTAAATTTGTAACTAAAAATAATTTGCTTACAAGCGGTTATAATACAGGAGGAAAATTTTTAGATATCACAATGTATGTAGATACATTATGATCATCTTACATAATAATTTGGATTATCACCAATCATAGGATGGGCGCACTGCCCAACTTAGAACTTGACACTTATGTTAGTATTTTATTTAATTTATTTTATTGAACTATATAAATCAGAGTGAACAATGTTAGTTCAGAGAAAATGCTGTACCAATATTACTGAGAGCAATTGAACGTGGCTATGTAAGCGAACACTAGAAAACCTGACTGATGATGATGGTGGTCACATTGTATGTGGCAGCCATCTGCAACCTGAAGGTCAACAATCAAATCTGCCTCAAATACAAAAATATTAATAACGGTATCTTGTGATCTATTAACTTTTATGAGTCAAATAATGTTGGATGAATAGTAGTAAGTAAAAGAAGGCATTTGTATGAAGTTTTCATGAAATGCTGATCAGTCAATCAATGAGTATAAAAAGAATTAAGAATTTGTGGCGTATGATAGAAGACTGTATGTAGTAGATGTTACAGGAGGGCGAGCTGGGCTCTCACCTACATCTTCACTACCTCATACATACCATCTCACAACTGAGGAGAGCTTAGCCATAATGAAGATACAATCATAAAACCCACTTAAGTTAGAATCCCATTTAAAAATTCCAAAGCCCTCTATAACTAAATTGCCAGTCCATGATTCTTCAGTACACACATAACTTACAAAACTCTACAAATAATTAGAAAATATACAATATGAGATTAAACTTGGCCCGACATGACCAAATGCCGAGATCAAACACACAACACCCAGCAAAATGGCCGTAAGCAAATAATATAATATTACCAACGTCTCCAACTTAACCAATAATATATTGGGCTCAAAACTTGTTATAAGTACTACATAGTGGTCCACTACACCAGCTCTGATAGTACTGGTAATACTACATAGTGGTCCAGTACACCTGCTCTGATAGTACTGGTAATACTACATAGTGGTCCAGTACACCAGTTCTGGTAGTAATGATAATACCACATAGTGGTCCAGTACACCAGCTCTGGTAGCACTGGTAATACTACATAGTGGTCCACTACACCTGCTCTGATAGTACTGGTAATACTACATAGTGGTCCAGTACACCTGCTCTGATAGTACTGGTAATACTACATAGTGGTCCAGTACACCTGCTCTGATAGTACTGGTAATACTACATAGTGGTCCAGTACACCAGTTCTAGGTAGTAATGATAATACTACATAGTGGTCCAGTACACCAGCTCTGGTAGCACTGGTAATACTACATAGTGGTCCAGTACACCAGCTCTGGTGGTATTGGTAATACTACATAGTGGTCCAGTACACCAGCTCTGGTAGTACTGGTAATACTACATAGTGGTCCAGTACACCAGCTCTGGTAGTATTGGTAATACTACAGAGTGGTCCACTACACCTGCTCTGATAGTACTGGTAATACTACATAGTGGTCCAGTACACCTGCTCTGATAGTACTGGTAATACTACATAGTGGTCCAGTACACCAGTTCTGGTAGTAATGATAATACTACATAGTGGTCCAGTACACCAGCTCTGGTGGCACTGGTAATACTACATAGTGGTCCAGTACACCAGCTCTGGTAATACTGGTAATACTGCATAGTGGTCCAGTGCACCAGCTCTGGTAGTACTAGTAATACTACATAGTGGTCCAGTACACCTGCTCTGATAGTACTGGTAATACTACATAGTGGTCCAGTACACCAGCTCTGGTAGCACTGGTAATACTACATAGTGGTCCAGTACACCAGCTCTGGTAGTATTGGTAATACTACATAGTGGTCCAGTGCACCAGCTCTGGTAGTAATAATAATACTACATAAAGGTCCAGTACACCAGCTCTGGTAATACTGGTAATACTGCATAGTGGACTTGTAAACGAGCTCTGGCAGCACTAGTAATACTACGTAGTGGTCCAGTACACCAGGTCTGGTAGTACTAGTAATACTACGTAGTGGTCCAGTACACCAGCTCTGGTAGTACTAGTAATACTACATAGTGGTCCAGTACACCAGTTCTGGTAGTATTGGTAATACTACATAGTGGTCCAGTACACCAGCTCTGGTAGTGCTAATAATACTACATAGTGGTCCGGTACACCAGCTCTGGTAGCACTGGTAATACTACATAGTGGTCCAGTACACCTACTCTGGTAGTAGTGGTAATACTACATAGTGGTCCAGTACACCAGCTCTGGTAGTAATGATAATACTACATAAAGGTCCAGTACACCAGCTCTGATAGCACCGGCAATACTACGTAGTGGTCCAGTACACCAGCTCCGGTAGTACTGGTAATACTACATGCTGGTCCAGTACACCGGCTCTGGTAGTACTTATAATAATGCATTGTGGTCCAGTACACCTGCTCTGGTAGCACTGGTAATACTAATATGTGGGCCAGTACAGCAGCTCTGGTAGTATTGGTAATACTACAAAGTGGTCTAGTACACCAACTCTATTAGTTCTGGTAATACTTCATAGTTGTCCAGTACACCAGCTCTGGTAGCACTGGTAATACTGCAAAGTGGTCCATTACACCAGCTCTGGTAGTACTGGTAATACTACATAGTGATCCAGTACACCAGCTCTAGTAGCACTGGTAAAACTAGAAAGTGGTCCAGTACACCAGCTTTGCTGGTACTAGTAATACGACATACTGATCCAGTACACCAGCTCTGGTAGTATTGGAAATACTACATAGTGGTCCAGTACACCAGCTCTGGTAGCACTGGTAATACTATATAGTTGTCCACTACACCTGCTCAGAAAGTACTAATGATACCACATAGTTGTCCAATACACCAGCTATGATAGTACAGTTGATACCACATAGTGGTCCGGCACACCCGCTCTGGTAGTAGTGGTAATACTACATAGTGATCTAGTACACCTGCACTGGTAGTACTGGTAATACTACATTGTGGTCGACTACACCAGCACTGGTAGCAACGGTAAAACTATATAGTTCTCCAGTACACCAGCTAAGGAAGTGCTAATGACACTACATAGTTGTCCAGTACACCAGCTATGGTAATACAGTTAATACTACATAGTGGTCCAGTACACCTGCTCTTGTAGTACTGGTAATACTACATAGTGGTCCAATATACCAGCTCTGGTAGTTCTGGTAATACTACAAAGTGGTCCAGTACACCAGCTCTGGTACTACTGGTAATACTACATAGTGCACCAGTACACCAGCTCTGGTAGCAAAGGTAATACAACATAGTGCTCCAGTATACCAGCTCTGGTAGTACTGGTATTACTACATAGTGGTCCAGTACACATGCTCTTGTAGTACAGGTAATACTACATGGTGGTCCAGTACACCTGCTCTCGTAGTACTGGTAATACTACACAGTGGTACAGTACACAAGCTTTAGTAGTACTGGTAATACTAAAAAGTGGTCAAGTACACCAGCTCTAGTAGTAATGGTAATGCTACATAGTGGTCCAGTACACCAGCTCTGGTAGTACTGGTAATACTACCAATTCGTCCACTACGCCAGCTCTGGTAGTACGGAAAATATTACATAGTGATCCAGTACACCAACTCTGGTAGTATGGGTAATACTACAGTGGTCTGGTACACTTGCTCTGGTAGTACTGGTAATACTACATAGTGGTCCAGTACACTAGCTCTGGTAGCTCTAGTAATACTAGAAAGTGGTCCAGTACACCAGCTCTGAAAGCACTAGGAAAACGACATAGAGGTCCAGAACACACTCTGGTAGTACTGGTAATACTAAATAGTGGTCCAGTACATCAGCTCTGATAGTACAGGTAATACTACAAATTGGTCCCGTACACCAGCTCTGGTAGTACTGGTAATACTACATAGTGGTCCAGTACACCAGCTCTGGTAGTACTGGTAATACTACATAGTGGTCCAGTACACCTGCAATGGTAGCACAGGGAATACTACAAAGATGTCCAGTACACCAGCTCTGGTAGTACTGGTAATACTGCATAGTGGTCCAGTACACCAGCTCTTGTAGTACTGGTAATTCTATGTAGTGGTCCAGTACAGCTGCTCTGGTAGCACTGGTAATACTACAAAGTGGTCTACTACAACAGCTCTGGTAGTACTGGTAATACTACAAAGTGGTCCAGGACACCAGCTCTGGTAGTACTGGTAATACTACAAAGTGGTCCAGTACACCAGCACTAGTAGCACTAATAATACTACATAGTGGTCCAGGACACCAGCTCTGGTAGTACTGGTAATACTACATAATGGTCAAGTACACCTGCTTTGGTAGCACTGGTAATACTACAAAGTGGTCCAGTACATCAGCTCTGGTATTACTAGTGATAATACAAAGTGGTCCAGTAAAGCTACTCCGGTAGTACTGGTAATACAATATAGTGGTCCAGTACACCAGCTCAGATAGTACTGGTAATACTAATTGTGGTCCAGTACACCTGCTCTGGTAGTACTGGTAAAGCTACATAGTGGTCCAGTACACCAGCTCTGTTAGTACTGGTAATACTACAAAGTGGTCTAGTACACCTGCTCTGGTAGTACTGGTAATACTACATAGTGGTCCAGTACACTAGCTCTGGTAGCACTGGGAATGCTACATAATGGTCCAGTACACCAGCTCTGGAAGTACTTGTAATACTACATAGTGGTCCAGTACGCCAGCTCTGATAGTACTGGTAATACTACACAGAGCTCCAGTACATAAGCTCTGGTATTACTGGTAATACTTCACAGTTGTCTAGTACACCAATTGTGATACTACTGGTAATACTACAAAGTGGTCCAGCACACCAGCATCGATAGTAAAGGTAATACTACATAGTGGTCCAGCACACCAGCTCTGGTAGTACTGGTAATACTTATTAAAAAGTGGTCCAGTACACTCGCTTTGGTAGTACTGGTAATGCTACATAGTGGTCCAGTACATCAGCTCTGGTAGTACTTGAAACACTACATAGTGGTAAGTACACCAGCTTTGGTAGCATTGGTAATATTACATAGTGGTCCAGTACACCAGCTCTGGTTGTTTTGGTAATACTACATAGTGGTCCAGTACACCAGCTCTGGTAGTACTGGTAATACTTCATAGTGGTCCAGTACACTAGCTCTGGTGGGCCTAGTAATACTAGAAAGTGGTTCAGTACACCAGCTCTGGTAGCACTGGTAAAACGACCTAGTGGTCCAGAACACTTGCTCTGGTAGTACTCGTAATACTACATAGTGGCCAGTACACCAGCTCTGATAGCAATGGTAATACTGCAATGTGGTCCAGTACACCACCTCTGGTAGTACTGGAATACTAAAAAACGATCTGGTACACGAGCACTGGTATTACTGGTAAAACTGCAAAGTGGTCCAGTACACCAGCTCTAGTAGTACTGGTAATACTACATAGTGGTCCAGGACACCAGCTCTGATGGTACGGGTAAGAACAGAGGACTGGGCCTTTGAGGGAATATCCTCACCTGGCCCACTTCTCAGTTCCTTCTTTTGGAAAATTAAAAAAAAAAAAAAACACTAGAGGGGAGGATTTCCAGCCCCCCGCTCCCTTCCCTTTTAGTCGCCTTCTCCGACACGCAGGGAATACGTGGGATAGTACTGTTAATACTACATAGAGGTCCCTGTACACTTGCTCTGGTAGCATTGGAAACACTACACTGTAGTCCAGTACACCAGCTCTGGTAGTACTCGTAATACTACAAAGTGGTCTAGTACACAAGCACTGATAGTACTGGTAATACTACAAAGTGGTCCAGTACACAAGCCCTGGTAGTACTGGTAATACTATATAGTGGTCAAGTAAACCAGCTCTGGTCGTACTGGCAATGCTATATAATGGTCCAGTACACCTGCTCTGGTAGCACTGGTAACACTAGAAAGTGGTCCAGTACAACAGCTCTGGTAGTACTGGTGATAGTGCAAAGTGGTCCTGTACACCAGCTCTAATAGTACTGGTAAATCTACAAAGTGGTCCAGTACACCAGCACTGGTAGTACTGGTAATATTACATAGTGGTCCAGTACACCAGCTGTTAGTTATGGTAATACTAAGTAATGGTTCAGTACATCTGCTCTAGTAGCACTGGTAATAATACAAAGTGGTCCAGTACATCAGCTCTGGTAATACTGGTAATAATACATAGTGGTCCAATACACCAGCTCTGGTAGTACTGGTATTACTACAAAGTTGTCCAGTACAGCAGCTCTGGTAATACTATTAATTCTACATAGTGGTCCAGTGCACCAGCTCTGTTAGTACTGGTAGTACTACATAGTGGTCCAGTACACCTGCCCTGGCAGTACTGGTAATACTACAAAGTGACACCAGCTCTGGTAGTAATGGTAATACTACAAAGTGGTCCAGTACACCTGCTCTGGTAGTACTGGTCATACTATATAGTGGTCCAGTACACCAGTTCTTTTAGTACTGGTAATATTACATAGTGGTCCAGTACATCAGCTCTGGTAGTGCTATTGATACTACATAGTGGTCCACTACACTTGCTCTGGTAGCACTGGTAATACTACAATGTAGTCCAATACACCAGCATTGGTAGTACTCGTAATACTACAAACCAGCTCTGATTGTACTGTTAATACCACAAAGTGGTCCAGTACACCAGCACTGGTAGTACTGGTAATACTATATAGTTGTCCACTACACCACCTCTGGTAGTACTGGTAATACAATATAATGGTCCATTACACCTACTCGAGTAGCACTAGTAACACTAGAAAGTGGTCCGATACAACAGTTCTGTTAATACTGGGAATACTACAAATGGTCCAGTACACCAGTTCCAATAGTACTGGTAAAACTACAGCGTGGTACAATACACCAGCACTGATAGTACTGGTAATACTACATAGTGGTCCAGTACACTAGCTCTGTTAGTACTTGTAATACTATGTAATGATCCAGTACATCTGCTCTGGTAGCACTGGTAATAATACAAAGTGGTCCAGAACATCAGCTCTGGTATTACTGGTAATACTACAAATTGGCCCAGTAAACCTGCACTGGTAGTACTGGTAATACAACATAATGGTCCAGTACACCAGCTCTGGTAGTACAGGTAATACTAAATAGTGGTCCAGACACCTAGTCTGATGGTTTTGATAATTCTACATAGTGGTCCAGTACACCAGTCTGGTAGTACTGGTAATAATACATAGTCGTCCTGTACACCAGGTCTAGTAGTACTGGTATTACTACATATTGGTCAAGTACACAAGCCCTGGTAGCACTGGTAATACTACATAGTGGTCCAGTACACCAGCTGTAGTAGCACTGGTAATGCTACATAGTGGTCCAGTACACCAGTTCTGGTAGGACTGGCAATACTACATAGTGGTCTAGTACACTAGCTTTGGTAGCATTGGTAATATTACATAGTTATCCAGTACACCAGCTCTGGTAATACAGGTAATACTAGATAGTGGTCCAGTACACATGCTCTGCTAGTACTAATAATACCACATATTGGACCAGTATACCTGCTCTGGTAGTACTGGTAATACTATATAGTGATCCAGTACACTAGCTCTGGTAGTATTGGTAATACGACATAGTGGTCCAGTACACAAGCTCTGGTAGTACTGGTAATAATACATAGTCGTCCTGTACACCAGGTCTAGTAGTACTGGTATTACTACATATTGGTCAAGTACACAAGCTCTGGTAGCACTGGTAATACTACATAGTGGTCCAGTACACCAGCTGTAGTAGCACTGGTAATGCTACATAGTGGTCCAGTACACCAGTTCTGGTAGCACTGGTAATACTACAGAGTGGTCCAGTACACCTGCTGTAGTAGCACTGGTAATGCTACATAGTGGTCCAGTACACCAGCTCTGGTAATACAGGTAATACTAGATAGTGGTCCAGTACACATGCTCTGGTAGTACTGATAATTCTACATAGTGGTCCAGTACACCAGCTTTTGTAGGACTGGTAATGCCACATAGTGGTCCAGTACACCAGCTCTGGTAATACAGGTAATACTAGATAGTGGTCCAGTACACATGCTCTGGTAGTACTGATGATTCTACATAGTAGTCCAGTACACCAGCTTTGGTAGGACTGGTAATGCCACATAGTGGTCCAGTTCACCAGTTCTGGTAGTGCTTGTAACACTACATAGTGGTCCAGTACACCAGCTTTGGTAGCATTGGTAATATTTCATAGTGACCCAGTACACAAGCTCTAGTAGTACTAATAATACCACATAGTGGACCAGTACACTACCAGTAGCACTGGTAATGCTACATAGTGGTCCAGTACACCAGCTCTGGTAATACAGGTAATACTAGATAGTGGTCCAGTACACATGCTCTGGTAGTACTGATAATTCTACATAGTGGTCCAGTACACCAGCTTTGGTAGGACTGGTAATGCCACATAGTGGTCCAGTTCACCAGTTTTGGTAGTGCTTGTAACACTACATAGTGGTCCAGTACACCAGCTTTGGTAGCATTGGTAATATTTCATAGTGACCCAGTACACAAGCTCTGGTAGTACTAATAATACCACATAGTGGACCAGTACACTACCAGTATTGGTAATACTACATAGTGGTCCATTACACTAGCTCTGGTGGCACTAGTAAAACTAGAAAATGGTCCAGTACACCAGCTCAGGTAGTACCGGTAATACTACATAGTGGCCCAGTAAACCAGCTCTGGTAATACTGATTATACTACATATTGGTCCAGTACACCAGCTCTGTTAGTACTGGTAATACTACATAGTGGTTCAGTACACCTGCCCTGGTAGTAATGGTAATACTACATAGTGGTCCAGTACACCAGCTCTGTTAGTACTGGTAATACTACATAGTGGTTCAGTACACCTGCCCTGGTAGTAATGGTAATACTACATAGTGGTCCAGTACACTAGCTCTGTTAGTACTGGTAATACTACATAGTGGTCCAGTACACTAGGTCTGTTAGTACTGGTAATACTACATAGTGGTTCAGTACACCTGCCCTGGTAGTAATGGTAATACTACATAGTGGTCCAGTATACCAGCTCAGGTAGTACCGGTAATACTACATAGTGGTCCAGTGCACCAGCTCTGGTCTTACTGGTAATACTACATCGTTTTCCAGTATAACAGCTCTGGTAGTGCTGGTATTACTGCATAGGGTTCTAGTACACCATCTTTGGTAATACTGGTAATAATACGTAGTGGTCCAGTGCACCAGCTCTGGTAGTGCTGGTATTACTACATTGTAGTGGTCCAGTACACGAGCTCTAGTCATACTGGTAATACTAGATGGTGGTCTAATACACCAGCTCTGTTAGTACTGGCAATACTACATAGTGGCGCAGTAAACCTGCTCTGGTAGCACTGGCAATACAACATGGTCCAATACACCAGCTCTGGTAGTAGTGATAACACTACATAGTGGTCCAGTACACCTGCTCTGGTAGTACTTGTAATACTTCATCGTGGTCCAGTACACCAGATCTGGTAGTATTGGTAATACTACATAGTGGTCCAGTACACCAGCTCTGGTAATACTGGTAATACTACATAGGGGAACAGTACACCAGCTCTTGTAGTACTTGTCCAGCACACCAGCTCTGGTAGCACTGGTAATACTACATATTGGTCAAGTACACCAGCTCTGGTAGGACTGTTAATGCTACATATTGGTCCAGTACATCAGCTCTGGTAGTACTGGTAACACTACATAGTGGTCCAGCTCTGGTAGCATTGGTAATATTACATGGTGGTGCAGTACACCAGATCTGGTAGTACTGGTATTACTACATAGTGGACCGGTACACCAGCTATGGTAGTACTGGTAATACTACATAGTGGTCCAGTACACTAGCTCTGGTAACACTAGTAATACTGGAAAGTGGTCCAGTACACCAGCTCTGGTAGCACTGGTAAAACTACATAGTGGTCCAGTACTCCTGCTCTGGTAGTATTGGTAATACTATATAGTGGTCCAGTACACCGGCTCTGGTAGTACTGCTAATACTACACAGTGGTCCAGAACACCAGCTCTGGTAGCACTGGTAATTCTAGAAAGTGGTCCAGTACACCAACTCTGGTAGCACTGGTACAACTACATAGTGGTCCATTACACCAGCTCTGGTAGTACTGGAAATAACAGAAAGTGATTCAGTACACTAGCTCTGGTAATACTGGTAATACTATATACTGGTCCAGTACACCAGCTTTGGTAATACTGGTAATACTACATACTGGTCCAGTACACCAGCTCTGGTAGTACTGAATACTACATAGTGGTCTAGTACGCCAGCTCTAATAGCACAGGTAATACTAAAAAGTGGTCCAGTGCACCACTCTGGTAGTGCTGGTAATACTTCATGGTGGTCCAGGACACCAGCTCTGGTAGTACTGGTAATACTACATTGTGGTCCAGTAAACCAGCTTTGGTATTACTTGTAACACTACATAGTGGTTCAGTAGACCAGCTCTGGTAGCACTGGTAATAATACAAATTAGTCCAGTACACCAGCTATAGTAGCAATGGTAATACTACATAGTGCTTAAGTGCACCAGCTCTGGTAGTACTGGTAATACTACATAGTGGTCCAGTACACCAGCTCTGTTAGTACTGGTAATAGTACATAGTGGTCCAGTACACCAGCTCTGGCAGTAATGGTAATAATACATAGTGTTCACATACACCAGCTCTGGTAGCACTGGTAGTACTACATAGTGGTCCAGTACACCAGCTCTGGTACTACTGGTTATACTGCACAGTGGTCCAGTACACCGGCTCTGGTAGAAACCTTAATACTACATAGTGGTTCAGTAGACCAACTCTGGTAGTACTAATAATACTATATAGTGGTCCAGTACACCAGCTCTGACTGTACAGGAAATACTACACAGTGGTTCAGTACACCTGTTCTGGTAATACTGGTAATATTACATGTTGGTCCAGTACACTAGCTCTGGTAGTACTGGTAATACTGCATAGTGGTCCATTACACTATCTCTGGTAGTACTGGTAATATTACAGAGTGGTCCAGTACACCAGCTCTGGTAGCACTGGTAATATTACAAAGTGCTCCAGTAAACTAGCTCTGTTAGTACAGGTAATACTACATAATCATCCAATACACCTCCTTTGGTAGTACTGGTAATACTACACAGCGGACCAGTACACCAGCTCTGGTAGTACTGGTAATGCTACATAGTGGTCCAGTACACCAGCTCTGGTAATTATGTTAATACTACATAGTGGTCCATTACACCTGCTCTGGTAGTACTGGTAATAGAACATAGTGGTCCAGTACACCAGCTCTAGTAGTACTGGTAATACTACATAGTGGTGGAGTACACCAGCTCTGGTTGTACTGTTAATACTACATAGTGGTCCATTACACCAGCTCTCATAGTACTGATAATACTACAAAGTGGTCAAGTGCACCAGCTCTGGTAGTACTGGTAATACTACATAGTGGTCCAGTACACCAGCTGTGGTAGTACCGTTGATACTAGAAAGTCGTCCAGTACACCTACTCTGGTAGTACTGGTACTACTACATAGTGGTCTGGTACAGCAGCTCTGGTAGTACTGGTAATACTACATAGTGGTCCAGTACACTAGCTCTAGTAGCACTGGTAACACTACATAGTGGTCCACCACAGCACATCTGGTAGTACTGGTATTGCTACAAAGTAATCCAGTACACCATATATTGTATCTCTGGTAATACTACAAAGTGGTGTAGTATACCAGCTCTGGTAATACCAGTACTACTACAGAGTGGCCCGGTACACCAGTTCTAGTAGCACTGGTAATACTACAGAGTGGTCCAGTACACCAGCTCTGGTAGTACTGGTAATACAACATAGTGGTCCAGTACACCAGCTCCCGAAGCACTGGTAATACTACATAGTAGTGGAGTACACCAGATCTAGTAGCACTGGTAATGCTACAGAGTGGTCTAGTACACCAGTTCTGGTAGGACTGGTAATATTAGAAAGTGCTCCAGTATCCTGCTCTGGTAGTACTAATAATACTATATAGCGGTCCAGTACACCAGATCTAGTAGCACTGGTAATAATACATAGTGGTCCAGTACAGAAGCTCTGGTAATATAGGTAAGACTATATAGTGTTCCAGTACACCTGTTGTGGTACTACTGGTAATACTACATAGTGGCGAAGTATAGCAGCTCGGGTAGTACTGGTAATGCGACATAGTGGTGTACAACAGCTATGGCAGTATTAGTAATACTACATCGTGGTCCAGTACATCAGCTCCCTTACTACTGGTTCCAGGTGATACTTATATTACACAGTGGTCCAGTACACCAACTCTGGTAGAATTGGTAATACTACATAGTGGTCCAGTACACCAACTCTGGTAGAATTGGTAATACTACATAGTGGTCCAGTACACCAACTCTGGTAGAATTGGTAATACTACATAGTGGTCCAGTACACCAACTCTGGTAGAATTGGTAATACTACATAGTGGTCCAGTACATCAGCTCCCTTACTACTGGTGATACTACATAGTGGTCCAGTACACCAACTCTGGTAGTACTGGTAATACTGCATAATCATCCAGTAGACCTACTCTTGTAGCGCTGGTAATACTACATAGTGTTCCAGTACATCAGCTCTGGTAGTACTGGTAATACTACATAGTGGTCCAGTACATCAGCTCTGGTAGTACTGGTAATACTACAAAGTGGTCCAGTACACCAGCTCTTGTAGTGCTGGTAATACTACATAGTGGTCCAATATACCATCTCTGGTAGCACAGGTAATACTACAGAATGGTCCAGTACACCAGCTCTGGTAGTAATGGCAATACTACGTAGTGGCCAAGTACACCAACTCTGGTAGTACTGGAAATAATACATAGTGATCCAGTTCACCAGCTCTGGTTGTACTGGTAATACTATATAGAGGTGCATTACACCTAATTCATAGTACTTGCAATACTGAAAAGTGGTCCAGTGCACTAGCTGTGGTTGTACTGGTAATACTACAAAGTGGTCCATTACATCAGCCCTGGTAGTGTTGGTAATACTAAATAGAGGTCCAGTACTCCAGGTTTAATATTACTGGTAATACCAGATAGTGGTCTAATTCACCAACTATGGTAGTACTTGTAATACTACATAGTGGTGCAGTACACCAGCTCTAGTAGCACTGGTAATATTACATAGAGGTCCAGTACACCAGTACAGTAGCCCTGGTAGCACTGGTAATACTACAAAGTTGTCCAGTACACAAGCTCTGGTAGTACTGGTGATACTACATAGTGGTCCAGTACACTAGCTATCGTAGCACTGGTAATAATACATAGTGGTCCAGTTTACCAGTTCTGGTGGTACTGATGATACTACATAGTGGTCCAGTACACCAGCTGTGGGAGTAATGGTAATACCACATATTGGTCCAGTGCACCAGTACAGCAGCCCTTGTAGCACTGGTAATACTACAAAGTGGTCCAGTACACCTGCTCAGGTAGTACTGGCAATACTACATAGTGGTCCAGTACACAAGCTATCGTAGCATTGGTAATAAAACATAGTGGTCCAGCATACCAGCTCTGTTGGTACTGATGGTACTACATAGTGGTCCAGTCCACCTGCTCTGGTAGTACTGGTAAACTACATAGTGGTCCAGTACACCAGCTCTGGTAGTACTGGTATTACTACATAGTGGTCCAGTACACCAACTCTCGTAGTAATGGTAATAATACACAGTGGCTCAGTACACCAGCTCTCGTAATACTGGTAATAATGCATAGTTGTCCAGTACACCAGCTCTGGTAGTACTACTAATGATAAACAGTGGTCCAGTAAACCAGCTCTGGAAGCACTGGTAATAATAGAAAGTGGTCCAGTACACTATCTCTGGCTGTAATTGGTAATACTACATAGTGGATCAATACACCAGCTCTGGTAGTACTGGCAATGCTACATAGTGGTCCAGCACACCAGCTCTGGTAATCTGGTAATACTACATGGTGGTCCAATACACCAACTTCGGCAGTACTGGCAGTACTACAAAGTGGTCCAGTACACCAGCTCTGGTAGCACTGGTAATACTACATAGTGGTCGAGTACACCAAGTCTATTAGTTCTAGTATTTCTACATAGTGATCCAGTACACCGGTTTATGTAGTAGTGGTGTTACTACAATGTGGTCCAGTACACCAGCTCAGGTAGTACTGGTAACACTACATAGTGTCCCAGCACACCAGCTCTGGTAGTACTGGTAATACTACAAATTGCTCCAGTATACCTGCTCTGGTAGTACTAGTAATACTACATATTGGTCCAGTACACAAGCTCAGGTAGTATTGGTAAGACTACAAAGTGGTCCAGTACACCTTCTCCGGTAGTACTGGTACTAATACGTGGTGGTCCAGGACACCTGCTCTTGTAGTAATGGTAAGACTACATAGTGGTCCAGTATACCAGATCTGATAGTACTGGTAATATTTCATAGTGGTCCAGTACACCAGCACTGGTAGCACTGGTAATACTACTTAGCGGTCCAGTGCACCAGCTCTGGTAGTACTGGTAATACTACAAAGTGGCCCAGTACACCAGCTGTACTAGTACTGTTAATACTATAAAGTGGTGCAGTGCACTAGATCTGTTAGAACTGGTAACACTACATAGTGGCCTAGTACAGCAGCTCTGGTAGTACTAGCAATACTACAAAGTGGTCCAGCATACCTGCTCTGGTAGCACTGGTAATACTTAAAATTGGTACAGTACACAAGCTCTGGTAGCATTGGTAATACTACATAGAGGTCTAGTACACCAGATCTGGTAGTACCAGTAACACTACAAAGTGGTCCGGTACACCAGCTCCGGTAGCACTGGTAATATTACTTAGTGGTCCAGTACACCAGCTCTAGTAGTACTGGTAATACTACGAAGTGCTCCAGTATACCTGCTCGGGTTATTTATATTCATTATACTTTAGCGTGGTAGCGCAAGGAAACGGACGAAAGAATGGCCCAATCCGCCCAAATTCACATGCATATACATACACGACCACACACGCACATATACATACCTATACATCTCAACGTATACATACATATACAAACACACAGACATATACATATATATACACATGTACATAATTCATACTGTCTGCCTTTATTCACTCTCGTCGCCACCCCGCCACACAAGATATAACAACCCCCTCCCCCCGCATGTACGCGAAGTAGCGCTAGGAAGAAAACAAAGGCCACATTCGTTCACATTCAGTCTCTGGCTGTCATGTATAATGCACCGAAACCACAGCTACCTTTCCACATCTAGGCCCCACAGAATTTTCCATGGTTTACCCCAGACGCTTCACATGCCCTGGTTCAATCCATTGACAGCACGTTGACCCCGGTATACCACATCGCTCCAATTCACTCTATCCTTGCATGCCTTTCACCCTCCAGCATGTTCAGGCCCCGATCACTCAAAATCTTTTTCACTCCATCTTTCCACCTCCAATTTGGTCTCCCTCTTCTCGTTCCCTCCACCTCTGACACATATATCCTCTTGGTCAATCTTTCCTCACTTATTCTCTCCATGTGACCAAACCATTTCAAAACACCCTCTTCTGCTTTCTCAACCACACCCTTTTTATTACCACACATCTCTCTTACCCTTTCATTACTTACTCGATCAAACCACCTCACATCACATATTGTCCTCAAACATCTCGTTTCCAGCACATCCACCCTCCTCCGCACAACTCTATCCATAGCCCACGCCTCGCAACCATGCACCATTGTTGGAACGACTATTCCTTCAAACATACCCATTTTTCCTTTCCGAGATAATGTTCTCGACTTCCACAAATTCTTCAACGCTCCCAAAACTTTCGCCCCCTACCCCACCCTATGATTCACTTCCGCTTCCATGGTTCCATCCGCTGCCAAATCCACTCCCCGATATCTAAAACGCTTCACTTCCTCCAGTTTTTCTCTATTCAGACTTACCTCCCAATTGACTTGTCCCTCAACCTTACTGTACCTAATAACCTTGCACTTATTCACATTTACTCTCAGCTTTCTTCTTTCACACACTTTACCAAACTCAGTCACCAACTTCTGCAGTTTCTCACCCGAATCAGCCACCAGCGCTGTATCATCAGCGAAAAACAACTGACTCACTTCTCAAGCTCTCTCATCCACAACAGATTGCGAACTTGCCCCTCTTTCCAAAACTCTTGTATTCCCCTCCCAAACAACCCCATCCATAAACAAATTAAACAACCATGGAGACATCATGCACCCATGCCGCAAACCAACATTCATTGAGAACCAATCACTTTCCTCTCTTCCAACACGTACACATGCATTACATTCTCGATAAAAACTTTTCACTGCTTCTAACAACTTCCCTCCCACACCATATATTCTTAATATCTTCCACAGAGCATCTCTATACACTCTATCGTATGCCTTCTTCTGATCCATAAATGCTACATACAAATCCATTTGCTTTTCAAAGTCCACCATTTCTTGAACCACACTGCTCTTCCCAAATCTGATGCTCTGTACATGCCTTCACTCTCTCAATCAATACCCTCCCATATAATTTACCAGGAATACTCTACACACTTATACCTCTGTAATTTGAACACTCACTTTTATCCCCTTTACCTTTGTACAATGGCACTATGCAAGCATTCCGCCAATCCTCAGGCACCTCACCATGAGACATACATACATTAAATAATCTTACCAACCAGTCAACTATAAAGTCACCCCTTATCTAATAAATTCCACTGCAATACCATCCAAACCCGCTGCCTTGCCGGCTTTCATCTTCTGCAAAGCTTTTACTACCTCTTCTCTGTTTACCAAATCATTCTCCCTAACCCTCTCCCTTTGCACACCACCTCGACCAAAACACCCTATATCTGCCACTCTATCATCGAACACATACAACAAACCTTAAAAATACTCACTCCATCTCCTTCTCACATCACCGCTACTTCTTATCACCTCCCCATTAGCCCCCTTCACTGATGTTCCCATTTGTTCCCTTGTCTTACGCACTTTGTTTACTTCCTTCCAAAACATCTTTTTTTCTCCCTAAAATTTAGTGATACTCTCTCACCCCAACTCTCATTTGCCCTCTTTTTCACCTCATGCACCTTTCTCTTGATCTCTTGCCTCTTTCTTTTATACATATCCCAGTCATTTGCATTATTTCCCTGCCAAAATCGTCCAAATGCCTCTCTCTTCTCTTTCACTAATAATCTTACTTCTTCATCCCACCAATCACTACCCTTTCTAATCTGCACACCTCCCACGCTTCTCATGCCAGTAGCATCTTTTGCACAATCCGTCACTGCTTCTCTAAATACATCCCATTCTTTCCCCACTCCCCTTACGTCCTTTGTTCTCACCTTTTTCCATTCTGTACTCAGTCTCTCCTGGTACTTCCTCTCACAAGTCTTCTTCCCAAGCTCACTTACTCTCACCACTCTCTTCACCCCAACATTCTCTCTTCTTTTCTGAAAACCCTTACAATTCTTCACTTTCGCCTCCTTAGGATAATGATCAGACATGCCTCTAGTTGCACCTCTCAGCACATTAACATCCAAATGTCTCTTTCGCGCGCCTATCAATTAACACGTAATCCAATAACACTCTCTGGCCATCTCTCCTACTTACATACGTATACTTATGTATATCTCTCTTTTTAAACCAGGTATTCCCAATTACCAGTCCTTTTTCAGCACATAAATGTACAAGCTCTTCACCATTTCCATTTACAACACTGAACACCCCATGTACACTAATTATTCCCTCAACTGCCACATTACTCACCTTTGCATTCAAATCACCCATCACTATAACCCGGTCTCGTGCATCAAAACTAGTAACACACTCACTCAGCTGCTCCCAAAACACTTGCCTCTCTGGTAGTACTGGTAATACTACTTAATGGTCCAGTGCATAAGCTCTAGTAGTACTGGTAAGACTACACTGTCGACCAGCACACCTGCTCTGGTATTACTGGTAATACTACATAGTTTTCCAGTACACCAGCTCTGGTAGTACGGGCATTATTACATAGTGGTCCAGTACATCAGTTCTGGTAGTACTGGTAATACTAAATAGTAGTCCAGTACACCAGCTCTGGTAGTACTGTTAATACTACATAGTTGCCCAGTACACCAGCTCTGGAAGCACTGGTAATACTAGAAAGTGGTCCAGTACAATATCTCTCGTAGCACTGGTAATACTATATAGTGGTCCAGTGCACCAACTCTGGCAGTACTGGTAATACTAGAAAGTGGTCCAGTACACCAGCTCTTGTAGTACTAGTAATACTATATAGTGGTCCAGTACACCAACTCTGGCAGTACTGGTAATACTACAAAGTGGTCCAGTACAACACCTCTGGTAGCACTGGTAATACTACATAGCGGTCCAGTACACGAGGTCTGTTAGTTGTGGTAATACTAGATAGTGATCCAGTACACCAGTTCTGGTAGTAGCGGTATTAGTACAAAGTGCTCAAGTACACCAGCTCTGGTAGGACTGGTAACACTGCATAAAGTCCCAGTACACCAGCTATGGTATTACTGGTAATAACACATAGTGGTCCAGCACATCAGCTCTGGTTGTACTAGTAGTAATATAAATTGGGCTAGTATGTAGTACTGGTAATCATACTGGTAATAATAGTACTGGTAATTATATATAGTACACCAGCTCTGGTAGTTCTGGTATTACTACATAATTATACAGTAAACCTCCTCTTATAGTACTGGTATTACTACATAGTGGTCCAGTATACCAAATCTGTTAGTACTGGTAATACTTCATAGTGGTCCAGTACACCAGCACTGGTAGCACTGGTAATACTACATAGTGGTCCAGTACACCAGCTCTGGTAGCACTGGTAATACTACATAGTTGTCCAGTACACCAGCTCTGGTAGCACTGGTAATACTACATAGTGGTCCAATAAACCTGATCTGGTTGCATTGTTAATGCTACAAAGTGGTCCACTACCACAGCTCTAGTAGTACTAGTAATTCTACAAAGTTGTCCATTACACCAGCTCTGGTAGTATTGATAATTCTAAAAAGTGGTGCAGTACACTAGATCTGTTAGTACTGGTAACACTGGCCTAGTACACCAGTTCTGGTAGTACTGGTAATACTACAAAGTGCTCCAGTATACCTGCTCTGGTAGTACTGGTAACAGTACATAGTGGGCCAGTACACAAGCTTTAGTAGTACTAGTAAGACTACATAGTGGTTCAGTACACCTGCTGTGGTAGTACTGGTACTACTACATAGTGGTCAAGTATAACAGCTCTGGTATTACTGGTAATACTACATAGTGGTCCAGTACACCAGCTCTGGCAGTATTGGTAATACTACATAGTGGTCCAGTACACCAGCTCTGGTAGTACTGGTAATACTAAAAAGTGGTCCAGTACACCAGCTCTGGTAGTACTGTTAATACTACAAAGTGGTGCAGTACACTAGATCTGTTAGTACTGGTAACACTGGCCTAGTACACCAGTTCTGGTAGTATTCGTAATACTACAAAGTGCTCCAGTATACCTGCTCTGGTAGTACTGGTAACAGTACATAGTGGTCCAGTACACAAGCTCTAGTAGTACTAGTAAGACTACATAGTGGTCCAGTACACCTACTGTAGTAGTACTGGTACTACTACATAGTGGTCAAGTATAACAGCTCTGGTAGTACTGGTAATACAACATAGTGGTCCAGTACACCAGCTCTGGCAGTATTGGTAATACTACATAGTGGTCCAGTACGCCAGCTCTGATAGTACTGGTAATACTACATAGTGGTCCACTACACCACATCTGGTAGATTTGGTAATACTACATAGTGGTCCAGTACAGCAGCTCTGGTAGTGGTGTTAATATTACATACTGGTCCAGTAAAAAAACTCTGATAGCACTGGTAATACTTCATTGGTGTCCAGTACACCCGTTCTGATAGCACTAGTAATACTACATAGTGGTCCAGTACACCAACTATGGTAGTACTGGTAATAATACATAGAGGTCCAGTACACCAGCTCTGGAAGTACTGGTAATACTACAAAGTGTTCTAGTGCACCAACTCTGGTATTACTGGTAATACTACATAGTGGTCGAGTACCCCAGCTTTGGTAGCACTGGTAATACTACATAGTGGTCCAGTACACCAGCTCTGGTAACACTGGTAATACTACGTAGTGGTCCAGTACACCAGCTCTGGTAGTGCTGGAAATAATACACAGTGGTCTAGTACACAAGCTCTGGTTGTAATGGTAATACTACATAGAGGTGCATTACACCAGCTCTCATAGTATTGGCAATACTAAAAAGTGGTCCAGTGCACCAGCTCTGGTTGTACTGGTAATACTACAAAGTGGCCCAGTACACTAGCTCTGGTAGTGTTGGTAATACTGCATAGAGATCCCGTACTCCATCTCTGATATTACTGGTAATACTACATAGTGGTCTAATTCACCAGCTCTGGTAGTACTGGTAATACTACATAGTGGTCCAGTACACCAGCTTTAGTAGCACTGGTAATACTGTATAGTGGTCCAGTAACCCAGTGCAGCAGCCCTGGTAGCACTGGTAATACTACAAAGTGGTCCAGTACACAAGCTCTGGTAGTGCTAGTAATATTACATAGTGGTCCAGTACACTAGCTATCGTAGCATTGGTAATGATACATAGTGGTCCAGTATATCAGTTCTGGTGGTACTGGTGATACTACATAGTGGTCGAGTCCAACTGCTCTGGTATTACTGGTAATACTACATAGTGTTCCAGTGCACTAGTTCTAGTAGTACAGGTATTACTACATAGTGGCCCAGTACACCAGCTGTGGTAGTAATGCTAATACTACATAGTGGTGCAGTTCACCAGTGCAGCAGCCCTTGTAGGACTGGTAATACTACAAAGTGGTTCAGTACATCAGCTCTGGTAGTACTGTTAATACTTCATAGTGGTGCCGCACACTAGCTATCATGGCACTGGTAATAATACATAGTGGTCCAGTATACCAGCTCTGGTGATACTGATGATACTACATAGTAGTCCAGTACACCAGCTCTGGTAGCACTGGTAATACTACATAGTGCTCACGTACATCAGCTCTGGTAGTACTGGTATTACTGCATAGTGGTCCAGTACACCAGCCCTGGTAGTAATGGTAATAATACATAGTGGTCCAGTACACCAGCCCTGGTAGTAATGGTAATAATACATAGTGGTCCAGTGCACCAGCTCTCGTAATACTGGTAATACTGCGTAGTTCTCCAGTAACCAGCTCTGGTAATACTGCTAATTATACATTGTGGTCCTATACACCAGCTATGGAAGCACTGGTAATACTACAAAGTGGTTCAGTACACTATCTCTGGTTGTACTGGCAATACTACATAGTGGACCGATACACCAGCTCTGGTAGTACTGGCAATATTACATAGTGGTCCAGTACACTAGCTCTGGTAATACTGGTAATACTACATAGTGGTCCAGAACACCAACTCTGGTAGTACTGATAATGATACAAAGTGGTCCAGTACACCAGCTTTGGAAGCACTGGTAATACTACATCGTGGTCCAGTACACCAGGTCGGTTAGTTCTAGTAATACTACATAGTTATCCAGTGCACCAGGTTTGGTAGTAGTGGTATTACTACAATGTGGTCCAGTACACCAGCTCAGTTAGTTCTGGTAACACTACATAGAGTCCCAGTACACCAGCTCTGGTAGTACTGGTAATACTACAAAGAGCTCCAGTATACCTGCTCTGGTAGTACTGGCAATACTACATAGTGGTCCAAGACACCTGTTCTTGTAGTAATGGTAAGAATATATAGTGGTCCAGTATACCAGATCTGATAGTACTGGTAATACTTCATAGTGGTCCAGTACACCAGCACTGGTAGCACTGGTAATACTACATAGTGGTCCAGTACACCAGCTCTGATAGTACTGGTAGTACTACATAGTGGTCCAGTAAACCTGATCTGGTTGCAATGTTAATGCTACAAAGTGTTCCAGTACACCAGCTCTGGTACTACTGGTAATACTACAAAGTGGCCCAGTACACCAGCTCTGGTAGTACTGTTGATACTACAATGTGGTGCAGGACACTAGATCTCTTAGTACTGGTGACACTACATAGTGGCCTAGTACACCAACTCTGGTAGCACTGGTAATACTACAAAGTTGTCCAGCATACCTGCTCTGGTAGTACTGGTACTACTAAAAAGTGGTACAGTACACCAGGTCTGGTAGCATTGGTGATACTACATGGAGGTCCAGTACACCAGATCTGGTAGTACTGGCAACACTACATAGTGGCCCAGCACACCAGCTCTGGTAGTACTGGTAATACTGCATAGTGGTCAAGTGCACCATCTCTAGTAGCACTGGTAATACTACACAGTGCTCCAGTATACCAGCTCTGGTAGCACTGGTAATACTACATAGTGGTCCAGTACACTAGCTCTGGTAGTACTGGTAATAATACAATGTCGTCCAGGAAACCAGTTATGGTAGCACTGGTAATACTACATAGTGGTCCAGTACACTAGCTCTGGTAGTTCTGGTAATACTAAATATTGGTCCATTACACCAGCTCTGGTAATACTGGTAATACTACATAGTGGTCGAGTACACCAGCACTGGTAGTACTGGTAATACTACATAGGGGTCCAGTACACCAGCTCTGGTAGTACTGGTAATATCACATGGTGGTCCAGTACACCAGCTATGGTAGTACTGGTAATACTATATAATGGTCCAGTACACCTGCTCTGGTAGCACTGGTGATACTACATAGTGGTACAGTACACCAGCTTTGGTAGCATTGGTAATACTACATGGTGGTCCAGTATACCAACTCTGGTAGAACTATTAATACTACAAAGTCATCCAGTACACCAGCTATGGTAATACTGCTAACACTACATAGGGGTCCAGTGTACCAGCTCTGATAGCACTGGTAATACTATATAATGGTCTGTACACCTGCTCCGGTAGTACTGTTAATACTATATAACTGTCAAGTACACAAATTCTTGTAGTACCGATAATACTAAATAGTGGTCCAGTACACCAGCTCTAGTAATACTGGTAATACTACATAGTGGTCCTGTACACCAGCTGTGGTAGTACTGGCAATACTACATAATGATCTAGTGCACCAGGTTTGGTAGTATTGGTAATACTACGTAGTGGTCCAGTACACCAGCTCTGGTAGTACTGGTGATACTTAATTGTGGTCCAGTACACCAGATATGGTAGCACAGGTATTACTACATAGTGGTCCAGTACACCAGCTCTGGTAGTACTGGTGATACTTAATTGTGGTCCAGTAAACCAGTTCTGGTGTACTGGTAATATTACATTGTGGTTCAGTACAACAGCTCTGGTAGCACTGGTGATACTACATAGTGGTCCAGTACACCAGATATGGTAGCACAGGTATTACTACATAGTGGTCCAGTACACCAGCTCTGGTAGTACTGGTGATAATACATTGTAGTCCGGTACACAAGCTCTGATAGTACTGGTAATACTAAGAAGTGGTCCAGTACACCAGCTCTGATAAGAATGGTAATACTTCATAGTAGTCCAGTACACCATCTTTGGTGGTACTGGTAATACTACATTTTGGTCCTCTTCACCAGCTCTGGTAGTATTGGAAATATTCCAAAGTGGTCCAGTACACCAGCTCTGGTAGTACTGGTAATATTACAAAGTGGTCAAGTTCACCAGTTCTTGTAGTACTAGTAATACTACAAAGTCCTCCAGTATACCAGCTCTGGTAGTACTGGTAAGATTACATAATGGTCAGGTACACCTGCTCTGGTAGTACTGGTACTACTACATAGTAGTCAAGTACAGCGGCTCTGGTAGTACTGGTAATACTACATAGTGGTCCAGTACAGCGGCTCTGGTAGTACTGGTAATACTACATAGTGGTCCAGTACACCAGCTCTGACAATATTGCTAATACTATATAGTTGTCCAGTACACCAGGTCTGGTAGTACTGGTAATGATATATAGTGGTCCAGTACACCAACACTGGTAGATTTCTAAATATTACATAGTGGTCCGGAACACCTACTCTGGTAGTACTGGTAATACTACATAGTGGTCCAGTGCACCAGCTCTGGAAGTACTGGTAATATTACAAAGTGGTTCAGTACACCAGCTCTGATAGTGCTGGTAATACTACACAGTGATCTTGTACACCAGCTCTGGTAGTACTAGCAATAATACGTAGTGGTCCAGTACACCAGCTCTGGTAGTACTGGTAATACTTAATTGTGGTCCAGTAAACCAGCTCTTGTAGTACTGGTAATATTACATAGTGGTTCAGTACAACAGCTCTGGTAGCACTGGTGATACTACATTGTGGTCCAGTACACCAGATATGGTAGCACTGGTATTAGTACATAGTGGTCCGGTAGACCAGCTCTGGTAGTACTGGTAATAATACATTGTAGTCCAGTACACAAACTCTGGTGGTACAGGTAACACTAAGAAGTGGTCCAGTACACCAGCTCTGATAGCAATGGTAATACTTCATAGTAGTCCAGTACACCATCTTTGGTGGTACTGGTAATACTACATTTTGGTCCTCTTCACCAGCTCTGGTAGTATTGGAAATATTCCAAAGTGGTCCAGTACACCAGCTCTGGTAGTACTGGTAATATTACAAAGTGGTCAAGTTCACCAGTTCTTGTAGTACTAGTAATACTACAAAGTCCTCCAGTATACCAGCTCTGGTAATACTGGTAAGATTACATAATGGTCAGGTACACCTGCTCTGGTAGTACTGGTACTACTACATAGTAGTCAAGTACAGCGGCTCTGGTAGTACTGGTAATACTACATAGTGGTCCAGTGCACCAGCTCTGACAGTATTGCTAATACTATATAGTTGTCCAGTACACCAGGTCTGGTAGTACTGGTAATAATATATAGTTGTCCAGTACACCAACTCTGGTAGATTTTGTAATATTACATAGTGGCCCATAACACCTACTCTGGTAGAACTGGTGATAGTACATAGTGGTCCATTACACCAGCCCTGGAAGCACTCGTAATACTACATTGTGGTCCAGTACACCCGCAATGGTAGCACTGGTAATACTACATGGTGGTCCAGTACACCAGCTCTGGTAGCACTGGTAATACTACATGGTGGTCCAGTACACCAGCTCTGGTAGTACTGGTAATACTACATAGTGGTCCAGTACACCAGCTCTGGTACTACTAGTAATACTACATAGTGGTCCAGTACACCAGCTCTGGAAGTACTGGTAATACTACAAAATGGTTCAGTACACCAGCTCTGGTAGTACTAGTAATACTACAAAGTGGTCCAGTACACCAGCTCTGGTACTACTAGTAATACTACACAGTGGTCCAGTACACCAGCTCTGGTAGTACAGGTAATAATACATAGTGGTTCAGTACACCAGTTCTGGTAGTACTGGTAATTCTACAATGTGGTCCGGTATAGTAGCTCTTGTAGTTCTAGTAATACTACAAAGCCCTTCAGTATACTAGCTCTGGTATAGTGGTCAGGTGGTGTACACCTGCTCTGGTAGTACTGGTACTACTACATAGTAGTCAAGTACAGTGGCTCTGGTAGTACTGGTAATACTACAAAGTGGTCCAGTACACCAACTCCGGCAGTATTGATAATACTACATTGTGGTCCAGTACATAAGGTCTGGTAGTACTGGAAATAATATATAGTGGTCCAGTACACCAGCTCTGGTAGATTTTGTAATATTACATAGTGGTCCAGAACACCTACTCTGGTAGTACTGGTAATACTACATAGTGATCCATTATACCAGCTCTGGTAGCACTCGTAATACTACATAGTGGTCCAGTAAACCTGCTCTGGTAGCACTGGTAATACTACAAAGTGGTCCAGTACAACTGATCTGGTAGTACTAGTAATACTACAATGTGGTCCGGTATACCAGCACTGGTAGCACTGGTAATGCTACATAGTGGTCCAGTACACCAGCTCTGGCAGTAATGGTAATACTACATAGTGGTCCAGTACACCTGTTCTGGTAGTACTGTTAAAATTACATAGTGGTCCAGTACTCCTGCTCTGGTAGCACCTGTAATACTACATAGTGGTCCAGTAAACCAGCTCTGGTAGCACTGGTAATACTACATAGTGGTCCAGTAAACCAGCTCTGGTAGCACTGGTAATACTACATAGTGGTCCAGTACACCAGCTCTGGTAGTACTGGTAATACTAAAAATTGTTCCAGCAAACCAGCTATGGTAGCACTGGTAATATTACATATTGGTCCATAATACCAGCTCTGGTAGTACTGGTGATACTACATAGTGGTCCAGTACACCAGCTCTGGTAGCACTGGTAATACTACATAGTGGTCCAGTACACCAGCTCTGGTAGTACTGGTAATACTACATAGTGTTCCAGTACACCTGCTCTGATAGCAATGGTAATACTACATGGTGGTCCAGTACACCAGCTCTGATAGTACTGGTAATACCAGAAAGTGGTCCACTACACCACTTCTGATGGCACTGGTAATACTGCGTAGTGGTCAAGTACACCACCTCTAGTAGCACTCGTAATACTACATAGTGGTCCAGTACACCAGCTTTAGTAGCACTGGTAATACTTTATAATGGTCCAATGCACCAGCTCTGGTAGCACTGGTAATACTACATAGTGGTCCAGTGTACCAGCTCTTTTAGCACTGGAAAAACTACTTAGTGGCCCAGTACACGAAATCTGGTAGTACTGGTAATACAACGCAGTGGTCCAGAACACCAGCTCTGGTAGTACTGGTAATACTATATAGTGGTCTTGTACACCTGCTCTGGTAGCAATGGTAATAGTACATAGTGGTCCATTACACCTGCTCTGGTAGTACTAGTAATACTACAAAGTTGTCCACTACACCAGCTCTGGTAGCACAGGTAATACTACATAGTGGTTAAGTACACTAGCTCTGGTAGCACAGGTAATACTACGTAGTGGTCCAGTACACAAGATCTGGTAGTACTGGTAATACTACATAGTGGGCCAGTACACCAGCAATGGTAGCACTGGTAAAACTATATAGTGGTCCAGTAACCCTGCTCTGGTAGTACTAGTAATACTACAAAGTTGTCCACTACACCAGCTCTGGTAGCACAGGTAATACTACATAGTGGTTAAGTACACTAGCTCTGGTAGCACAGGTAATACTACGTAGTGGTCCAGTACACAAGATCTGGTAGTACTGGTAATACTAAATAGTGGTCCAGTACACCTGCTGTAGTAGCAGTGTCAATACTACAAAGTGGTCCAGGACACCAGCCCTGGTAGTATTGTTAATACTACAAAGTGGTTTGGTATAACAACTCTGGCAGTACTGGTAATACTACAAATTGGTCCAGTACACCAGTTCTGATAATACTGGTAATTCTACATAGTGGGCCAATACACCAGCTCTTGTCGTACTGGTAATACTACAAAGTGATCCACTATACCAGCTCTGGTAGCACTGGTAATACTATAAAGTGGTCCAGTACGCCAGCTCTGGTAGTATTGGAAATACTACAAAGTGGTCCAGTATACAAACTCTGGTAGTACTGGTAATACTACAAAGTGGTTCGTTACACCAGCTGTGGTACTATTGGAAATGATACAAAATGGTCCAGTATACCAACTATGGTAGCACTGGGAATACTACATAGTGGTCCAGTACACTAGCTCTGGTAACACTGGTAATACTACGTTGTGGTCCAGTACATCAGATCTTTTAGTACTGGTAACACTCCATTGTGGTCAAGTACACCATCTCTGGTAGCACTGGTAATAATACATAGTGGTCCAGTACACCAGCTCTGCTAGTACTGGTAATACTACATAGTAGTCCAGTACACCAGCTCTGGTCGCACTGGTAATACTATATAGTGGTCCAGTACACCAGATCTGGTAGTACTGGTAATACTAAAACGTGAACCAGTACACCACGTCTGGTAGTACAGTAATACTACAAAGTTGTCCAGTACACCAGTACTGGTAGTACTGTTAATACTACACAGTTGTCAAGGAAACCAGCTCAGGTAGTATTGGTAATACTCCATAGCGGTCCAATTAACTTGCTGTGGCAGCACTGGTAATACTACAAAGTGATCCGGTACACCAGCAATGGTAGTGCTGGTAATACTACATTGTGATCCAGTTCACCAGCGATGGTAGTACTGAAAATACTACAAAGTGGTCCAGTACACCAGCGATGGTAGCACTGGTAATACTACATAGTGGTGCAGTTCACCAGCTCACGTAGTACTGGTAATACTACACACTGGTCCAGTACACCAGCTCTGTTAGTACTGGTAATCCTACATAGTGGTCCAGTACACCAGCTTTGGTAATACTGGTAACACTACAAAGTGGTCCGGTACATCTGTTTTGGTAGCACCGTTAATAACACAAAGTGGTCCAGTACACGTCCTCTGGAAGTACTGGTAATACTACATAGTGGTCCAGTGCAAAAGATATAGTAGTAGTACTGGTAATACTACAAAGTGCTACAGTACTCCAGCTCTGGTATACTGGTAATACCACAAAGTGGTTCAGTACAGCAGCTCTGGTAGCACTGTCAATACTACATTGTGATCCAGTTCACTAGCTCTGGTAGTACTGGTAATACTATAAAGTGGTCCAAAACACCAGCTATGGTAGCACTGGTAATACTACATAGTGGTCCAGTACACCAACTCTGGTAGTACTGGTAATACTATATAGTGGTACAGTACACCTGCTCTAGTAGTACTGGTAATACTACAAAGAGGTCCAGTACACCAGCTCTGATAGTACTAGTAATAGTCCAAAGCGGACCAGTACACCAGTTCTGGTTGTACTTTTAATACTACAAAGTGGTCCAGTACACCAGCTCCGATAGCATTGGTAATACTACATAGTGGTCCAGTACACCAGATCTGGTATTACTGGTAATACTAAAAAGTGAACAGTACACCAGGTCTAGTAGTACAGTAATACTACAAAGTGGTCCAGTGCACCAGTACTGGTAGTACTGGTAATACTACATGGTGGTCCAGTACACCAGCTCCGATAGCATTGGTAATACTACATAGTGGTCCAGTACACCAGATCTGGTATTACTGGTAACACTAAAAAGTGAACAGTACATCAGGTCTGGTACTACAGTAATACTACAAAGTGGTCCAGTACACCAGTACTGGTAGTACTGGTAATACTACATAGCGGTTCAGTACACCAGCTCTGGTAGCACTGGTAAAACTACGTACTGGTTCAGTACATCAGATCTGGTAGCACTGGTAATACTACATATTGGTCCAGTACACCAGCTCTGGTAGTACTGGCAATACTACATAGTGCACCAGTACACCATCTCTGGTAGTATTCATAATACTACATAGTGGTCCAGTTCACAAGCTCTGGTAGTACTGGTAATACTACAAAATGGTCCAGCACAGCAGCTCTGGTAGCACTGGTAATACTTTATAGCGCTCCAGTACACCAGCTCTGGTAGTACTGGTAATACTACAAAGTGTCCAGTACACCAGCTCTGGTAGCACTGGTAATAATACATATTGGTCCAGTACACCAGCTCTGGTAGTACTGGTGATACAACATAGTGGTCCAGCACACTTGCTCTGGTGGTACTTGTAACACTATATAGTTGTCCGGTACACCATTTCTGGTAGTACTGGTAATAGTACATAGTAATCTAGTACACCAGCTCTGGTAGTATTGTTGATAATGAATAGTGGTAAAGTACACTAGCTCTGGTAGTACTAGTAATACTACATTGTTGTCCAGTTCACCAGCTCTGGGAGTATTGGTAATAATACAAAGTGGTTGAGTACACCAGCTACGGTAGCACTGGTAATACTACACAGTGGCCCAGTACACCAACTTTGGTAGTACTGGAAATACTACATAGTGGTCCAGTACACCAGCTCTGGTAGTACTGGTTAGACTATATAGTGGTCCAGCACACCTGCTCTAGTAGTACTGGTAATACTGCATAGAGGTCCAGTGCACCAGCTCTGATAGTACTGGTAATACTACATAATGGTCCAGTACATCAGCTCTGGGAGTACTGGTAATACTACGTACTGGTCCAGTACATCAGCTCTGGTAGTACTGATAATACTACATATTGGTCAGTACACTAGCTCTGGTAGTACTGGAAATGGTACATAGTGCTCCAGTACACCAGCTTTGGTAGTATTGATAATACTACATAGTGGTGCAGTACGCCAGCTCTGGTAGTACTGGGAATACTATAAAGTGGTCCAGTACACCAGCTCCGGTAGCACTGTTAATACTATATAGTGGTGCAGTACACCAGCTCTGGCACTACTGGTAATATTAAAAAGTGATCCCGTATACCAGCTCTGGTAGCACTGGTAATACTACATAGTGGTCCAGTACACCAGCTCTGGTACCATTGGTAATACTACATAGTAGTTCAGTACATCAGCTCTGGTAGTACTAGTAATCCTACATAATGGCCCAGTACACCAGTTCTGGTAGTACTGGTAATACTACATAGTGGTCTGGTACACCAACTCTGGTAGTACTTGTAATACTACGTAGTGCTCCAGTACACCAGCTCTAGTAGCATTTGTAAAATTGGATAGTGGGTCACCAGTACACCAGTTCTGGCAGTACTTGTAATACTACAAAGTGGTCCCGTATACCAGCTCTGGTAGTACTGGTAATACTACAAAGTATCCAGCAAAACAGCTCTGGTAGAATTGTTAATACTACATGGTGGTCCAGTACACCTGCTCTGGTAGCACTGGTATTACCACATAGTGGTCCAGTACACCAGCTATGGTAGTACTGGTAATAATATATAGTGGTCCGGTACACCTGCTCTGGTAGCACTGGTAATACTACGTAGTGGTGCAATACAGCAGCTCTGGTAGTACTGGTAATACTACAGAGTGGTACAGAACACCAGCTCTTGTGGTACTGGTATTACTACTTAGTGGTCCAATACACCAGCTCTGGTAGCACTGGTATTAGTACATATAGTGGTCCAGTACACCAGCTCTCGTAGTACTGGTAATGATACATATTGGTCCAGTACGCCAGCTCTGGCAGTACTGGTAATACTACAAAGTGGTCCAGTACACCAGCTCTGGTAGTAATTGTAATACTACATTGCTGTCCAGTGCACCTGCTCTGGTGGTACTGGTAATACTACATAGTGGTCCAGTACACCAGCTCTGGTAGTATTAGTAATACTACATAGTGGTCCACTAGACTTGGCTGGCAGCACTGTTAATACTACAAAGTAATCCATTACACCAACTCTTGTAGTACTGGTAATATTACATTTGGTCCAGCACACCAGCTCTGGTAGCACTGGTAATACTATATAGTGGTACAGCACTCCTCCTCTGGTGGCACTGGTAATACTAAGTAGTGGTTCAGTACATCACTTCTGGTAGTAGTGGTAATACTGTGTAGTGGTCCAGTACACCAACTCTGTTAGTACTGGTAATATTACATGGTGGTCCAGTACACCAGCTCTGGTAGTATTGGTAATACTACATATTTGTCCAAAACACCAGATCTGGTAGCGCTGGTAATACTACACAGTGGTCCAGTACACCTGCTCTGGCAATACTTGTAATACTATAAGGTTGTCCAGTACACCAGCTATGGTACCACTGGTAATACTATATAGTGGTCCAGTACACCAGCTATGGAAGTACTACATAATGGTCCAGTACACCAGCTATGGAAGTACTACATAATGGTCCAGTGCACCAGCTATGGAAGTACTACAAAATGGTCCAGTACACCAGCTCTGGAAGCACTAGTGATACCAGAAAGTGGTCCAGTACACTATCTTTGGTAGTACTGGTGATACTACATAGTCGACCAATACACCAGCTCTGGCAGTACTGGTAATACTACATATTTGTCTAGTACACCAGCTCTGGTAGTACTGGTAATAGTATATAGTGGTCCAATACACCAGCTCTGGTAGTACTGGTAATACTACAAAGTGGTCCAGTACACCAGCTCTGGTAACAATGGTAATACTACATAGTAGTCCAGTACACCAGCTATGGTAGTTCTGGTAATACTGCATAGTGGTCCAGTACATCAGTTCTGGCAGTAGGAGTATTACTACAAAGTGGTCCAGTACACCAGCTCTGGTAGTAATGGTTACACTACAGTGTTCCAGTACACCAGCTCTGGTAGTACTGGTAATAATACATAGTGGTCCAGTACACCAGCTCTGGTTGTATTGATAATAAAACAAATTGGGCCAGTATATCATCCTTGGTAGTACTGGTAATACTATATAGTACACCAGCTCTGCTAGTACCGGTAATACTATATGATTGTCCAGTACACCTGCTCTTGTAGTACTGGTAATACTATATATTGGTCCAGTGTACCAGCTACGGTAGTAATGGTAATACTTCATAGTGGTCCAGTAAACCAGCACTGGTAGCACTGGTAATACTACATAGTGGTCCAGTACACCAGCTCTGGTAGTACTGGTGACACTACATAGTGGTCCAGTAAACCTGCTCTGGTTGCATTGTTAATGCTACAAAGTGTTCCAGTACACCAGCTCTGGTAGTACCGGTAATACTAGAAAGTGGTTCAGTACACCACCTCTGGTATTATTGTTAATACGACAAAGTGGCGCAGCATGCAGTACTGGTAACACTACATAGTGCCCTAGTACACCACTTCTGTTAGTACTGGCAATATTACAAAGTGGTCCAGCACACATACTTTGGTAGCCCTGGTAATACTACAAAGTGGTCCAGTGCACCAGCTCTTGTAGTACTAGTAATACTACATAGTGGTCCAGTACACCAGCTCTGGTAGTACTGGTAATACTACGTAGTGGTCCAGTACGCCTGGTCTCGTAGCAATTGTAATACTACATAATGATCCAGTGAACCAGCTCTGGACGCACTGGTAATACTACATAGTGGTCCATTACAAAAGTTCTGGTAATACTGGTAATATTTCAAAGTGGTCCAATAAACCAGGTATGGTATCACTGGTAATACCACATAGTGATCCAGTACACCAGCTCTTGTAGTACTGGTAATACTAAATAGTAGTCCATTACACAAGCACTGGTAGTACTGGTAATGCTCTTTAATGGTCCACTACACCAGCTCTGTTAGTATTGGTAATATTACATGGTGGTCCATTACACCAGCTATGGTAGTACTGGTAATACTATATTGGTCAAGTAAACCTACTCTGGTACTATTGGTAATACTACATAGTGGTCCAGTACACCAGCTTGGTAACTCAGGTAATACTACATATTGGTCCAGTACACCAGCTCTGGTAGTACTGGTAATACTACAAAGTCGTCCAGTAAACCAGCTATAGTAGCACTGGTCCCGTAATCAGCTCTGGTTGTACTGGTAATGGTACATAGTGGTCAAGTACACCAGCTCTGGTAGTCTGATAGCACTGGTAATACTACATAGTTGTCCAGTACACCAGCTCTGGTTGTATTGGTAATACTGAATAGTTGTCCAGTACGCCAGCTCTGGTAGTACTGGTAATACTGCATAGTGGTCCAGCACACCAGCTCTGGTAGTACTGGTAATACTACATAGTGGTCCAGCACACCACCTCTGGTAGTACTGGTAATGCTGCATAATGCTCCAGTGCACCAGGTCTGGTAGCACTGGTAATACTACAATGTGGTCCAGAATACCAACTCTAGTAGCACTGGTAATAGTACATAGGGGTCCAGTACACCAGCTTTGGTAGTACTAGTAATACTATATCGTGGTCCAATTCACCGGCTATGGTAGCACTGGTAATACTATATTATGGGCCAGAACACCAGTTCTGGCAGTACTGGTAATACTATATACTGTTCCAATACACCTGGAGAGATAGGTAGTATGTTTGAGGAAAGGAACCTGGATGTTTTGGCTCAGAGTGAACCGAAGCTCAAGGGTAAAGGGGAAGAGTGGTTTGGAAATGTTTTGGGAATAAAGTCAGGGGATAGTGAGAGGACAAAAGCAAGAGAAGGAGTAGTACTACTCCTGAAACAGGAGTGGTGGGAGTATGTGATAGAGTGTAAGAAAGTAAACTCTAGGTTGATATGGGTAAAACTGAAAGTGGATGGAGAGAGATGGGTGATTATTGGTGCATATGCACCTGGGCATGAGAAGAAAGATCATGAGAGGCAAGTGTTTTAGGAGCAGCTGAGTGGGTGTGTTAGTAGTTTTGATGCACGAGACCGGGTTATAGTGATGGGTGATGTGAATGCAAAGGTGAGTAATGTGGCAGTTGAGGGAATAATTTGTATACATGGGGTGTTCAGTGTTGTAAATGGAAATGGTGAAGAGCTTGTACTTTTATGTGCTGAAAAAGGACTGGTAATTGGGAATACTTGGTTCAAAAAGCGAGATATACATAAGTATACGTATGTAAGTAGGAGAGATGGCCAGAGAGCGTTATTGGATTACGTGTTAATTGATAGGCGCGCGAAAGAGACTTTTGGATGTTAATGTGCTGAGAGGTGCAACTGGAGGGATGTCTGATCATTATCTTGTGGAGGTGAAGGTGAAGATTTGTAGGGGTTTTCAGAAAAGAAGAGAGAATGTTGGAGTGAAGAGAGTGGTGTGAGTAAGTGAGCTTGGGAAGGAGACTTGTGTGAGGAATCACCAGGAGAGACTGAGTAAAGAATGGAAAAAGGTGAGAACAAAGGACGTAAGGGGAGTGGGGAAAGAATGGGATGTATTTAGAGAAGCAGTGACGGATTGTGCAAAAGATGCTTGTGGCATGAGAAGCGTGGGAGGTGTGCAGATTAGAAAGGGTAGTGAATGGTGGGATGAAGAAGTAAGATTATTAGTGAAAGAGAAGAGAGAGACATTTGGACGATTTTTGCAGAGAAATAATGCAAATAAGTGGGAGATGTATAAAAGAAGGAGGCAGGATGTCAAGAGAAAGGTGCAAGAGGTGAAAAAGAGGGCAAATGAGAATTGGGGTGAGAGAGTATCATTGAATATTAGGGAGAATAAAAAGATGTTTTGGAAGGAGGTAAATAAAGTGCGTAAGACAAGGGAACAAATGGGGACATCAGTGAAGGGGGCTAATGGGGAGTTGATAACAAGTCGTGGTGATGTGAGGAGATGGAGTGAGTATTTTGAAGGTTTGTTGAATGTGTTTGAGCACCGACGGTACGACCTCTAGGTGGGTGGGTATGGTGACCTGACCTTCCTCCGGGGGTTTTAAGGAGAGGGGAGAGACGAGATAGTAAAAGCTTTGCGGAAGATGAAAGCCGGCAAGGCAGCGGATCTGGATGGTATTGCAGTGGAATTTATTAAAAAAGGGGTGACTGTATTGTTGACTGGTTGGTAAGGTTATATAATGTATGTATGACTCATGGTGAGGTGCCTGAGGATTGGCGGATGCTTGCATAGTGCCATTGTACAAAGGCAAAGGGGATAAAAGTGAGTGTTCAAATTACAGAGGTATAAGTTTGTTGAGTATTCCTGGGAAATTATATGGGAGGGAATTGATTGAGAGGGTGAAAGCATGTACAGAGCATCAGATTGGGGAAGAGCAGTGTGGTTTCAGAAGTGGTAGAGGATGTGTGGATCAGGTGTTTCCTTTGAAGAATGTATGTAAGCAATACTTAGAAAAGCAAATGGATTTGTATGTAGCATTTATGGATTTGGAGAAGGCATAGGATAGAGTTGATAGAGATGATCTGTGGAAGGTATTAAGAATATATGGTGTGGGAGGCAAGTTGTTAGAAGCAGTGAAAAGGACGTAAGGCATGTGTACGAGTAGGAAGAGAGGAGTGTGACTGGTTCTCAGTGAATGTAGGTTTGCGGCAGGGTGTGCGATGTCTCCAAGGTTGTTTAATTTGTTTATGGATGGGGTTGTTAGGGAGGTGAATGCAAGAGTTTTGGAAAGAGGGGCAAGTATGCAGTCTGTTGTGGATGAGAGAGCTTGGGAAGGAAGTCAGTTGTTGTTCGCTGATGATACAGTGTTGGAGGCTGATTCGGGTGAGAAACTGCAGAAGCTGGTGACTGAGTTTGGTAAAGTGTCTGAAAAAAGAAAGATGAGAGCAAATGTGAATAAGAGCAAGAATATTAAGTACAGTAGGGTCGAGGGACAAATTAATTGTGAGGTAAGTTTGAATGGAGAAAATCTGTTGGAAGTGAAGTGTTTTAGATATCTGGGAGTGGATTTGGCAGCGGATGGAACCATGGAAGCGGAAGTAAATCATAGGGTGGGGGAGGCTGGGGGGGGGGGGGGCGAAATTTCTGGGAGCGTTGAAAAATGTGTGGAAGTCGAAAACGTTATATTGGAAAACAGAAATGGGTATGTTTGAAGAATTAGTGGTTCCAACAATGTTATATGATTGCGAGGCGTGGGCTATAGATAGAGTTGTGCGGAGGAGGGTGGATGTGCTGGAAATGAGATGTTTAAGGACAATATGTGGTGTGAGGTGGTTTGATCGAGTAAGTAATGAAAGGGTAAGAGAGATGTATGGTAATGAAAAGGTTGTGGTTGAGAGAGCAGAAGAGGGCGTTTTGAGATGGTTTGGTCACATGGAGAGAATGAGTGAGGAAAGATTGAGTATGAGGATATATGTGTCAGAGGTGGAGGGAATGAGAAGTGGGAGACCAAATTTTAGGTGGAAAGATGGAGCGAAAAAAATTTTGAGTGATTGGGGCCTAAACACGCAGGAGGGTGAAAGGTGTGCAAGGAATAGAGTGAATTGGAACGGTGTGGTATACCGGGGTCGACGTGCTGTCAATGGATTGAATCAGGGCATGTGAAGCGTTTGGGGTAAACCATGGAAAGTTTTGTGGGGCCTAGATGTGGAAAGGGAGCTGTGGTTTCGGTGCATTATACTTGACGGCTAGAGACTAAGCGTGAATAAATGTGGCCTTTGTTGTCATTTCCTAGCGCTACCTCGCGTACATTAAGGGGGGAGGAGGGGGGGGGGGGTCATTTCATGTGTGGCGGGGTGGCGACGGAAATGAATGAGGGCAGATAGTATGAATTATGTACATGTGTATATATGTGTATGTCTGAGTGTGTATATACATGTATACGTTGAGATGTATAGGTATGTATATGTGCGTGTGTGGACGTGTATGTATATACATGTGTATGTGGGTGGGTTGGGCCATACTTTCGTCTGTTTCGTTGCGCTACCTCGCTAATGCGGGAGACAGCGACAAAGTATAATGAATAAGTACACCTGCTCTGTAGTACTGTTAATACTACATAGCACTGGTAATACTACATAGGGGCCCAGTATACCAGCTCTGGTAGTACTGGTAATACTACGTAGTGGTACAGTACATCAGATCTGGTAGTACTGGTATTACTACATAGCAGTCCAGCACACCAACTCTGGTAGTACTGGTAATACTACATAGTGGTCCAGTACACCTGCTTTGGTAGCACTGACAATACTAAATAGTATTCCAGTACACCAGCACAGGTAGTATTGGTAATACTATAAATTGATCCACTACACCAGCTCTGGTAGCACTGGTAATACTACAAAGTGGTCAAGTACATCAGCTCTGGTAGTACTGGTAATAACACGTTGTGGTACAGTACACCAGATCTGGTAATACTGGTAATACTACATAGTGGTCCAGTACACAAGCTCTGGTAGTACTGGTAATACTACATAGTGGTCCAGTACACCTGCTCTGGTAGCAATGGTAATACTACATAGTGGTCCAGTACACCAGCTCTGGTAGTACTTTTAATACTACAAAGTGGTCCACTATACCAGCTCTGGTAGCACTGGTAATACTACATAGTGGTCCAGTACACAAGCTCTGGTAGTACTGGTAATACTATATAGTGGTCCAGTCCACCAGCTCTGATAGTATTTGAAATACTAGAAAGTGGTGCAGTATACCAGCTCTTGTAGTACTGGTAATACTAAAAAGTGGTCCACTACACGAGCTCTGGTATCACTAGTAGTACGACACAGTGGTCCAGTACACTAGCTAAGGTAGTACTGGTAATACTACGTTGTGGTCCAGTACACCAGATCTTTTAGTACTGGTAATACTACGTAGTGGTCCAGTACACAAACTCTGCTAGTACTGGCAATACTACATAGTAGTCCGGTGCACCAGCTCTAGTCGTACTGGTAATGCTACATAGTGGTCCAGTACACCATATCTGGTAGTAATGGTAATATTACAAAGTGGTCCAATACACCCGCTCTGATAGTACTGGTAATACCACAAAGTGGTCCAGTACACCAGCTCTGGTAATGCTGGTAATACTACACAGTGGTCCAGTACACCTACTCTGTTAGCACTGGTATTATTACAAAGTAGTCCAGTACACCAACCGTGGTAGTACTGGTAATACTACATTGTGATCCAGTTCACCAGCTCAGGTAGTACTGGAAATACTAAACAAAGTGGTCCAGTACACAAGCGATGGTAGCACTGGTAATACTACATGGTGGTGCAGTTCACAAGCCCTGGTAGTACTGGTAATACTACACAGTGGTACATTAAACTAGCTCTGGTAGTACTGGGAATACTATATAGTGGTCCAGTACACCAGCTTTGGTAGTACTGGTGATTCTACAAAGTGGTCCAGTACATCTGCTCTGGTAGCTCTGGTAATGCTACAAAGTGGTCCAGTACACCTGCTCTGGTAGTACTGGTAATACTACATAGTGGTCCAGTACAACTTAACTGTTGGTACTGGAAAAACTAGAAAGTGGTACAGTATACCTGCTGTGGTATACTGATAATACTACAAAGTGGTCCAGTATACCAGCTCTGGTAATACTGTTATTACTACTTTGTGATTCAGTTAACCAGCTCTGGTAGTACTGGTAATACTACATAGTCGTCCAGTACACCATCTCTGGTAGCACTGGTAATACTAGATAGTGGGTCAGGCCACAAGCTCTGGTACCACTGGTAATACTATATATTGGTCAAACATGCCAGCTCTTGTAGTACTGAGTAATAGTACAAAGTGTCCATTACACCAGCTATGGTGTAATGGACACCATAATGGTAGTAATGGTAGTACTGGTAATACTACATAGTCGTCCAGTACACCATCTCTGGTAGCACTGGTAATACTAGATAGTGGGTCAGGCCACAAGCTCTGGTACCACTGGTAATACTATATATTGGTCAAACATGCCAGCTCTTGTAGTACTGAGTAATAGTACAAAGTGTCCATTACACCAGCTATGGTAGCACTGGTAGTAATACATAGTGGTCCAGTACATCAGCTCTGGTAGTACTGATTATACTACATAGTGGTCCAGTACACCAGCTTTGGTAGTACTGGTATTACTACATAGTGGTTCAGTACACCTGCTCTAGTAGTACTGGTAAAACTGCATAGTGGTCCAGTACACCAGCACTGGTTGTACTTTTAATACCAAAAAGTGGTCCAGTACACCTGCTCAGTTAGTACTGGCAATTCTACATAGTGATTCAGTACACCAGCTCTGGTAATACTGGTAATACCACAAAGTAGTCAAGCACACCTGCTCTGGTAGTACTGGTAATACTACATAGTGGTCCAGTACACCAGCTCTGGTAGTACTGGTAATACTACAAAGTGGTCCAGAACACCAACTCTTGTAGCACTGGTAATACTACATAATGATCCAGTTCACCAGCTCATGTAGTACTTATAATACTACAAAGTGCTCCAGTTCAGTAGTTATGGTAGCACTGGTAATACTAGATAGTGGTCCAGAACACAAGCTCTGGAAGTACTGGTAAGACTACATAGTGGTCAGATACACTTGCTCTGGTAGAACTGGTACTACTACATAGTGGTCAAGTACAGCAGGTACTGTATTACTGGTAATACTAAATAGTGGTCCAGTACACCAGCTCTGGCAGTATTGGTAATACTACATAGTGGTTCAGTACAACAGATCTGGTAGTACTGGCAATACTACACAGTGGTCCGGTACACCAGCTCTGATAGTACTGGTGATACTACAAAGTGGTCCATTAAATCAGCAGTGGTAGTACTGAAAATACTATATAGTGATCCGGTACACCAGCTCTGGTAGTACTCGTAATACTACATAGTGGTCCAGTACACATGCTCTGGTAGCACTGGTAATGCTACAAAGTAGTCCAGTACACCAGCTCTGGTAGTATTGGTAATACAACAAAGTGGTCCAGTACCCCAGCACTGGTAGTACTGGTAACACTACATAGTGGTCCAGTACACCAGCTCTGGAAGTACTGGTAATACGACATAGTGGTACAGTACACCAGCTATGGTAGTACTAGTAATACTACATAGTGGTCCAGTACGTGAATTCTGGAAGATTTAGTAATTCTACACAGTGGTCCAGAACACCTACTCTTGTAGTACTGGTAATATTACATAGTGGTCCAGTACACCAGCTTTGGTAGCACTGGTAATACGACATAGTGGTCCAGACACCCGCTGTGGTACCACTGGTAATGCTACATTGCGGTAAAGTACACCAGCTCTGGTAGTACTGGTAATACTACAAAGTGGTCAAGTGCACCATCTCATGTAGTACTGGTAATACTACATAGTGGTCCAGTACACCAGCGCTGGTAGTACTGGTAATACTACAAAGGGGTACATTAAACCAGCTCTGGTAGTACAGGAAATACTACATAGTGGTCCAGTACACCAGCTCTGGTAGTACCGGTAATACTACAAAGGGGTACATTAAACCAGCTGTGGTAGTACTGGAAATACTGCATAGTGGTCCAGTACACCAGCTGTGGTAGTACTGGTAATACTACAAAGTGGTCTAGCACATCTGTTCTGCTAGCACTGGTATTACTACGAAGTGGTCCAGTTCACCTGCTCTGGTCGTACTGGTAATACTATATAGTGGTCCAGTACAATTGAACTGGTAGTTCTGGTAATACTACAAAGTGGTACAGTTCACCTGCTGTGGTATACTGATAATGCTACAAAGTGGTCCAGTACACCAGCTCTGGTAATACTGTTAATACTACTTTCTGATCGAATTCCTCTGGTAGTACTGGTAATACTATATAGTCGTCCAATACACCAACTCTGGTAGTACTGGAAATACTACATAGTGGTCCAGTAAACATGCTCTAGTAGTACTGTTAATAATCTACATAGGGGTCCAGTAGACTAGCAATGGTAGTACTGGTAATACTACAAAGTGGATCAGTGCACCAACTCTGGTAGCACTAGTAATACTACATAGCAGTCCAGTACATCAGCTCTGGTAGCAATGGTAATACTACAAAGTGGTCCAGTACACCAGCTCTGGTATTACTGGAAATACTAAATAGTGGTCCAGTACACCTGCTCTAGTAGTACTGGTAATACTACAAAATGGTACAGCACACCAGCTCTAGTAGCACTGGTAATAGTACATAATGGGCCAGTACACCACTCTGGTAGGACTGGTAATACTACAAAGCAGTAGATTAAACCAGCTGTGGTAGTACTGGAAATACCACATAGTGGTCCAGTACACCAGCTGTGGTGGTACTGGCAATACTACAAAGTGGTTCAATACATCTGCTCTGTTAGCACTGGTAATGCTACAAATAGGTCCAGTACACCTGCTCTGGTAGTACTGGTGAAACTACATAGTGATCCAGTACAATTGAACGGGTAGTACTGGTAATACCACAAAGTGGTACAGTACACCTGCTCTGGTATACTGATAATACTACAAAGTGGTCCAGTACACCAGCTATGGTAATACTATTAATACTACTTTGTGATTCTGTTCACCAGCTCAGGTAGTACTGGTAATACTACATAGTGGTCCAGTACACCAGCTCTGGTAGTACTGGTAATACTACATAGTCGTCCAGTACAACAGCTCTGGTAGTACTGGTAATACTACATAGTGGTCCAGTACACCTGCTCTAGTAGTACTGGTAATACTACATAGAGGTCCAGTACACCAACACTGGTAGTACTGGTAATACTACAAAGTGGTCCAGTACATTAACTCTGGTAGTACTGGTAATACCACAAAATGGTACAGCACATCATCTCTGGTAGCGCTGGTAATATTATATAGTGGTCCAGTACATCAGCTCTGGTAATGCTGGTAATACTTCAAAGAACTATAGTAAACCATCTCTGGTAGTATTGTAAATACTACCAGAGATGGTCCAGCACACTAGCTGTGGTAGTACTGGTAATACTACAAAGTCGTCTAGTACATCTGCTCTGGTAGTACTGGTAATACTACATAGTGGTCCGGTACAATTGAACTGGTAGTACTGGTAATACTTCAAAGCGGTACAGTACACCTGCTCTGGTATACTGATAATACTACAAAGTGGTCCAGTACACCAGCTATGGTAATACTATTAATACTACTTTGTGATCCTGTTCACCAGCTCAGGTAGTACTAGTAATACTACATAGTCGTCCAGTACACCACCTCTCTTAGTACTGGTAATACTACATAGAGGTCCAGTACACCAGCACTGATAGTACTGGTAATACTACAAAGTGAATCAGTACACCAGTTCTAGTAGCACTAGTAATACTACATAGTGGTCCAGTGCACCAGCTCTGGTAGCACTGGTAATACTACATAGTGGTCCAGTACTTCAGCTCTGGTAGTAATTGTAATACTACAAAGTGGTCCACTACACCAGCTCTGGTAGTACTGGTAATACTACAAAGTGGTCCAGTACATCAGCTGTGGTAGCACTGGTAATAATACATACTGGTCCAATACACCAGTTCTGGTCGTACTGGTAATACTACAAAGTGTTACAGTACACCAACTCTGGTAGTACTGGTAATACTACATAGTGGTCCAGTACACCAGGTCTGGTAGTACTGGTAATACTAAATAGTTTTCCAGTACACCTGCTCTAGTAGTACTGGTAATACTACATAGAGGTCCAGTACACCAGCACTTGTAGTACTGGTAATGCTACAAAGGGGATCAGTACACCAGTTCTGGTAGCACTAGTAATACTACATAGCGGTCCAGTGCACCAGCTCTGGTAGTACTGGTAATACTAAATACTGGTCCAGTACACCTGGTCTAGTAGTACTGGTAATACTACATAGTGGTCCAGTACATCAGCTCTGGTAGTAATGGTAATACTACAAAATGGTCCAGTACATCAGCTTTGGTTGTACTGGAAATACTAGATAGTGGTCCAGTACACCAGCTCTGGTAGCACTGGTAATACTACATAGTGGTCCAGTACACCAGCTCTGGTTGTACTGGAAATACTACAAAATTGTCCAGCACATCAGCTCTGTAGTACTGGTAATACTTCATAGTGGTCCAGCACACCAGTCCTAGTAGTACTGGTAATACTACAAAGTGGTATAGTACACCACCTCTGGTAACACTCTTAATACTACATACTGGTCCAGTACACCAGCTCTGGTAGTACTGGTAATACTAGAAAGTGGTCCAGTACACCAACTCTGGAAGATTTAGTAATACTACATCGTGGTCCAGAACATCTACTCTGGTAGTAACTACATAGTGGTCCAGTACAACAGCTCTCGTAATACTGGTAATTTTAGATAGTGGTCCAGTGCACCAGCTCTGGTAGCCCTTGTAATACTACATTATGGTCCAGTACACTCGCTCTGGTAGCACTGGTAATGCTACATGGTAGTCCAGTACACCAACTCTGGTAGCACGGGTAATGCTACATTGTGTTCAAGTACACCAACTCTGGTAGTAATGATAATACTACATGGTAGTCCAGTACACCAGCTCTGGTAGTATTGATAATACTACATAGTGGTCCAGTACACCAGCTCTGGTAGCACTGATAATACTACATAGTGGTCCAGTACACCAGCTCTGGTAGTACTGGTAATACTACAGGGTGGTACAGTACACCAGCTCTGGTAGTACTGGTAATACTACATAGTGCTTCAGTGCACCAGCTCTGGTAGTACTGGTAATACTACAAAGTGGTCCATTAAACCAGCACTGGTAGTACTGAAAATACTACATAGTGGTCCAGTACACCTACTCTAGTAAGTACTCGTAATACTGTATAGTGGTCCAGTACACCTGGCCTGGTAGTACTGGTAAATACACAGTGGTCCAGTACACCAGCTGTGGAAGTATTGGTAATACTACATAGTGGCCAAGTACACCAGTTCTGGTAGTACTGGTAATACTACAAAGTGGTTCCAGGACATCTGCTCTGGTAGTACTGGTAATACTAAATAGTGGTCCAGTACACATGATGAAGGATTACAAACGCTGGTCATCAGTGATGATGAAGGATTACAAACGCTGGTCATCAGTGATGATGAAGGATTACAAACGCTGGTCATCAGTGATGATGAAGGATTACAAACGCTGGTCATCAGTGATGATGAAGGATTACAAACGCTGGTTTGTTGTATGGGAGGAATTCGAACATTCTCTATAGTGAAAGTTGTACAGGAGGAATTCAACCATTCTTTGAAGCGGACGTTGTATTTGAGGAAGTGAACCATTCTCTAAAGTGAACGTCGTTTGGGAGGAATTCAGCCATCTTCTATAATGAACGTTGTTTAGGAGGAATTCACCTATTCTTTATAGTGAACGTTGTATGGGAGGAATTTCAACATTCTCTATAGTGAAGGTTATATGGGAGGAATTCAAGCATTCTCTCTAAAGTACGTTGTGTGGGAGGAATGCAACAATTCTTTATAGAGAATGTTGAATGGGAGGATTTGAACCCTTCTCTATAGTGAACGTTGTATGTGAAGAATCCAACTATTCTTTATAATGAACGTTGTGTAGGAGGAATGCAAACATTGTCTATATTGAACGATGTATGGGAGGAATTCAACCATTCTCTATAGTGAACGTTGTATGGGAGGAATTCAACCATTCTCTATAGTGAACGTTGTATGGGAAGAATTCAACCATTCTCTAAAGTGAACGTTGAATAGGAGGAATTCAGCTATTCTTTATAATGGACGTTGTATTTGAGGAATTTAACCATTCCCATAGTGAACGTTGTATGGGAGGAATTCGGTAATTTTCGATAGTGAACATTGTTTGGGAGGAAGCCAACCCTTCTTTATAGCAACGTTGTATGAGAGGAATTCCAACATTGTTTATGGAGAATATTGTATGGGGGGAATTCAACCATTCTCTATAGTGAACGTTGTGTGGGAGGAATGCAACCATTTTCTGTAGTGAACGTTGTATGTGACGAATTCAACCATTCTCTTTATGCAGAGTTGTATGGGAGGAATTCAACCATTCTATGTAGTGAAAATTTTATCTGGAGAATTCAGCTGTGTAGTGAACGTTCTATGGGAGGAATTCAACCAATCTCTGGAGCGAACGCTGTAAGGAGAGAATCCATTCAGTATCTATAGTGAACGTTGTATGGGAAGAATTCAAATATTCTTCTATAGTGAACGTTGTATGAGAGGAATTCAACTATTCCCTACAGTAAACGTTGAAAATGAGGAATTTGATCATTCCTTATAATGAACGCTGTATGAAAAGAATTCAACAATTCCTTATAGGAAATATTGTAAGGGGAAAATTCAACCATTCTTTATAGTGAACTTTTATGGTATAACTTCAACCGTTTCCTATAGTGAATGTTGCATGGGGGAATTCAACCATTCTCTATAGTGAATGTTGCATTGGAGAAATTCAACCATTCTCTATAGTGAACTTTGTATGAGAGGAATTCAACCATTCTTTATAGTAAATGTAGTATGGGAGGAATTCAACCTTTCTATATAGTGAACGTTGTGTAGGAGGAGGGCAAAGATTCTCTATAGTGAGCGCTGTATAAGGGGAACTCAACAATTGTCTATAGTGAACGTTGCATAGGAGTTCAACAATTCTGTATAGTGAACATTGTGTTGGAGGAATTGAGCCATTCTCTATAGTTAATGTTGTATGGGAGAACCCTGTAGTGAATGCTTTATGGGGGTAAGTCAATCATTCTCTATAGTGAACGTTGTATTGGAGGAATTCATTCTCTATAATTCACGTTGTATGGGAGAACTTCAACCATTCCCTATGGTGAATGTCGTATGGGTGGAATTCAATCATTCTCTAGAGTGAATGAACGTTGCATTGGAGGAATTCAAACATTATATTTAATGTTGTATGGGGGGAATTCGACCATTCTCTATAGTGAACGTAGTATAGGAGAAATTCAGCCATTCTTTATAGTGGATGTTGTATTTGAGGAAGTGAACAATTCTTTATAGTGAACGTTGTATACGATGATTTAAGCAATTTTCTATAGTGAACGTTGTATGGGAGTAATTCACCTATTCTTTATAGTAAACGTTGTATGGGAGGAATTCAAACATCCTCTATGATGAACATTGTATGGAGGATTTAAATCATTCTCTATAATGAACGTTGTGTGGGAGGAATTCAACCATTCTCTATAGAGAAACTTGTATGGGAGGAATTCGACTATTCTCTATAGTGAACGTTGTAAAGGAGGAATTGAACCATTCTCTATAGTGGACGTTGTATTTAAGGAATTGAACAATTCTCTATAGTGAACGTTGTATGGGAGGAATTCCAACATTCTCTATGATGAACGTTGTATGGGAGGATTTAAGCCATTCTCTATAATGAACGTTGTGTGGGAGGAATGCAACCATTCTTTATAGAGAACGATGTATGGGAGGAATTCAACCATTTTCTATAGTGGACGTTGTATTTCAGTAATTGAAACATTTTCTGTAGTGAATGTTTTATGGGAGGAATTCAGTTATTTTCTATAGTCGATGTTGTATTTGAGGAATTGAACCATTCTCTGTAGTGAATGTTGTATGGAAGGAATTCAACCATTCTCTATAGTGAAAGTTGTATGGGAAAACATCAACCATTCCCTATAGAGAATGGAAATTCAATCATCCTCTATATTGAACATTGTATTGCAGGAATTCAAACATTCTCTGTAGTGAATGTTTAGGAATGTATGGGAGGAATTCGACCATTCTCTAATAGTGAACGTTGTATAGGAGGAATTCAACTATTCTTTATAAAGAACGTTGTATGGGGGAAATTCCAACATTGTCTATGGGAACGTTGTATGGGAGGAATTAAACCATTCTCTACAGTGAGCGTTGTGGGAGGAATGCAACCATTCTTTATAGTGAACGTTGTATGGGAAGAATTCAGCCATTTTCTTTTGTGGACGTTGTATTTGAGAAATTGAACCATTCTCTATAGTAAACTTTGTATGGGAGGAATTAAACCATTCTTTATAGTGAACGTTGGATGGGTGAAATTCCAACATTCTCTATAGTGAACTTTATACGGGAAAAATTCAACCATTTGATACAGTGAACGTTGTGTGGGAGTAATTCAACTATTATCCATAGCAAACGTTATATGGGGAGAATTCATGCAATCTCTATAGTGAACGTTGTATGAGAGGAATTCCAACATTCTCTATAGTGAACGTTGTATGGTAGGAATTCAACCATTCTCTTTATCAAATATTGTTAGGAGGAATTCAGCCATTTTCTATGGTGAAAGTTGTACGGACGGAATTCAACCATTCTCTATAGTGAACGTTGTATGGGAGAACTTCAACCATTCCCTATAGTAAATGTTTTAGGGGGGATTTCAATTTTTCTCTATAGTTATCGTTGTATTGAAGGAATTCAAACATTCTCTATAGTGAACGTTGTATGGGAGGAATGCAACCATTATCTATAGTAAATGTTGTATGGGGGGAATTCAATTATTCTCTATAGCAAACTTTGTATGAGAGGATTTCAACAATTTTCGATAATGAACGTTGTATGGGAGGAAGTCAACCATTCTCTATTGTGAACGTTGTATGGGAGGAATTCAACCATTCTCTATAGTGAACGTTGAATGAGAGGAATTCAACCATTCTTTATAGTGGACGTTGTATTTTAGGAATTGAACCATTCTCTATAGTGAACGTTGTATGGGAGGGATTTAGCCATTTTCTACGGTGAACGTTGTTTGGGAGGAATTCAACTATTCTTTATGGTGAACGTTATATGGGAGGAATTCAACCATTCTCTGTAGTGAATGTTGTATCGAGGAATTCGACATTCTCTATAGTTAACGATGTACAGTAGGAATTCAACCATTCTTTATAGTGGACGTTGTATTTGAGGGATTTAACCATTCTTTATAGTAAACGTTGTCTGAGAGGAATTCAGCCATTCTCTATAGTGAACGTCGTTTTTGAGGAATTCAATTATTCTCTATAAGGGACGTTGACGGTGAGGAATTCATCTCTATATTGAATGTTGTATAGGAGGAATTCAAACATTTTCTATGATCATCGTTGTGTGGGAGGAATTCAAGTATTCGCTATAGTGAACGTTCAATGGAAGGAATTCAATCATTCCTTATAATGAACTTTATATGGGAAGAATTCAACAATTCCTTACAGTGAACACCGTCTTGGTGGGATTCAACAATTCTCTATAGTGAACGTTGTATGGGAGGAATTCAAACATTCTCTATAGTAAACGTTGTATGGGAAGAATTCGACCATTCTATATAGTGAACTTTGTATAGGAGGAATTCAACCATTCTTTATAGTGGACGATGTATTTGAGGAACTGAACCATCATTTATCGTGGATGTTGTATGGGAAGAATTCAGCCAGTTTCTATAGCGTACGTTGTATGTGTGGAATTCAACCATTCTTTATAGTGAACGTTGTATGGGAGGCATTCCAACATTCTCTATAGTGAACATTGTATGGGAGGAATTCAACCACCTCTGTAGTGAACGTTGTCGGGGAGGAATTCATCCATTCTCTATAGTGAACATTGTATACGGGGAATTCTAACATTCTTCCATGGTGAACCTTGTATGGGAGGAATTCAGCTATTCGCTATGGTGAACGTTGTATAGGAGGAATTCAAACATTGATTATAGAGAACGTTTATGGGAAAAATTGAGCAATTCCTTATGGTGAACATTGTATGGGAGAAATTCAACCATTCTGTAGTAAACGTTGTATGGGAAAACTTCAATTATTCCCTATAGGGAATGTTGTGTGGGGGAATTCAATCATTCTCTATAGTGAACGTTGTATTCAAGGAATTCAAACTTTCTCTATAGTGAACGTTGTTTGGGAAGAATTCAACCATTCTCTATAGTGAACGTTGTATGAGAGAACTTCAACCATTCCCTATAGTGAGTGTTGTATGAGGGGGGGGGGGATTTAATAATTCTCTATAGTGAATGTCGTATTGGAGGAATTCAAACATTCTCTATGTTGAATGTTGTATGGGAAGAATTCGACCATTTTCTATCGTGAACGTTGTATAGGAGAAATTAAAATTTTCTTTACATTGGATGTTGCGTTGTATAGGAGGGATTCAACCATTCTTTATAGTGAACGTTATTTGAGAAATTGAACCATTCTCTACAGTGAACGTAGTATGAGAGAAATTCAATCATTCTCTACACTAAACGTTGTATGGGAAGAATTGAACAATTCCTTATAGTGAACATTGTATGGGAGAAATTCAACCAATCTCTATAGTGAACGTTGTATGGGAGAACTTCAACCATTCCCTGTAGTGAATGTTGTATGATGGGAATTCAACCCTTTTCTATAGTGAACGTTTTATAGAGGAATTCAACCATTCTTTATAGTGGACGTTGTATTTGAGGAATTGAACAATTTTTTGTAGTGAATGTTGTATGGGAGGAATTCAACCATTCTCTATAGTGAACGTTGTATGGGAGGAATTCCAACATTCTCTATAGTGAACGTTGTATGGGAGGAATTCCAACATTCTCTATACTGACCATTGTATAGAAGGAATTCAAACATTCTTCTATAGTGAAAGTTGTATGGAAGGAATTCAACTATCCGCTATAGTGAACGTCGAATGGGAAGAATTCAATCATTCCTTATAATGAATGATGTATGGGAAGAATTCAACAATTCCGTATGGTGAACATTGAGGAAAATTCAACTATTCTCTATAGTGAACGTTGAATGGGAGAACTTCAACCATTCCTTATAGTGAATGTTGTATGGGGGAAATAACCATTCTCTATAGTGAACGTTGTATTGGAGGAATTCAACTATTCCCTATAGTGAACTTTGTATGGTACGAATTTAACTATTCTCTACAGTGAATGGTGTATGGGAGGAATTCAATCATTCTCTATAGTGAACGTTGTGTGGGTGGAATGCAACCATTCTCTATAGTGAATGTTGTATGAGAGGAACTCAACCATTGTCTAAAGTAAACGTTGCACGGATGGAATTCAACCTTTCTATATAGAAAACATTGTATTGGAGGAATTCATCCATTTTCTATAGTGAACGTTGTATGGGAGGAATTCAACCATTCTTTATAGTGAACATTGCATGGGAGGAATTTCAACATTCTCTATAGTGAACGTTGTATCGGAGGAATTCAGCCATTCTCTTTAGTGAATGTTTTTGGATTTCATCCACTCTCTATTGTGAATGTTGTACGGGAGGAATTCAACCATTCTCCATAGTGAACGTTGTATGGGAGAACTTCAACTATTCCCTATAGTGAATGTTGTATGTCATGAATTCAAACATTCTCTATAGTGAATGTTGTATGGGAGAAATTCAACCATTCTCTACCGTGAACGTTGTATAGGAGAAATTTAAATATTTTTTATATTAGACGTTGCGTTTATGGAATTGAACCTTTCTCTATAGTGAACGTTGTATGGGAGGAATTCACCCATTTTCTATAGTGAACGTTGTATAGAAAGAATTAAACAATTTCTTATAGAGAACATTGTATGGGAGGAATTCAACCATTCCCTATAGTGAACGTTGTATGGCAGAACTTAAACCATTCCATGTAGTGAATGCTGTATTTGTGGGAATTCAACCTTTCTCTATAGTGAACGTTGTTTAGGAAGAATTCAACCATTCTTTATAATGAATGTTGTATTTGAGGAATTGAACCATTCTATATAGTGAATATTGTATGGGAGGAATTCAACCATTCTCTATAGTGAACGTTTTTTGGGAGAAATTCCAACATTCTCTGTAGTGAACGTTGAATAGGAGGAATTCGATCATTCCCAGTAGTGAACGCTGCTGGGGAGGAATTCATCCATTCTCTATAGTGACTGTTGTCTAAGGAGAATTCAAACATTCTTCTATAGTGAACGTTGTATGGGAGAACTTTAACCATTCCCTATAATGGATGTTGTATGTAGGGAATTCAATCATTTTCTATAGTGGACGTTGTATGGGAGGAATTCGACCATTCACTATTGTGAAAGTTATATAGGAAGAATTCAACCATTCTTTGTAGTGGACGTTGTATTTGAGGAATTGAACCTTTCTCTATAGTGAACGTTGTATGGGAAGAATTCAACCATTCTCTATAGTGAACGTTGGGAAGAATGGAAAGTATGGGAAGAATTGAACAATTCCTCAGAGTGAACATTGTATTGGAAGAATTCAACCATTCTCTAAAGTGAACGATGTATGCGAAAATTTCAACCATTCCCTGTTGGGAATGTTGTATGGGGAAATTCAACCCTTCTCTATAGTGAACGCTGTATAGGAGGAATTGAACCATTCTTTATAATGGGCGTTGTATTTGAGAAATTGAACCATTCTCTATAGTGAACGTTGTATGGGAGGAATTCAACCATCCTTTATAGTGAACGTTGTACGTGAAGAATTCCAACATTCTCAGTAATGAACGTTGAATAGGAGGAATTGAACCATTCTCTACAGTGAACGTTGTTGGGGAGGAAATCATCCATCTCTATAGTGACCTTTGTATGGGAGGAATTCAACCATTATCTTCAGTGAATGTTGTATCGGAGGAATTCGACCATTCTCAATAGTGAACGTTGTACAGTAGGAATTCAACCATTCTTTATAGTGGACGTTGTATCTGAGGAATTCAACAATTCTTTATAGTGAACGTTGTATGAGAGGAATTCAACCATTTTCTCCAGTGAACGTTGTTTTTGAGGAATTCAATCATTCTCTATAATGAACGTTGATGGTGAGGAATTCATCTTATCTCTATATTGAATGTTGTATAGGAGAATTTCAAACATTTTCTATGATCAACGTTGTATGGGATGAATATTCAAGTATTCGCTATAGTGAATATTCAATGGAAGGAATTCAATCATTCCTTATAATGAACTTTGTATGGGAAGAATTCAACAATTCCTTACAGTGAATACCGTCTTGGTGGGATTCAACAATTCTCTATGGTGAATGTTGTATTAGAGGAATTCAAACATCCTCTATAGTAAACGTTGTATGGGAAGAATTAGACCATTCTATATAGTGAACTTTGTATAGGAGGAATTCAACCATTCTTTATAATGGATGATGTATTAGAGGAATTGAACCATTGTCTATAATGAACGTTGTATGGGAAGAATTCAGCCAGTTTCTATAGTGTACGTTGTATGTGTGGAATTCAAACATTCTTTATAGTGAACGTTGTATGGGAGGCATTCCAACATTCTCTATAGTGAACATTGTATGGGAGGAATTCAACCACCTCTGTAGTGAACGTTGTCGGGGAGGAATTCATCCATTCTCTATAGTGAACATTGTATGGGGGGAATTCAAACATTCTTCCATAGTGAACCTTGTATGGGAGGAATTCAACTATTCGCTATGGTGAACGTTGTACATAGGAATTCAAACACTGATAATAGTGAACGTTGTATGGGAAGAATTGAACAATTCCTTATGGTGAACATTGTATGGGAGGAATCCAACCATTCCCTATGGTAAACATTGTATGGGAAAACTTCAACCTTTCCCTATAATGAATGTTGTATGGGGGGAATTCAATCATTCTCTATACTGAATGTTATATTGGAGGAATTCAATCATTCTCTATAGTCACTGTTGTATGGGAGGAATTCGATCATTCTCTACCGTGAACGTTGTATGCTAGAAATTCAGCCGTTTTCTATAGTGGACATTACATGGTATTTGAGGAATTGAACCATTCTCTATAGTGAACGTTGTATGGGAGGAATTCAACAATTCTCTATACTGAACGTTGTACTGGAGAAATTCAACCAATCTCTATTGTGAACTTTGTTTGGGAGGAATGTAACTATTCTCTATTGTGAACGTTGTATGGGAGGAATTCAACCATTCTCTACAGCGAACGTTGTATGGGAGAACTTCGACCATTCCCTGCCTGGGAGGGAATTCAACCATTCCCTTTAGTGAATACTGTATGGGGGAATTCAACAATTCTCTATAGTGAACACCGTATGGGAGGAATTTAACTATTCTCTCTGCTGAACGCTGTATGAGAGGAATTCAACCATTGTATAAAGTGAACGTTGTGTGGGAGGAATGCAACCATTCTCTACAGTGAATTTTGTATGAAGGAACTCAACCATTGTCAATAGTGAACGTTGCATGGAAAGAATTCAACCCTTCTATGTAGTGAACATTGTATTGTAGGAATTCAGCCATGTTCTATAGTGAGCGCTGTATAGGAGGAATTCAAAAATTCTTTACAGTGAACGTTGTATGGGAGGACTTCCAACATTCTCTATAGTAAACGTTGTATGGGAGGGATTCAGCTATTCTCTTTAGTGAATGTCTTTGGGAGGAATTCATCCATTCTCTGTAATGAACGTTGTATGGGAGGAATTCAACTATTCTCAATATTGACCACTGTATGGGAGAACTTACACCATTCGCTATAGTGAATGTTGTATGGGGAAGGGGGGGGGGGATTCAAACGTTCTCTATAGTGAACATTGTACTGGAGGAATTCAAACATTCTCTTTAGTGATTGTTGTATGAGAGGAATTCGATCATTCTATACAGTAAACACTGTATAGTAGGAATTCAACCATTCTTTATAGTGGACGATGTATTTGAGGAATTGAACCATTCTTTATAGTGAACGTTGTATGGGAGGAATTCAGACATTTTGTATAGTGGACGTTACGTTGTATTTGAGTAATTGAACCATTCTCTATAGTGAACGTTGTACAGGAGGAATTCAAACATTCTTCTATAGTACACGTTGTATAGGAATTCAACTATTCGCTATAATGAACGTTGTACAGGAGGAATTCAAACATTCTTCTATAGTACACGTTGTATAGGAATTCAACTATTCGCTATAGTGAACGTTGTATATTAGAGATCTAACCATTTTGCTTATAGTGAATGTTGCATGGAAAGAATTGAACAATTCCTTATAGCGAACATTGAGTGGAAGGAATCCAACCATTCTCTATAGTGAACATTGAATGGGAGAGCTTCTACCATTCCCTATAGTGAATGTTGTATGGGGGCAATTCAATCATTCTCTATATTGAATTTTGTATGGGAGGAATTCAACCGTTCTATACAGTGAACGTTCTGTGGGAGGAATGCAACAATTTTCTATAGTGAACGTTGCACGGAAGGAACTCAACCATTGTCTATAGTGAACGTTGCATGGAAAGAATTCAACTCTTCTATACAGTGAACATTATATTGTAGGAATTCAGCCATTTTCTATAGTGAACATTGTATGGGAGGAATTCAACCACTGTTTATAGAGAACGCTGTATGGGAGGAATTCCAACATTCTCTATTGTGAACGTTGTATGGGAGGAACTCAACCATTCTCTTTAGTAAATGCTTTTGGGAGGAATTCATCCATTCTCTATAGTGAACGTTGTATGGGAGGAATTCAACCACTTTTTACAGAAATCGCTGTATGGGAGGAATTCCAACATTCTCTTTTGTGAACGTTGTATGGGAGGAATTCAACCATTCTCTTTGGTGAATGTTTTTAGGAGGAATTCATCCATTCTCTATAGTGAACGTTGTATAGGAGAAATTCAACCATTCTCCATAGCAAACATTGTATGGGAGAACTTAAACCATTCCCTATAGTGAATGTTGTATGTAGGGAATTCAGTCATTCTCTAAAGTGAACGTTGTACTGGAGGAATTCAAATATTCTCTATAGTGATTGTTGTATGGGAGGAATTCAACCATTCTGTATAGTGAAAGCTGTATAGGAGGAATTCAACCAATCTTTATAGTGGACGATGTATTTGAGGAATTGAACTATTCTGCATAGTGAACGGTGAATGGGAAGAATTAATTTTCTTTAGTGAACGTTGTATGTGAGGAATTCAACCATTCTTTATATTGAACGTTGCGTGGGAGGTATTCCAACATTCTCTATAGTGAACGTTGTATGGGAGGAATTCAACCATTCTCTATAGTGAACGCTGTTGGGGAGGAATTCATCCATTCTCTATAGTGAATGTTGTACAGGAGGAATTCGAACATTCTTCTATAGTACACGTTGTGTGAGAGGAACTCAACTATTCGCTATAGTGAAACTTGTATGGGAGGGATTCAACCATTGCTTATAGTGAATGTTATATGGGAAGAATTGAACAATTCCTTATAGTGAACATTGTACGGGAGTAATCCAACCATTCTCTACAGTGAACGTTGTATGGGAGAACTTCAATCATTCCCTATAGCGAATGTTGTATGGAGGCAATTCAATCATTCTCTATAGTGAACGTTGTATTAGAGGAATTCAAACATTCTTTATAGTGAATGTTGTGTGGGAGGAATGCAGCCATTCTCTATAGTGAACGTTGTATGGGAGGAACTCAACCATTGTCTATAGTGAACGTTGCATGGAAAGAATTCAACCCTTCTATGTAGGGAGCATTATATTGTAGGAATTCAGCCATTTTCTATAGTGAACGTTGTATGGGAGGAGTTCAACCACTCTTTATAGAGAACGCTGTATGAGAGAAATTCCAACATTCTCTATTGTGAACGTTGTATGGGAGGAACTCAACCATTCTCTTTAGTAAATGTTTCTGGGAGGAATTCATCCATTCTCTATAGTGAGCGTTGTATGGGAGGAATTCACCATTCTGTATAGCGAACATTGTATGGGAGACCTTAAACCATTCCCTATAGTGAATGTTGTATGTAGGGAATTCAATCATTCTCTATAGTGAACGTTGTACTGGAAGAATTAAAACATTCTCTATAGTGATTGTTGTATGGGAGGAATTCGACCATTCTGTACAGTGCAGGCTGTATAGGAGGAATTCAACCATTCTTTATAGTGAACGATGTATTTGAGGTATTGAACCATCCCGTATAGTGAACATTGTATGGGAAGAATTCAGACATTTTCTATAGTAAACGTTGTATGTGAGGAATTCAACCATTCTTTATAGTGAACGTTGCATGGGAGGTATTCCAATATTCTCTATAGTGAACGTTGTATGGGAGGAATTCAACCATTCTCTATAGTGAACGTTGTACAGGAGGAATTCAAACATTCTTGTATAGTACACGTTGTATGAGAGGAATTCAACTATTCGCTATGGTGAACGTTGTATAGGAGGGATTCAACCATTGCTTATAGTGAATGTTGCATGGGAAGAATTGAACCATTCTCTATAGTGAACGTTGTATGAGAGAACTTCAACCATTCCCTATAGTGAATGTTGTATGGGAGCGATTCAATCATTCACTAGTGAACGTTGTATTGGAGGAATTCAAACATTCTCTATAGTGAACGTTGTGTGGGAGGAATTCAAACATCCTCTATAGTTTACGTTGTATGGGAGAACTTCAACCATTCCCTATAGTAAATGTTGTATGGGGGGATTTCAATCATTCTCTGTAGTGAATGTTGTTTTGGAGGAATTCAAACATTCTCTATAGTGAATGTTGTATAGGAGAAATTCAACCATTCTCTATCGTGAACGCTGTATAGGAGAAATTGAACCATTCTTTATAGAGGACGATGTATTTGAGGAATTGAACAATTCTCTATAGTAGCGTTGTATGGGAGGAAGTAAGTCATTTTCTATGGTGGACGTTACGTTGTATTTGAGGAATTGAACCATTCTCTATAGAGAACATTGTCTGGGAGGAATTCAATCGTTCTCTATAGTGAACGTTGTATGGGAAGAATTGAACTATTCTTTATAGTGAACATTGTATGGGAGGAATTCACCCATTATCTATAGTGAACGTTGTATGGGAGAACTTCAACCATTCCCTGTAGTGAATGTTGTATGGGGGGAATTCAACCCTTCTCTATGGTGAACACTGTCTAGGAGGAATTCAACCATTCTTTATATTGGACGTTGTATTTGAGAAATTGAACCATTATCGATAGTGGACGTTGCATTTGAGGAATTGAACCATTCTCTATAGTGAACGTTGTATGGGAGGAATTGAACAATTCTTTATAGTGAACATTGTATGGGAGGAATTCAATCATTCTCTATAGTGAACGTTGTAAGGGAGGAATTCAACCATTCTTTATAGTGAACGTTGTATGGGAGGAATTCAACCATTCTCCATAGACGAACGTTGTATGGGAAGAATTTATCTGATAGGACTTGTACACACTATATTATCATCTGGTAGGACTTACATACACTATATCATCATCAAATAATACTTACCAATCCTATATTATCATCTAATAGGACTTGCACAAACTATATTGTCAAGTGATAGAACTTCCACATTATATTATAATCTGATAGGATGATACTATCTTTGGGGATAAGGGAGAAAGAATACTCCCCATGCATTCCCCGCATGTTATAGAAGGTGACTAAAGGGGGTGGAAGCAGGGGGCTACAAACCCTCCCCTCCTTGTATTTTAACTTTCTAAAAGGGGAAACAGAAGAAGGAGTCACGCGGGGAGTGCTCATCCTCCTCGAAGGCTCAGATTGGGGTGTCTAAATGTGTGTGGATGTAATCAAGATGAGGAAAAAGGAGAGATAGGTAATATGTCTGAGGAAAGGAACCTGATGTTTTAGCTCTGAGTGAAACGAAGCTCAAGGGTAAAGGGGAAGAGTGGTTTGGGAATGTTTTGGGAGTAAAGTGTCAGGGGTTAGTGAGAGGACAAGAGCAAGGGACGGAGTAGCACTACTCCTGAAACAGGAGTGGTGGGAGTATGTGATAGAGTGTAAGAAAGTAAACTCTAGATTGATATGGGTAAAACTGAAAGTGAATGGAGAAAGATGGGTGATTATTGGTGCCTATGCACCTGGGCATGAGAAGAAAGATCATGAGAGGCAAGTGTTTTGGGAGCAGCTGAGTGAGTGTGTTAGCAGTTTTGATGCACGAGACCGGGTTATAGTAATGGGTGATTTGAATGCAAAGGTAAGTAATGTGGCAGTTGAGGGTATAATTGGTGTACATGGGGTGTTCAGTGTTGTAAATGGAAATTGTGAAGAGCTTGTAGATTTGTGTGCTGAAAAAGGGAATACCTGGTTTAAAAAGAGATATAAATAGATATACGTATGTAAGTAGGAGAGATGGCTAAACAGCATTACTGGATTATGTGTTAATTGATAGGCACACGAAAAAAGACTTTTGGATGTTGATGTGCTGAGAGGTGCAACTGGAGGGATGTCTGCATTATCTTGTGGAGGCAAAGGTGAAGATTTGTAGAGATTTTCAGAAAAGAAGAGAGAATGTTGGGGTGAAGAGAGTGGTGAGAGTAAGTGAGCTTGGGAAAGAGACTTGTGTGAGGAAGTACCAGGAGAGACTGAGTGCAGAATGGAAAAAAGTGAGAGCAAAGGATGTAAGGGGAGTGGAGGAGGAATGGAATGTATTTAGGGAAGAAGTGATAGCTTGTGCAAAAGATGCTTGTGGCATGAGAAGCCTGGGAGGTGTGCAGATTAGAAAGTGTAGTGAGTGGTGGGATGAAGATATAAGATTATTAGTGAAAGAAAAGAGAAGCATTTGGACGATTTTTGCAGGGAAATAGTGCAAATGATTGGAAGATGTATAAAAGAAAGAGGCAGGATGTCAAGAGAAAGGTGCAAGAGGTGAAAAAGGGCAAATGAGAGTTGGGGTGAGAGAGAATCAATAAATTCTAGGAAGAATAAAAAGATGTTTTGGAAGGAGGTAAATAAACTGCGTAAGACAAGAGAACAAATGGGAACATCGGTGAAGGGGGTTAATGGGGAGGTAATAACAAGTAGTGGTGATGTGAGAAGGAGATGGAGTGAGGATTTTGAAGGTTTGTTGAATGTGTTAGATGACAGAGTGGCAGATATAGGGTGTTTTGGTCGAGGTGGTGTGCGAAGTGAGATTAGCAAGGAGAATGATTTGATAAATAGAGATGAGGTAGTGAGAGCTTTGCAGAAGATGAAAGCCAGCAAGGCAGTGGGTTTGGATGGTAATGCAGTGGAATTTATTAAAAAAAGGGGGTGACTGTGTTGTTGACTGGTTGGTAAGGATATTCAGTGTATGTATGGTTCATGGTGAAGTGCTTGAGGATTGGCGGAATGCATGTATAGTGCCATTGTAAAAAGGCAAAGGGGATAAAGGTGTGTTCAAATTACAGATGTATAAGTGTGTTGAGTATTCCTGGAAAATCAAATTGGAGGGTATTGATTGAGAGGGTGAAGTCATGTACAGAGCATCAAATTGGGGAAGAGCAGTGTGGTTTCAGAAGTGGTAGAGGATGTGTGTGGATCAGGTGTTTGCTTTGAGGAATGGATGTGAGAAATACTTAGAAAAACGATGGATTTGTATGTAGCATTTATGGATCTGGAGAAGGCATATGATAAGGTTGATACAGATGCTCTGTGGAAGGTACTAAGAGTATATAGTGTGGGAGGCAAGTTGCTAGAAGCAGTGAAAAGTTTTTATTGAGGATGTAAGGCATGTGTACGAGTAGGAAGAGAGGAAAGTGATTGGTTCTCAGTGAATGTTGGTTTGCGACAGGGGTGCATGATGTCTCCATGGTTGTTTAATTTGTTTATGGATGGGGTTGTTAGGGAGGTGAATGCAAGAGTTTTGGAAAGAGGGGCAAGTATGCAGTCTGTTGTGGATGAGAGGGCTTGAGAAGTGAGTCAGTTGTTGTTCGCTGATGATACAGCGCTGGTGGCTGATTCGAGAGAGAAACTAGAGAAGCTAGTGCCTGAGTTTGGTAAGTGTGTGAAAGAAGAAAGCTAAGAGTAAATGTGAATAAGAGCAAGGATACTAGGTACAGTAGGGTTGAGGGACAAGTCAATAGGGAGGTAAGTTTGAATGGAGAAAAACTTGAGGAAGTGAAGTGTTTTAGATATCTGGGAGTGGATTTGGCAGCAGATGGAACCAAGGAAGCAGAAGTGAGTCACTGGGTGGGGGAGGGGGTGAAAGTTCTGGGAACAGTGAAAAATGTGTGGAAGGCGAGAACATTATCTTGGAAAGCAAAAATGGGTATGTTTGAAGGAATAGTGGTTCCAACAATGTTATATGGTTGCGAGGCATGGGCTATAGATAGGGTTGTGAGGAGGAGGGTGGATGTGTTGGAAATGAGATGTTTGAGGACAGTATGTGGTTTGAGGTGGTTTGACCGAGTAAGTAATGAAAGGGAAAGAGAGATGTGTGGTCATAAAAAGAGTGTGGTTGAGAGAGCAGAAGAGGGTGTATTGAATTGGTTTGGTCACATGGAGAGTATGAGTGAGGAAAGATTGACAAAGAGGATATATGTGTCAGAGGTGGAGGGAACGAGAAGTGGGAGACCAAACTGGAGGTGGAAGGATGGAGTGAAAAAGATTTTGAGGGATTGGGGCCTGAACATGCAGGAGGGTGAAAGGCATGCAAGGAATAGAGTGAATTGGAACGATACGGTATACCGGAGTCATGCTGTCAATGGATTGAACCAGGGCATGTGAAACATCTGGGGTAGACCATGGAAACTTTTGTGTGGCCTGGATGTGGAAAGGGAGATGTGGTTTCAGTGCATTATACATGACAGCTAGAGACTGAGTGTGAACAAATGTGGCCTTTGCTGTCTTTTCCTAGCGCCACCTCACGCGAGTGCGAGGGGAGGTGGGTTGTCGCTTCATGTGTGGCGGGGTGGCAACGGGAATGAATAATGGCAGAAAGTATGAATTATGTACTTGTGTATATATGTATATGTCTGTGTATGTATATTTATGTATTCCTATGAGTCCACGGGGAAAATGAAACACGATAAGTTCCCAAGTGCACTTTTGTGTAATAATCACATCATCAGGGGAGACACAAGAGAGAAATATAAGTCAGTTGATGTACATCGAAGAGACGAAGCTAGGACGCCATTTGGTAAACATGTGATTGTATGTTCTGGACAATCACATGTTTACCAAATGGCGTCCTAGCTTCGTCTCTTCGATGTATATCAACTGACATATTTCTCTCTTGTGTCTCCCCTGATGATGTTGATGTGATTATTACACGAAAGTGCACTTGGGAACTTAACCAATTTCCTTTTCCCCGTGGACTCATATGAATATCTTAATCACGCGCAAAATTGCGATCCTTTCCAATATTTATGTATATGTTGAAATGTATAGGTATGTATATGTGCGTGTGTGGATGTGTATGTATATACATGTGTATGTTGGTGGGTTGGGCCATTCTTTCGTCTGTTTCCTTGCGCTACATCGCTAATGTGGGAGACAGCGACAAGGTATAATATAATATAATAGGACTTGTTCACATTACATGATCATGTGATAGGGCTTGCACACATTACAGTATCATCTGACCGGACTTGTACACACTATATGTTCATCTGAAAGGCTTTGTACACACTATATCATCATCTAACAGGACTTGCACACAGGTATATTATCATCTGAGAGGCTTTGCACATATCATATCATCATCTTGCAAGGCTTGCACACACTATGTTATCATTTGACAGTTTTTCTACACAATATATTATCATCTGTTAGGACTTGCACACATTATAGTATCACCTGATAGGACCTGTACACGCTATATGATCATCTGATGGTTGCCTACATTTTATTATCAACTGATGGGCGTTGCACATACTATATTTTCATATAATAGAACTTACACACACTACATCATCGTCTAACTAGGACTTGCTCGTAATATAACCAGTTGGGTCTTGAGCAAACTATATCATTATCTAATATGACCTGCATATAGTATATTATCATCTGATAGGACTAGCACACATCATATTATCATATGATGGGACTTTAACATGCTATATTATCATCTGATATGATTTACACATACTATATCACCATTTTAGTGGACTTGCACACACTATACTATCATGTAATAGAATTTGCACAATCTATATCAAATGATTTCATAGGACATGCACACACTGTGTTATCATCTGATAGGATTGCACCTACCATATTATCACTGACAAGATGTGCACACACTGTATTATCATTTAATAGTACTTCAACATACTATATAAATATCTGATGGGATCTGCACACATTATATTATCATCTGATAGGACTTGCACATACTGTATTATCATGTTAGGACTTTCACACAGAATATCACCTGATAGTTCTTGCACACTATAATATCATCTAATAGGACTTTCACAGTATATCATCATCTGATATGACTTGCACATATCATATTATCATGTGATAGGACTTTACACCACTATATCATCATGTGATAGGACTTACACTCACTATACTATTATCTGACAGATTTACCCCAAAGAACATTATCAGGGAGTGGACTTACACACAGTATATTATCTAGTGATAGGACTTACACACAGTTATATTAATCATGTGATAGGACTTACACACAGTATATTTATCATGTGATAGGACTTACACACACTATATTATCATGTGATAGGACTTACACACAGTACATTATCATGTGATAGGACTTACACACCATATATTATCATGTGATAGGACTTACACACAGCTATATTGCATGTGATAGGACTTACACACAGTATATTATCATGTGATAGGACTTACACACACATATATTATCATAGTGATAGGACTTACACACACTATATTATCATGTGATAGGACTTACACACAGTATATTATCATTTGATAGGACTTACCACAGATATATTATCATGTGGATAGGAATTACACACAGTATATTATCATGTGATGGACTTACACACAGTATATTATCATGTGATAGGACTTACACACACGTATATTATCTTGTGATAGGACTTACACACAGTATCATTATCATGTGATAGGACTTAACACACGATATTATCATGTGATAGGACTTACACAAGTTATATTATCATGTGATAGGACTTACACACAGTATATTATCATGTGATAGGACTTACACACAGTATATTATCATGTGATAGGACTTACACACAGTATATTTTCATGTGATAGGACTTACACACAGTATATATCATGTGATAGGACTTACACAACAGTATATTATCATGTGATAGGACTTACACACAGTATATTATCATGTGATAGGACTTACACACAGCTATATTAACATGTGGATAGGACTTACACACAGTATATTATCTTGTGATAGGACTTACACACACTATATTCCATGTGATAGGAACTTACACACAGTATATTATCATGTGATAGGACTTACACACACTATATTATCATGTGAGAGGACTTAACACAGTATATTACATGTAATAGGACTTACACACAGTATATTATCATGTGATAGGACTTACACACACTAATATTACCATGTGATAGGACTTACACCACAGTATATTATCATGTGATGGGATCTTACACACACTATATTACCATGTGATAGGACTTACACACAGTATATTATCATGTGATAGGACTTACACACACTGTATACCATGTGATAGGACTTACACACAGTATATTGCCATGTGATAGGACTTACACACAGTATATTATCATGTGATAGGGACTTACACACACTATATTACCATGTGATAGGACTTACACACAGTATATTATCATGTGATAGGACTTACACACACTATATTACCATGTGATAGGACTTACACACAGTATATCATCATGTGATAGGACTTACACACAGTATATCATCATGTGATAGGACTTACACACACTATATTACCATGTGATAGGACTTACACACACTATATTATCATGTGATAGGACTTACACACACTATATTACCATGTGATAGGACTTACACACACTATATTATCATGTGATAGGACTTACACACACTATATCACCATGTGATAGGACTTACACACAGTATATTATCATGTGATAGGACTTACACACACTATATTACCATGTGATAGGACTTACACACACTATATCATCATGTGATAGGACTTACACACACTATATTACCATGTGATAGGACTTACACACAGTATATCATCATGTGATAGGACTTACACACACTATATTACCATGTGATAGGACTTACACACACTATATCATCATGTGATAGGACTTACACACACTATATTACCATGTGATAGGACTTACACACAGTATATTATCATGTGATAGGACTTACACACAGTATATTATCATGTGATAGGACTTACACACACTATATTACCATGTGATAGGACTTACACACAGTATATCATCATGTGATAGGACTTACACACACTATATTACCATGTGATAGGACTTACACACAGTATATTATCATGTGATAGGACTTACACACACTATATTACCATGTGATAGGACTTACACACACTATATTATCATGTGATAGGACTTACACACACTATATCATCATGTGATAGGACTTGCACACACTATATTACCATGTGATAGGACTTACACACAGTATATTATCATGTGATAGGACTTACACACAGTATATTATCATGTGATAGGACTTACACACAGTATATTATCATGTGATAGGACTTACACACAGTATATTATCATGTGATAGGACTTACACAAACTATATTATCATGTGATAGGACTTACACACAGTATATTATCATGTGATAGGACTTACACACAGTATTATCACATATAATAGTTTATCTGTGCTATGCCATCAGAGTTTATGACGCAAAATATATGTCATTTTAGCAGTGTTCCAACAAGGGTTCCTGTACTACATGAAGACCTAACTTCGACATTGACAGATGGGGTTAGCCAGCTTGATGTCAGGAACAGAATGCCAATCTTACTTATGCTGTCTTAGCAAAGTCAAAAGTATTTTACTTTTTTATTTTCATACTGGTGGACATGGTCTCAATTCAGAAGTGATAAATTTTGATGTAATGTTGAATAGTGTAAGCATGATACATTTGATGACCAGTATCTGTGCGTGTGTGTCACCAAGTCATTTTTTTTTTTTTTTTGCTTTGTCGCTGTCTCCCGCGTTTGCGAGGTAGCGCAAGGAAACAGACGAAAGAAATGGCCCAACCCACCCCCATACACATGTATATACATACACGTCCACACACGCAAATATACATACCTACACAGCTTTCCATGGTTTACCCCAGACGCTTCACATGCCCTGATTCAATCCACTGACGGCACGTCAACCCCGGTATACCACATCGATCCAGTTCACTCTATTCCTTGCCCTCCTTTCACCCTCCTGCATGTTCGGGCCCCGATCACACAAAATCTTTTTCACTCCATCTTTCCACCTCCAATTTGGTGTCCCACTTCTCCTCGTTCCCTCCACCTCCGACACATATATCCTCTTGGTCAATCTTTCCTCACGCATTCTCTCCATGTGCCCAAACCATTTCAAAACACCCTCTTCTGCTCTCTCAACCACGCTCTTTTTATTTCCACACATCTCTCTTACCCTTACGTTACTTACTCGATCAAACCACCTCACACCACACATTGTCCTCAAACATCTCATTTCCAGCACATCCACCCTCATGCGCACAACTCTATCCATAGCCCATTCCTCGCAGCCATACAACATTGTTGGAACCACTATTCCTTCAAACATACCCATTTTTGCTTTCCGAGATAATGTTCTCGACTTCCACACATTCTTCAAGGCTCCCAGGATTTTCGCCCCCTCCCCCACCCTATGATCCACTTCCGCTTCCATGGTTCCATCCGCTGCCAGATCCACTCCCAGATATCTAAAGCACTTCACTTCCTCCAGTTTTTCTCCATTCAAACTTACCTCCCAATTGACTTCACCCTCAACCCTACTGTACCTAATAACCTTGCCCTTATTCACATTTACTCTTAACTTTCTTCTTTCACACACTTTACCAAACTCAGTCACCAGCTTCTGCAGTTTCTCACATGAATCAGCCACCAGCGCTGTATCATCAGCGAACAACAACTGACTCACTTCCCAAGCTCTCTTATCCACAACAGACTTCATACTTGCCCCTCTTTCCAAAACTCTTGCATTCACCTCCCTAACAACCCCATCCATAAACAAATTAAACAACCATGGAGACATCACACACCCCTGCCGCAAACCTACATTCACTGAGAACCAATCACTTTCCTCTCTTCCTACACGTACACATGCCTTACATCCTCAATACAAACTTTTCACTGCTTCTAACAACTTGCCTCCCACACCATATATTCTTAATACCTTCCACAGAGCATCTCTATCAACTCTATCATATGCCTTCTCCAGATCCATAAATGCTACATACAAATCCATTTGCTTTTCTAAGTATTTCTCACATACATTCTTCAAAGCAAACACCTGATCCACACATCCTGTACCACTTCTGAAACCACACTGCTCTTCCCCAATCTGATGCTCTGTACATGCCTTCACCCTCTCAATCAATACCCTCCCATATAATTTATCAGGAATACTCAACAAACTTATACCCCTGAAATTTGAGCAATCACTCTTATCCCCTTTGCCTTTGTACAATTGCACTATGCACGCATTCCGCCAATCCTCAGGCACCTCACCATGAGTCATACATACATTAAATAACCTTACCAACCAGTCAATAATACAGTCACCCCTTTTTTAATAAATTCCACTGCAGTACCATCCAAACCTGCTGCCTTGCCGGCTTTCATCTTCCGCAAAGCTTTTACTACCTCTTCTCTATCTACCAAATCATTTTCCCTAACCCTCTCACTTTGCACACCACCTCAACCAAAACACCCTATATCTGCCACTCTATCATCAAACACATTCAACAAACCTTCAAAATACTCACTCCATCTCCTTCTCACATCACCACTACTTGTTATCACCTCCCCATTTGCGCCCTTCACTGAAGTTCCCATTTGCTCCCTTGTCTTACGCACTTTATTTACCTCCTTCCAGAACATCTTTTTATTCTCCCTAAGATTTAATGATACTCTCTCACCCCAACTCTCATTTGCCCTCTTTTTCACCTCTTGCACCTTTCTCTTGACCTCCTGTCTCTTTCTTTTATACATCTCCCACTCAATTGCATTTTTTCCCTGCAAAAATCGTCCAAATGCCTCTCTCTTCTCTTTCACTAATAATCTTACTTCTTCATCCCACCACTCACTACCCTTTCTAATCAACCCACCTCCCACTCTTCTCATGCCACAAGCATCTTTTGCGCAATCCATCACTGATTCCCTAAATACATCCCATTCCTCCCCCACTCCCCTTACTTCCATTGTTCTCACCTTTTTCCATTCTATACTCAGTCTCTCCTGGTACTTCCTCACACAAGTCTCCTTCCCAAGCTCACTTACTCTCACCACCCTCTTCACCCCAACATTCACTCTTCTTTTCTGAAAACCCATACAAATCTTCACCTTAGCCTCCACAAGATAATGATCAGACATCCCTCCAGTTGCACCTCTCAGCACATTAACATCCAAAAGTCTCTCTTTCAGGCGCCTGTCAATTAACACGTAATCCAATAACGCTCTCTGGCCATCTCTCCTACTTACATACGTATACTTATGTATATCTCGCTTTCTAAACCAGGTATTCCCAATCACCAGTCCCTTTTCAGGACATAAATCTACAAGCTCTTCACCATTTCCATTTACAACACTGAACACCCCATGTATACCAATTATTCCCTCAACTGCCACATTACTTACCTTTGCATTCAAATCACCCATTACTATAACCCGGTCTTGTGCATCAAAACTACTAACACACTCATTCAGCTGCTCCCAAAACACTTGCCTCTCATGATCTTTCTTCTCATGCCCAGGTGCATATGCACCAATAATCACCCATCTCTCTCCATCAACTTTCAGTTTTACCCATATTAATCGAGAATTTACTTTCTTACATTCTATCACATACTCCCACAACTCCTGTTTCAGGAGTAGTGCTACTCCTTCCCTTGCTCTTGTCCTCTCACTAACCCCTGACTTTACTCCCAAGACATTCCCAAACTACTCTTCCCCTTTACCCTTGAGCTTCGTTTCACTCAGAGCTAAAACATCCAGGTTCCTTTCCTCGAACATACTACCTATCTCTCCTTTTTTCACATCTTGGTTACATCCACACACATTTAGACACCCCAGTCTGAGCCTTCGAGGAGGATGAGCACTCCCCGCGTGACTCCTTTTTCTGTTTCCCATTTTAGAAAGTTAAAAAATACAAAAAAACCAAGTTATTAAGTAGCAAATTTTTTGGCGTATAAGTAGAGTGTCCATCCTGACACGCTGAACAGCTTCTCATGATGATATTGGCAATTGCTTTATATTTCTATGCAGTCTCATACTTTAGAGTATGTGTATGTTTATATTTGTGTGAACTTTGCACCTCATGATGCCACCCTAAAGAATACTTGCTACATTTGAAAACCATAGAACGTTCAGATGCTGTGACCATACTCGTGAAAATAACATAGTATATAAAATCCCTGGGAATAGGGGAGAAAGAATACTTCCCACGCATTCCTCACGTGTTGTAGAAGGCGACTAAAGGGGACGGGAGCGGGGGGCCAGAAACCCTCCCCTCCTTGTATATTAACTTTCTAAAAGGGGAAACAGAAGAAGGAGTCACGCGAGGAGTGCCCATCCTCCTCGAAGGCTTAGATTGGGGTGTCTAAATGTGTGTGGATGTAACCAAGATGAGAAAAAAGGAGAGATAGGTAGTATGTTTGAGGAAAGGAACCTGGATGTTTTGGCTCTGAGTGAAACGAAGCTCAAGGGAAGGAGGACAAGAGCAAGGGAAGGAGTAGCACTACTCCTGAATCAGGAGTTGTGGGAGTATGTGATAGAGTGTAAGAAAGTAAATTCTAGATTGATATGGGTAAAACTGAAAGTTGATGGAGAGAGATGGGTGATTATTGGTGCATATGCACCTGGGCATGAGAAGAAAGATCATGAGAGGCAAGTGTTTTGGGAGCAGCTGAGTGAGTGTGTTAGCAGTTTTGATGCACGAGACCGGGTTATAGTAATGGGTGATTTGAATGCAAAGGTAAGTAATGTGGCAGTTGAGGGTATAATTGGCTGTACATGGAGTGTTCAGTGTTGTAAATGGAAATTGTGAAGAGCTTGTAGATTTGTGTGCTGAAAAACTGGTGATTGGGAATACCTGGTTTAGAAAGCGAGATATAAATAGATATACGTATGTAAGTAGGAGAGATGGCTAAACAGCGTTACTGGATTATGTGTTAATTGATAGCGCACGAAAGAGAGACTTTTGGATGTTGATGTGCTGAGAGGTGCAACTGGAGGGATGTCTGCATTATCTTGTGGAGGCAAAGGTGAAGATTTGTAGAGATTTTCAGAAAAGAAGAGAGAATGTTGGGGTGAAGAGAGTGGTGAGAGTAAGTGAGCTTGGGAAGGAGACTTGTGTGAGGAAGTACCAGGAGAGACTGAGTGCAGAATGGAAAAAAGTGAGAGCAAAGGATGTAAGGGGAGTGGAGGAGGAATGGAATGTATTTAGGGAAGAAGTGATAGCTTGTGCAAAAGATGCTTGTGGCATGAGAAGCCTGGGAGGTGTGCAGATTAGAAAGTGTAGTGAGTGGTGGGATGAAGATATAAGATTATTAGTGAAAGAAAAGAGAAGCATTTGGACGATTTTTGCAGGGAAATAGTGCAAATGATTGGAAGATGTATAAAAGAAAGAGGCAGGATGTCAAGAGAAAGGTGCAAGAGGTGAAAAAGGGCAAATGAGAGTTGGGGTGAGAGAGAATCAATAAATTCTAGGAAGAATAAAAAGATGTTTTGGAAGGAGGTAAATAAACTGCGTAAGACAAGAGAACAAATGGGAACATCGGTGAAGGGGGTTAATGGGGAGGTAATAACAAGTAGTGGTGATGTGAGAAGGAGATGGAGTGAGGATTTTGAAGGTTTGTTGAATGTGTTAGATGACAGAGTGGCAGATATAGGGTGTTTTGGTCGAGGTGGTGTGCGAAGTGAGATTAGCAAGGAGAATGATTTGATAAATAGAGATGAGGTAGTGAGAGCTTTGCAGAAGATGAAAGCCAGCAAGGCAGTGGGTTTGGATGGTAATGCAGTGGAATTTATTAAAAAAAGGGGGTGACTGTGTTGTTGACTGGTTGGTAAGGATATTCAGTGTATGTATGGTTCATGGTGAAGTGCTTGAGGATTGGCGGAATGCATGTATAGTGCCATTGTAAAAAGGCAAAGGGGATAAAGGTGTGTTCAAATTACAGATGTATAAGTGTGTTGAGTATTCCTGGAAAATCAAATTGGAGGGTATTGATTGAGAGGGTGAAGTCATGTACAGAGCATCAAATTGGGGAAGAGCAGTGTGGTTTCAGAAGTGGTAGAGGATGTGTGTGGATCAGGTGTTTGCTTTGAGGAATGGATGTGAGAAATACTTAGAAAAACGATGGATTTGTATGTAGCATTTATGGATCTGGAGAAGGCATATGATAAGGTTGATACAGATGCTCTGTGGAAGGTACTAAGAGTATATAGTGTGGGAGGCAAGTTGCTAGAAGCAGTGAAAAGTTTTTATTGAGGATGTAAGGCATGTGTACGAGTAGGAAGAGAGGAAAGTGATTGGTTCTCAGTGAATGTTGGTTTGCGACAGGGGTGCATGATGTCTCCATGGTTGTTTAATTTGTTTATGGATGGGGTTGTTAGGGAGGTGAATGCAAGAGTTTTGGAAAGAGGGGCAAGTATGCAGTCTGTTGTGGATGAGAGGGCTTGAGAAGTGAGTCAGTTGTTGTTCGCTGATGATACAGCGCTGGTGGCTGATTCGAGAGAGAAACTAGAGAAGCTAGTGCCTGAGTTTGGTAAGTGTGTGAAAGAAGAAAGCTAAGAGTAAATGTGAATAAGAGCAAGGATATTAGGTACAGTAGGGTTGAGGGACAAGTCAATAGGGAGGTAAGTTTGAATGGAGAAAAACTTGAGGAAGTGAAGTGTTTTAGATATCTGGGAGTGGATTTGGCAGCAGATGGAACCAAGGAAGCAGAAGTGAGTCACTGGGTGGGGGAGGGGGTGAAAGTTCTGGGAACAGTGAAAAATGTGTGGAAGGCGAGAACATTATCTTGGAAAGCAAAAATGGGTATGTTTGAAGGAATAGTGGTTCCAACAATGTTATATGGTTGCGAGGCATGGGCTATAGATAGGGTTGTGAGGAGGAGGGTGGATGTGTTGGAAATGAGATGTTTGAGGACAGTATGTGGTTTGAGGTGGTTTGACCGAGTAAGTAATGAAAGGGAAAGAGAGATGTGTGGTCATAAAAAGAGTGTGGTTGAGAGAGCAGAAGAGGGTGTATTGAATTGGTTTGGTCACATGGAGAGTATGAGTGAGGAAAGATTGACAAAGAGGATATATGTGTCAGAGGTGGAGGGAACGAGAAGTGGGAGACCAAACTGGAGGTGGAAGGATGGAGTGAAAAAGATTTTGAGGGATTGGGGCCTGAACATGCAGGAGGGTGAAAGGCATGCAAGGAATAGAGTGAATTGGAACGATACGGTATACCGGAGTCATGCTGTCAATGGATTGAACCAGGGCATGTGAAACATCTGGGGTAGACCATGGAAACTTTTGTGTGGCCTGGATGTGGAAAGGGAGATGTGGTTTCAGTGCATTATACATGACAGCTAGAGACTGAGTGTGAACAAATGTGGCCTTTGCTGTCTTTTCCTAGCGCCACCTCACGCGAGTGCGAGGGGAGGTGGGTTGTCGCTTCATGTGTGGCGGGGTGGCAACGGGAATGAATAATGGCAGAAAGTATGAATTATGTACTTGTGTATATATGTATATGTCTGTGTATGTATATTTATGTATTCCTATGAGTCCACGGGGAAAATGAAACACGATAAGTTCCCAAGTGCACTTTTGTGTAATAATCACATCATCAGGGGAGACACAAGAGAGAAATATAAGTCAGTTGATGTACATCGAAGAGACGAAGCTAGGACGCCATTTGGTAAACATGTGATTGTATGTTCTGGACAATCACATGTTTACCAAATGGCGTCCTAGCTTCGTCTCTTCGATGTATATCAACTGACATATTTCTCTCTTGTGTCTCCCCTGATGATGTTGATGTGATTATTACACGAAAGTGCACTTGGGAACTTAACCAATTTCCTTTTCCCCGTGGACTCATATGAATATCTTAATCACGCGCAAAATTGCGATCCTTTCCAATATTTATGTATATGTTGAAATGTATAGGTATGTATATGTGCGTGTGTGGATGTGTATGTATATACATGTGTATGTTGGTGGGTTGGGCCATTCTTTCGTCTGTTTCCTTGCGCTACATCGCTAATGTGGGAGACAGCGACAAGGTATAATATAATATAATAGGACTTGTTCACATTACATGATCATGTGATAGGGCTTGCACACATTACAGTATCATCTGACCGGACTTGTACACACTATATGTTCATCTGAAAGGCTTTGTACACACTATATCATCATCTAACAGGACTTGCACACAGGTATATTATCATCTGAGAGGCTTTGCACATATCATATCATCATCTTGCAAGGCTTGCACACACTATGTTATCATTTGACAGTTTTTGTACACAATATATTATCATCTGTTAGGACTTGCACACATTATAGTATCACCTGATAGGACCTGTACACGCTATATGATCATCTGATGGTTGCCTACATTTTATTATCAACTGATGGGCGTTGCACATACTATATTTTCATATAATAGAACTTACACACACTACATCATCGTCTAACTAGGACTTGCTCGTAATATAACCAGTTGGGTCTTGAGCAAACTATATCATTATCTAATATGACCTGCATATACTATATTATCATCTGATAGGACTAGCACACATCATATTATCATATGATGGGACTTTAACATGCTATATTATCATCTGATATGATTTACACATACTATATCACCATTTTAGTGGACTTGCACACACTATACTATCATGTAATAGAATTTGCACAATCTATATCAAATGATTTCATAGGACATGCACACACTGTGTTATCATCTGATAGGATTGCACCTACCATATTATCACTGACAAGATGTGCACACACTGTATTATCATTTAATAGTACTTCAACATACTATATAAATATCTGATGGGATCTGCACACATTATATTATCATCTGATAGGACTTGCACATACTGTATTATCATGTTAGGACTTTCACACAGAATATCACCTGATAGTTCTTGCACGCTATAATATCATCTAATAGGACTTTCACAGTATATCATCATCTGATATGACTTGCACATATCATATTATCATGTGATAGGACTTACACACACTATATCATCATGTGATAGGACTTACACTCACTATACTATTATCTGACAGGATTTACCCAAAGAACATTATCATGTGATAGGACTTACACACAGTATATTATCATGTGATAGGACTTACACACAGTATATTATCATGTGATAGGACTTACACACACTATATTATCATGTGATAGGACTTACACACAGTACATTATCATGTGATAGGACTTACACACACTATATTATCATGTGATAGGACTTACACACAGTATATTGCCATGTGATAGGACTTACACACAGTATATTATCATGTGATAGGACTTACACACACTATATTATCATGTGATAGGACTTACACACAGTATATTATCATGTGATAGGACTTACACACAGTATATTATCATGTGATAGGACTTACACACACTATATTATCATGTGATAGGACTTACACACAGTATATTATCATGTGATAGGACTTACACACAGTATATTATCATGTGATAGGACTTACACACAGTATATTATCATGTGATAGGACTTACACACAGTATATTATCATGTGATAGGACTTACACACACTATATTATCATGTGATAGGACTTACACACAGTACATTATCATGTGATAGGACTTACACACACTATATTATCATGTGATAGGACTTACACACAGTATATTATCATGTGATAGGACTTACACACAGTATATTATCATGTGACAGGACTTACACACAGTATATTATCATGTGATAGGACTTACACACAGTATATTATCATGTGATAGGACTTACACACAGTATATTATCATGTGATAGGACTTACACACAGTATATTACCATGTGATAGGACTTACACACAGTATATTACCATGTGATAGGACTTACACACACTATATTATCATGTGATAGGACTTACACACCGTATATTATCATGTGATAAGACTTACACACACTATATTATCATGTGATAGGACTTACACACACTATATTACCATGTGATAGGACTTACACACACTATATCATCATGTGATAGGACTTACACACAGTATATTATCATGTGATAGGACTTACACACACTATATTACCATGTGATAGGACTTACACACAGTATATTATCATGTGATAGGACTTACACACACTATATTATCATGTGAGAGGACTTACACACAGTATATTACCATGTAATAGGACTTACACACAGTATATTATCATGTGATAGGACTTACACACACTATATTACCATGTGATAGGACTTACACACAGTATATTATCATGTGATGGGACTTACACACACTATATTACCATGTGATAGGACTTACACACAGTATATTATCATGTGATAGGACTTACACACACTGTATTACCATGTGATAGGACTTACACACAGTATATTGCCATGTGATAGGACTTACACACAGTATATTATCATGTGATAGGACTTACACACACTATATTACCATGTGATAGGACTTACACACAGTATATTATCATGTGATAGGACTTACACACACTATATTACCATGTGATAGGACTTACACACAGTATATCATCATGTGATAGGACTTACACACACTATATTATCATGTGATAGGACTTACACACACTATATTACCATGTGATAGGACTTACACACACTATATTATCATGTGATAGGACTTACACACACTATATTACCATGTGATAGGACTTACACACAGTATATTATCATGTGATAGGACTTACACACACTATATTACCATGTGATAGGACTTACACACACTATATTACCATGTGATAGGACTTACACACACTATATTATCATGTGATAGGACTTACACACACTATATTATCATGTGATAGGACTTACACACACTATATTACCATGTGATAGGACTTACACACAGTATATCATCATGTGATAGGACTTACACACACTATATTACCATGTGATAGGACTTACACACACTATATCATCATGTGATAGGACTTACACACAGTATATTACCATGTGATAGGACTTACACACACTATATTACCATGTGATAGGACTTACACACAGTATATCATCATGTGATAGGACTTACACACACTATATTACCATGTGATAGGACTTACACACAGTATATCATCATGTGATAGGACTTACACACACTATATTACCATGTGATAGGACTTACACACAGTATATTATCATGTGATAGGACTTACACACACTATATTACCATGTGATAGGACTTACACACACTATATTATCATGTGATAGGACTTACACACACTATATCATCATGTGATAGGACTTGCACACACTATATTACCATGTGATAGGACTTACACACAGTATATTATCATGTGATAGGACTTACACACAGTATATTATCATGTGATAGGACTTACACACAGTATATTATCATGTGATAGGACTTACACACAGTATATTATCATGTGATAGGACTTACACAAACTATATCATCATGTGATAGGACTTACACACAGTATATTATCATGTGATAGGACTTACACACAGTATTATCACATATAATAGTTTATCTGTGCTATGCCATCAGAGTTTATGACGCAAAATATATGTCATTTTAGCAGTGTTCCAACAAGGGTTCCTGTACTACATGAAGACCTAACTTCGACATTGACAGATGGGGTTAGCCAGCTTGATGTCAGGAACAGAATGCCAATCTTACTTATGCTGTCTTAGCAAAGTCAAAAGTATTTTACTTTTTTATTTTCATACTGGTGGACATGGTCTCAATTCAGAAGTGATAAATTTTGATGTAATGTTGAATAGTGTAAGCATGATACATTTGATGACCAGTATCTGTGCGTGTGTGTCACCAAGTCATTTTTTTTTTTTTTTTGCTTTGTCGCTGTCTCCCGCGTTTGCGAGGTAGCGCAAGGAAACAGACGAAAGAAATGGCCCAACCCACCCCCATACACATGTATATACATACGTCCACACACGCAAATATACATACCTACACAGCTTTCCATGGTTTACCCCAGACGCTTCACATGCCCTGATTCAATCCACTGACGGCACGTCAACCCCGGTATACCACATCGATCCAGTTCACTCTATTCCTTGCCCTCCTTTCACCCTCCTGCATGTTCGGGCCCCGATCACACAAAATCTTTTTCACTCCATCTTTCCACCTCCAATTTGGTGTCCCACTTCTCCTCGTTCCCTCCACCTCCGACACATATATCCTCTTGGTCAATCTTTCCTCACGCATTCTCTCCATGTGCCCAAACCATTTCAAAACACCCTCTTCTGCTCTCTCAACCACGCTCTTTTTATTTCCACACATCTCTCTTACCCTTACGTTACTTACTCGATCAAACCACCTCACACCACACATTGTCCTCAAACATCTCATTTCCAGCACATCCACCCTCATGCGCACAACTCTATCCATAGCCCATTCCTCGCAGCCATACAACATTGTTGGAACCACTATTCCTTCAAACATACCCATTTTTGCTTTCCGAGATAATGTTCTCGACTTCCACACATTCTTCAAGGCTCCCAGGATTTTCGCCCCCTCCCCCACCCTATGATCCACTTCCGCTTCCATGGTTCCATCCGCTGCCAGATCCACTCCCAGATATCTAAAGCACTTCACTTCCTCCAGTTTTTCTCCATTCAAACTTACCTCCCAATTGACTTCACCCTCAACCCTACTGTACCTAATAACCTTGCCCTTATTCACATTTACTCTTAACTTTCTTCTTTCACACACTTTACCAAACTCAGTCACCAGCTTCTGCAGTTTCTCACATGAATCAGCCACCAGCGCTGTATCATCAGCGAACAACAACTGACTCACTTCCCAAGCTCTCTTATCCACAACAGACTTCATACTTGCCCCTCTTTCCAAAACTCTTGCATTCACCTCCCTAACAACCCCATCCATAAACAAATTAAACAACCATGGAGACATCACACACCCCTGCCGCAAACCTACATTCACTGAGAACCAATCACTTTCCTCTCTTCCTACACGTACACATGCCTTACATCCTCAATACAAACTTTTCACTGCTTCTAACAACTTGCCTCCCACACCATATATTCTTAATACCTTCCACAGAGCATCTCTATCAACTCTATCATATGCCTTCTCCAGATCCATAAATGCTACATACAAATCCATTTGCTTTTCTAAGTATTTCTCACATACATTCTTCAAAGCAAACACCTGATCCACACATCCTGTACCACTTCTGAAACCACACTGCTCTTCCCCAATCTGATGCTCTGTACATGCCTTCACCCTCTCAATCAATACCCTCCCATATAATTTATCAGGAATACTCAACAAACTTATACCCCTGAAATTTGAGCAATCACTCTTATCCCCTTTGCCTTTGTACAATTGCACTATGCACGCATTCCGCCAATCCTCAGGCACCTCACCATGAGTCATACATACATTAAATAACCTTACCAACCAGTCAATAATACAGTCACCCCTTTTTTAATAAATTCCACTGCAGTACCATCCAAACCTGCTGCCTTGCCGGCTTTCATCTTCCGCAAAGCTTTTACTACCTCTTCTCTATCTACCAAATCATTTTCCCTAACCCTCTCACTTTGCACACCACCTCAACCAAAACACCCTATATCTGCCACTCTATCATCAAACACATTCAACAAACCTTCAAAATACTCACTCCATCTCCTTCTCACATCACCACTACTTGTTATCACCTCCCCATTTGCGCCCTTCACTGAAGTTCCCATTTGCTCCCTTGTCTTACGCACTTTATTTACCTCCTTCCAGAACATCTTTTTATTCTCCCTAAGATTTAATGATACTCTCTCACCCCAACTCTCATTTGCCCTCTTTTTCACCTCTTGCACCTTTCTCTTGACCTCCTGTCTCTTTCTTTTATACATCTCCCACTCAATTGCATTTTTTCCCTGCAAAAATCGTCCAAATGCCTCTCTCTTCTCTTTCACTAATAATCTTACTTCTTCATCCCACCACTCACTACCCTTTCTAATCAACCCACCTCCCACTCTTCTCATGCCACAAGCATCTTTTGCGCAATCCATCACTGATTCCCTAAATACATCCCATTCCTCCCCCACTCCCCTTACTTCCATTGTTCTCACCTTTTTCCATTCTATACTCAGTCTCTCCTGGTACTTCCTCACACAAGTCTCCTTCCCAAGCTCACTTACTCTCACCACCCTCTTCACCCCAACATTCACTCTTCTTTTCTGAAAACCCATACAAATCTTCACCTTAGCCTCCACAAGATAATGATCAGACATCCCTCCAGTTGCACCTCTCAGCACATTAACATCCAAAAGTCTCTCTTTCAGGCGCCTGTCAATTAACACGTAATCCAATAACGCTCTCTGGCCATCTCTCCTACTTACATACGTATACTTATGTATATCTCGCTTTCTAAACCAGGTATTCCCAATCACCAGTCCCTTTTCAGGACATAAATCTACAAGCTCTTCACCATTTCCATTTACAACACTGAACACCCCATGTATACCAATTATTCCCTCAACTGCCACATTACTTACCTTTGCATTCAAATCACCCATTACTATAACCCGGTCTTGTGCATCAAAACTACTAACACACTCATTCAGCTGCTCCCAAAACACTTGCCTCTCATGATCTTTCTTCTCATGCCCAGGTGCATATGCACCAATAATCACCCATCTCTCTCCATCAACTTTCAGTTTTACCCATATTAATCGAGAATTTACTTTCTTACATTCTATCACATACTCCCACAACTCCTGTTTCAGGAGTAGTGCTACTCCTTCCCTTGCTCTTGTCCTCTCACTAACCCCTGACTTTACTCCCAAGACATTCCCAAACTACTCTTCCCCTTTACCCTTGAGCTTCGTTTCACTCAGAGCTAAAACATCCAGGTTCCTTTCCTCGAACATACTACCTATCTCTCCTTTTTTCACATCTTGGTTACATCCACACACATTTAGACACCCCAGTCTGAGCCTTCGAGGAGGATGAGCACTCCCCGCGTGACTCCTTTTTCTGTTTCCCATTTTAGAAAGTTAAAAAATACAAAAAAACCAAGTTATTAAGTAGCAAATTTTTTGGCGTATAAGTAGAGTGTCCATCCTGACACGCTGAACAGCTTCTCATGATGATATTGGCAATTGCTTTATATTTCTATGCAGTCTCATACTTTAGAGTATGTGTATGTTTATATTTGTGTGAACTTTGCACCTCATGATGCCACCCTAAAGAATACTTGCTACATTTGAAAACCATAGAACGTTCAGATGCTGTGACCATACTCGTGAAAATAACATAGTATATAAAATCCCTGGGAATAGGGGAGAAAGAATACTTCCCACGCATTCCTCACGTGTTGTAGAAGGCGACTAAAGGGGACGGGAGCGGGGGGCCAGAAACCCTCCCCTCCTTGTATATTAACTTTCTAAAAGGGGAAACAGAAGAAGGAGTCACGCGAGGAGTGCCCATCCTCCTCGAAGGCTTAGATTGGGGTGTCTAAATGTGTGTGGATGTAACCAAGATGAGAAAAAAGGAGAGATAGGTAGTATGTTTGAGGAAAGGAACCTGGATGTTTTGGCTCTGAGTGAAACGAAGCTCAAGGGTAAAGGAGGACAAGAGCAAGGGAAGGAGTAGCACTACTCCTGAATCAGGAGTTGTGGGAGTATGTGATAGAGTGTAAGAAAGTAAATTCTAGATTGATATGGGTAAAACTGAAAGTTGATGGAGAGAGATGGGTGATTATTGGTGCATATGCACCTGGGCATGAGAAGAAAGATCATGAGAGGCAAGTGTTTTGGGAGTAGCTGAATGAGTGTGTTAGTAGTTTTGATGCACAAGACCGGGTTATAGTAATGGGTGATTTGAATGCAAAGGTGAGTAATGTGGCAGTTGAGGGAATAATTGGCATACATGGAGTGTTCAGTGTTGTAAATGGAAATGGTGAAGAGCTTGTAGATTTATGTGCTGAAAAAGGACTGGTGATTGGGAATACCTGGTTTAGAAAGCGAGATATACATAAGTATACGTATGTAAGTAGGAGAGATGGCCAGAGAGCGTTATTGGATTACGTGTTAATTGATAGACGCACGAAAGAGAGACTTTTGGATGTTAATGTGCTGAGAGGTGCAACTGGAGGGATGTCTGATCATTATCTTGTGGAGGCAAAGGTGAAGATTTGTATGGGTTTTCAGAAAAGAAGAGTGAATGTTGGGGTGAAGAGGGTGGTGAGAGTAAGTGAGCTTGGGAAGGAGACTTGTATGAGGAAGTACCAGGAGAGACTGAGTACAGAATGGAAAAAGATATGAACAAAGGAGGTAAGGGGAGTGGGGAGGAATGGGATGCATTTAGGGAATCAGTGATGGATTGCGCAAAAGATGCTTGTGGCATGAGAAGCGTGGGAGGTGGGTTGATTAGAAAAGATAGTGAGTGGTGGGATGAAGGAGTAAGATTGTTAGTGAAAGAGAAGAGAGAGGCATTTGGACGATTTTTGCAGGGAAAAAATGCAAATGAGTGGGAGAGGTATAAAAGAAAGAGGCATGAGGTCAAGAGAAAGGTGCAAGAGGTGAAAAAGAGGGCAAATGAGAGTTAGGGTGAGAGAGTATCATTAAATTTTAGGGAGAATAAAAAGATGTTTTGGAAGGAGGTAAATAAAGTGCGTAAGACAAGGGAGCAAATGGGAACTTCAGTGAAGGGCGCAAATGGGGAGGTGATAACAAGTAGTGGTGATGTGAGAAGGAGATGGAGTGAGTATTTTGAAGGTTTGTTGAATGTGTTTGATGATAGAGTGGCAGATATAGGGTGTTTTGGTCGAGGTGGTGTGCAAAGTGAGAGGGTTAGGGAAAATGATTTGGTAGATAGAGAAGAGGTAGTAAAAGCTTTACGGAAGATGAAAGCCGGCAAGGCAGCAGGTTTGGATGGTATTGTAGTGGAATTTATTAAAAAAGGGGGTGACTGTATTGTTGACTGGTTGGTAAGGTTATTTAATGTATGTATGATTCATGGTGAGGTGCCTGAGGATTGGCGGAATGCTTGCATAGTGCCATTGTACAAAGGCAAAGGGGATAAGAGTGAGTGCTCAAATTACAGAGGCATAAGTTTGTTGAGTATTCCTGGTAAATTATATGGGAGGGTATTGATTGAGAGGGTGAAGGTGTGTACAGAGCATCAGATTGGGGAAGAGCAGTGTGGTTTCAGAAGTGGTACAGGATGTGTGGATCAGGTGTTTGCTTTGAAGAATGTATGTGAGAAATACTTAGAAAAACAAATGGATTTGTATGTAGCATTTATGGATCTGGAGAAGGCATATGATAGAGTTGATAGAGATGCTCTGTGGAAGGTTTTAAGAATATATGGTGTGGGAGGGAAGTTGTTAGAAGCAGTGAAAAGTTTTTATCGAGGATGTAAGGCATGTGTACGTGTAGGAAGAGAGGAAAGTGATTGGTTCTCAGTGAATGTAGGTTTGCGGCAGGGGTGTGTGATGTCTCCATGGTTGTTTAATTTGTTTATGGATGGGGTTGTTAGGGAGGTGAATGCAAGAGTTTTGGAAAGAGGGGCAAGTATGCAGTCTGCTGTGGATAAGAGAGCTTGGGAAGTGAGTCAGTTGTTCGCTGATGATACAGCGCTGGTGGCTGATTCATGTGAGAAACTGCAGAAGCTGGTGACTGAGTTTGGTAAAGTGTGTGAAAGAAGAAAGTTAAGAGTAAATGTGAATAAGGGCAAGGTTATTAGGTACAGTAGGGTTGAAGGTCAAGTCAATTGGGAGGTAAGTGTGAATGGAAAAAACTGGAGGAAGTGAAGTGTTTTAGATATCTGGGAGTGAATCTGGCAGCGGATGGAACCATGGAAGCGGAAGTGGATCATAGGGTGGGGGAGGGGGCGAAAATCCTGGGAGCCTTGAAGAATGTGTGGAAGTCGAGAACATTATCTCGGAAAGCAAAAATGGGTATGTTTGAAGGAATAGTGGTTCCAACAATGTTGTATGGTTGCGAGGCGTGGGCTATGGATAGAGTTGTGCGCATGAGGGTGGATGTGCTGGAAATGAGATGTTTGAGGACAATATGTGGTGTGAGGTGGTTTGATCGAGTAAGTAATGTAAGGGTAAGAGAGATGTGTGGAAATAAAAAGAGCGTGGTTGAGAGAGCAGAAGAGGGTGTTTTGAAATGGTTTTGTCACATGGAGAGAATGAGTGAGGAAAGATTGACAAAGAGGATATATGTGTCGGAGGTGGAGGGAACGAGGAGAAGTGGGAGACCAAATTGGAGGTGGAAAGATGGAGTGAAAAAGATTTTGAGTGATCGGGGCCTGAACATGCAGGAGGGTGAAAGGCTGGCAAGGAATAGAGTGAATTGGAACGATGTGGTATACCGGGGTCGACGTGCTGTCAATGGATTGAACCAGGGCATGTGAAGCGTATGGGGTAAACCATGGAAAGTTGTGTGGGGCCTGGATGTGGAAAGGGAGCTGTGGTTTCGGTGCGTTATTACATGACAGCTAGAGACTGAGTGCGAACGAATGGGGCCTTTGGTGTCTTTTCCTAGCGCTACCTCGCACACATGAGGGGGGAGGGGGTTGTTATTCCATGTGTGGCTAGGTCGCGATGGGAACAAATAAAGGCAGACAGTATGAATTGTGTACATGTGTATATATGTATATGTCTGTGTGTGTATATATGTGTGTACATTGAGATGTATAGGTATGTATATTTGCGTGTGTGGACGTGTATGTATATACATGTGTATGTGGGCGGGTTGGGCCATTCTTTCGTCTGTTTCCTTGCGCTACCTCGCTAACGCGGGAGACAGCGACAAAGCAAAATAGATAAATAAATATGAAATCAATGTTTATGGTAACATAATATAGGAAATATAGCACAATATGTGAAATCAATGTTTATAGTAACATAATATAGGAAATCAATGTTTATAGTAATATGTGGACGGGTCACACTTTAACTAGTGCTCTCCTCGACCATCCTTCCTACATAGGTTGGCGAAGTAATGGATTTTCAAGTAACTTGAATTCGTGAAGGAAATTCATCTCTTCAAACATCTAATGGCCTAAATATTCTTGGCCTTTAAGGCACAAATCCCATATGACTAAACAGCTCTTCAAGATACACGATAACTCATTGCACAACATTCCCTCTCCAATGTACGATAACCCCCAGGCATCACGCGGCTGGCAGGGCAGCACAGGCAGCTTTGTAAACAATAACAGCTGAAGCCAGAAGGTACACCACATATATTGTTGTTGACAAATCACATATATTATTGTTGGTAGATCACTTATTTTGTTGTTGGTATATCACATATATCGTTGTTGTAGACCACATATATTGTTGTTGGTATATCACATATATCGTTGTTGTAGACCACATATATTGTTGTTGGTAAATCACATATATCGTTGTTGTAGACCACATATATTGTTGTTGGTAAATCACATATATCGTTGTTGTAGACCACATATATTGTTGTTGGTAAATCACATATATCGTTGTTGTAGACCACATATATTGTTGTTCGTAGACCACTTAAATTGTTGGTGATAGACCACATATATTGTTGGTAAATCACATATATCGTTGTTGTAGACCACATATATTGTTGTTGGTAAATCACATATATCGTTGTTGTAGACCACATATATTGTTGTTCGTAGACCACTTAAATTGTTGGTGATAGACCACATATATTGTTGGTAAATCACATATATCGTTGTTGTAGACCACATATATTGTTGTTCGTAGACCACTTAAATTGTTGGTGATAGACCACATATATTGTTGGTAAATCACATATATCGTTGTTGTAGACCACATATATTGTTGTTCGTAGACCACTTAAATTGTTGGTGATAGACCACATATATTGTTGGTAAATCACATATATCGTTGTTGTAGACCACATATATTGTTGTTGGTAAATCACATATATCGTTGTTGTAGACCACATATATTGTTGTTCGTAGACCACTTAAATTGTTGGTGATAGACCACATATATTGTTGTTGGTAGACCACATATTGTTGATGATAGCCCACATATGTTGTTGGTAGACCACATATTGTTGTTGGTAAACCACTTATATTGTTGATGATAGACCACATATATTGTTGGTAGACCACTTTTATTCTTGTTGGTAGACCACATGTATTGTTGTTAGACCACTTATATTGTTGATGATAGACCACATATATTGTTGGTAAATCACATATATCGTTGTTGTAGACCACATATATTGTTGTTGGTAAATCACATATATCGTTGTTGTAGACCACATATATTGTTGTTCGTAGACCACTTAAATTGTTGGTGATAGACCACATATATTGTTGGTAAATCACATATATCGTTGTTGTAGACCACATATATTGTTGTTCGTAGACCACTTAAATTGTTGGTGATAGACCACATATATTGTTGGTAAATCACATATATCGTTGTTGTAGACCACATATATTGTTGTTGGTAAATCACATATATCGTTGTTGTAGACCACATATATTGTTGTTCGTAGACCACTTAAATTGTTGGTGATAGACCACATATATTGTTGTTGGTAGACCACATATTGTTGATGATAGCCCACATATGTTGTTGGTAGACCACATATTGTTGTTGGTAAACCACTTATATTGTTGATGATAGACCACATATATTGTTGGTAGACCACTTTTATTCTTGTTGGTAGACCACATGTATTGTTGTTAGACCACTTATATTGTTGATGATAGACCACATATATTGTTATTGGTAGACCACTTATATTGTTAATGATAGACCACATATATTGTTGTTGGCAGATCACATATATTGTTGGTAGACCACTTATAATGTTGATGATAGGCCACATGCATTGTTGATGGTAGACCATTTGTATTGTTGATGATAGACCATATATGTTGTTTTTGGTAGACCACTTATCCTGTTGTTGGTAGACCACTTATATTGTTGATGATAGACCACATATATTGTTGCTAGATCACATATATTATTGGTAGATCACATATTGTTGTTCGTAGACCACATATATTGTTGTTGATAGACCACATATATTGTTGTTGATAGACCACATATATTGTTGTTTGTAGATCACATATATTATTGTTGGTAGACCACTTATATTGTTGTTAGTAGACCACATATATTGTTGTTAGATCACATATATTGTTGTTGGTAGACCACATATATTGTTGTTGGTATACCTTTCATATTGTTGATGATAGACCACATATATTGTTGTTGGTAGACCACTTTATTTTGTTGATGATAGACCACATGTATTGTTGTTGGTAGACCACATATTATTAGTAGACCACATATAATGTTGGTAGAACCACATGTATTGTTGGTAGATCACATATATTGTTGGTAAATCACATATTGTTGTTGGTAGACCACATATATTGTTGGTAGACCACTTATATCGTTGTTGGTACACCACATATATTGTTGTTGGTAGACCACATATATTGTTGTTGGTAAGCCACTTATATTGTTGTTGGTAGACCACATATTGTTATTGGTAGACCACGTATATTGTTGGTAGACCACATATATTGTTGGTAGATCACATATATTGTTGGTAGACCAAATATTGTTGTTGGTAGACATATATATTGTTGATAGACCACTTATATTGTTGTTGGTATAACACATATATTGTTGGTAGACCACATAGTGTTGTTGGTAGATCACATATATTGTTGGTAGACCACTTCTGTTGTTGATGATAGACTACATACATTGTTGTTGGTAGACCACTTATATTGTTGTTAGTAGACCACATATATTGTTGATGGTAGATCACATATATTGTTGTTGGTAGACCACATATATTGTTGTTGGTAGACCACTTATATTGTTGATGATAGACCACATATATTTTTGTTGGTAGACCACTTATATTGTTGATGATAGACCACATATATTGTTGGTAGACCACATATATTGTTGGTAAACCACTTATATTGTTGGTCGACCACATATACTGCTGGTAGACCTTTTATATTGTTGGTATACCACATATATTGTTGTTGATAGACCACATATATTGTTGTTAGACCACTTATATTGTTGGTAGACCACATATTGTTGGTAGACCACTTATATTGTTGGTAGACCACATATATTGTTGGTAGACCACTTACATTGTTTTTGGTAGACCACATATATTGTTGTTGGTAGACCACATATATTGTTGGTAGACCACATATATTGTTGGTAGGCCACTTATATTGTTGTTGGTAGACCACATATATTGATGTTGGTAAACTACTTATAATGTTGTTGGTAGACCACATATATTGTTATTGGTAGACCACATGTTGTTGGTAGACCACATATATTGTTGGTAGACCACATATATTGTTGGTAAACCACTTATATTGTTGTTGGTAGACCACATATATTGTTGTTGGTCGACCAATTGTATTGTTGTTGGTAGACCACAAATATTGTTGTTAGAGCACATATATTGTTGTTGGTATACCACTTATATTGTTGTTGGTAGATCACATTTATTATTGGTAGACCACATATATTGCTGTTGGTAGACCACATATATTGTTGTTGGTAGATCACATACATTGTTGGTAGACCATATATGTTGTTGGTAGACTACTTATATTGTTGTTGGTAGACGACATATATTGTTGGTAGACCACTTATATTGTTGATATAACAGATATTGTTTGTACACCACATACATTGTTGTTGGTAGATCACATATTTTGTTGGTAGACCACTTATATTGTTGACGATAAACCACATACATTGTTGTTGGTAGACCACTTATATTGTTAGTAGACCACATATATTGTTGTTTGTAGATCACATATATTGTTGTTGGTAGACCACATATATTGTTGATAGACCACTTATATCGATGATAGACCACACATATTGTTGTTGGTAGACCACTCATATTGTTGATAGACCACATATATTGTTGTTGGTAGACCACTTATATTGTTGTTGGTTGACCACATGTTGTTGGTAGACCACATATATTGTTCGTAGATCACATATATTGTTGATAGGGCACCTATATTGTTGTTGGTAGAACACATATATTGTTGGTAGACCACTTATATTGTTGTTGGTAGACCACATATATTGTTGGTAGACAACTTATATTGTTATTGGTAGACCACATATATTGTTGCTGGTATACCACTTATATTGTTGTTGGTAGACCATTTATATTGATGTTGGTAGACCACATATATTATTGTTGATAGACTACATTTATTGTCGTTGGTAGATCACATATATTGCTGTTGGTAGACCACATATATTGTTGTTGGTAGACCACTTATATTGTTGGTAGACCACATATATTTGTTGATAGACCACATATATTGTTGATGGTAGACCACATATATTGGTAGACATATATTGTTGGTAGATAACACATATTGTTGTTGGTAGACCACATATATTGTTGATGCATCACTTGTATTGTTGGGAGACCACATATATTGTTGGTAGATCACATATATTGTTTTTGGTAGACCACATATATTGTTGGTAGACCACTTATATTGTTGTTGGTAGACCACATATTGTTGTTGGTAGATCACATATATTGTTGGTAGACTACATATATTGTTGGTAGACCACTTATATTGTTGTTGGTAGCCCACATATATTGATGTTCGTAGACCACTTATATTGTTGTTGGTAGACCACATATATTGTTGGTAGACCACTTATATTGTTGGTAGACCATATATATTTTTGTTGGTAGATTACATATATTGTTGTTGGTAGACCATTTATATTGTTGTTGGTAGACCACATATATTGTTGGTGGACCACTTATATTGTTGTTGGTAGACCACATATATTGTTGTTGGTAGAACACATTTATTGGTAGAACACTTATATTGTTGGACCACATATATTGTTGCTGGTACACCACTTATATTGTTGTTAGTAGACCACATATATTGTTGTTGGTTGACCACTTATATTGCTGTTGGTGGACCATATATATTGTTGTCGGTAGACCACATGTATTGTCGGTAGACCACATACACTGTTGTTGGTAGACCACATTTATTGTTTTTGGTAGACCACTTGTATTGTTGTTGGTAGAGCACATATATTGTTGGTAGAGCACTTATATTGTTTGTAGATCACATATATTGTTGGTAGACCACATATATTGTTGGTAGACCACATATATTGTTAGTAGATCACATATTGGTGTTGGTAGACCATATATATTGTTTGTAGAACACTTTTATTGTTGGTAGGCCACATACATTGTTGTTGGTAGACCACTTATATTATTGTTGGTAGACCACATATATTGTTGTTGGTAGACCTCTTATATTGTTGTTGTTAGACCACATATATTTTTGCTGGTAGACCACTTATATTGTTGCTGGTAGACCACATATATTGTTGTTGGTAGACCACATTTATTGTTGGTAGACCACTTATATTTTTGTGCGTAGATCACTTATATTGTTGTTTGGTAGACCATATATATTGTTGTTGGTAGACCAATTATATTGTTTCTCGATCACATATTGTTGTTGGTAGACCACATATACTGTTGATAGACCACATGTATTGTTGATAGAAGTCTTATATTATTGTTGGTAGACCACATATGTTGTAGGTAGATCAGATATATTGTTGGTAGACCACATATATTGTTGGTAGAAAACTTATATTGTCGTTGGTGGACCACATATATTGGTGTTGGTGGACCTCATACATTATTGGTAAACCACTTATATTGTTGGTAGACTACATATATTGCTGTTGGTCAACCACTTATATTGTTTTTGGTAGACCACATATATTGTTGTTGTTAGACCACATATGTATTTGGTAGACCTATTATATTGTTGGTAGACCACATATATTGTTGGTAGACCACCTGTATTGTTGTTGGTAGACCACATAAATTGTTGGTAGACCACTTACATTGTTGTTGGTAGACTAAATATATTTTTGTTGGTAGATCACATATGTTGGTAGACCTCTTATATTGTTGTTGGTAGACCACATATATTGTTGGTAGACCACTTATATTGTTGTTGGTAGACCACTTATATTGTTGTTGGTAGACCACATATATTGTTAAACCACTTATATTGCTGGTAGACCACATATATTGTTGTTGGTAGACCACATATATTGTTGATAGACCACATATATTGTAGGTAGACCACTTATTGTTGTTTGTAGACCACATATATTGTTGGTAGACTGCTTATATTGTTGTTGTTAGACCACATATATTTTTGCTGGTAGACCACTTATATTGTTGCTGGTAGACCACATATATTTTTGTTGGTAGACCACATATATTGTGTGTAGACCACTTATATTGTTGTTTGGTAGACCACATATATAGTTGTTGGTAGACCGCTTATATTGTTGTTGGTAGACCAATTATGTTGTCTCTAGATCACATATATTGTTGGTAGACCACATATATTGTTGTTGGTAGACCACATATACTGTTGATAGACCACATGTATTGTTGATAGAAGTCTTATATTGTTGTTGGTAGACCACATATGTTGTTGTAGGTAGATCACATATATTGTTGGTAGACCACATATATTGTTGTTGGTAGAAAACTTATATTGTTGTTGGTGGACCACATATATTGGTGTTGGTGGACCTCATATATTATTGGTAAACCACTTATATTGTTGGTAGACTACATATATTGCTGTTGGTCGACCACTTATATTGTTTTTGGTAGACCACATATATTGTTGGTAGACCACATATATATTTGGTAGACCAATTATATTGTTGGTAGAACACTTGTATTGTTGTTGGTAGACCACATATATTGTTGGTAAACCACTTACATCATTGTTGGTAGACTACATATATTTTTGTTGGTAGATCACATATGTTGGTAGACCTCTTATATTGTTGTTGGTAGACCACATATATTGTTGGTAGACCACTTATATTGTTTTTGGTAGACCACATATATTGTTGTTAGACCACTCATATTGCTAGTAGACCACATATATTGTTGTTGGTAGACAACATATATTGTTGGTAGACCCTTTATATTGTTGGTAGACCACATATATTGTGGGTAGACCACTTATTGTTGGTAGACCACATATATTATTGTTGGTAGACCACATATAATGTTGGTAGTTCGCATATATTGTTGTTGGTAGACCACTTATATTGTTGGTAGACCACTGAAATTGTTGCTGGTAGACCTCTTATGTTGTTGGTAGACCACATATATTGTTGGTAGATCACATGTTGGTAGGTCACATATATTGTTGTTGGTAGACCATATATACTGTTTGTAGACCTCTTATATTGTTGTTGGTATACCACATATATTGTTGTTGATAGACCACATAAATTGTTGGTAGACAATTTATATTGTTGTTAGTAGACCAATTATATTGTTTGTAGACCACATATATAGTTGGTAGACCACTTATATTGTTGCTGGTAGAGCACATATATTGTTGGTAGACCACTTCTATTGTTGTTGGCAGACCACTTATATTGTTGGTAGACAACATATATTGTTGTTGGTAGACCACTTATCTTGTTGGTATACCACATATTGTTGGTAGACCACTTATATTGTTGTTGGTAGACCACATGTATTGTTGTTGGTAGACCACTTATATTGTTATTGGTAGCCTGCATATGTTGTTGAAAGACCACTTATATTGTTGTTGGTAGACCACATATATTGTTGTTGGTAGACCACATATATTGTCGTTGGTAGACCTCATATATTATTGGTATACCACTTATATTGTTATTGGTAGACCACATATTGTTCGAAGACCACTTGTTGTTGGTAGACCACATACATTGTTGTTGGTAGTCCACATATATTGTTGGTAGACCTCTTATATTGTTGTTGGTAGACCACATATATTGTTGGTAGATCACTTACATTGTTGGTAGACCACATATATTGTTGGTAGACCACATATATTGTTAGTAGACCACATATATTGTTGGTAGACCACATATATTGTTGGTAGACCACTTATATTGTTGGTAGACCACAAATATTGTAGGTAGACCACTTATATTGGTAGACCACATATATTGTTGGTAGACTATATATAATGTTGGCAGACCATTTATATTGTTGGTAGACCACTTATATTGTTGGTAGACCACATATATTGTTGTTGGTAGGCCACTTACATTGATGTTGGTAGATCACATATTGTTGTTGGAAGACCACACATCTTGTTGGTAGACCACTTATATTGTTCTTGGTAGACCACATATATTGTTGTCAGTACACCAATTATATTGTTGTTGGGACATTATATATATTGTTGGTAGACCAATTATATTGTTGTTGGTAGACCACATATATTGTTGGTAGACCACTTATATTGTTGGTAGACCACATATATTGTTTTTGGTAAACCACTTATATTGTTGTTGGTAGACCACATATATTGTTGGTTTACCACTTAAATTGTTGTTGGTAGACCACATATATTATTGTTGGTAGACCACTTATCTTGTTGGTAGACCACATATATTGTTGGTAGACCACATGTATTGTTGGTAAACCACTTGCATTGTTGGTAGACCACATATATTGGTGTTGGTAGACCACTTATATTGTTATTGGTAGACCACAAATATTGTAGGTAGACCACATATTGTTGTTGGTAGACCACATATATTATTGTTGGTAGACCACATATAATGTTGGTAGACCACGTATATTGTTGTTGGTAACCACTTATATTGTTGTTGGTAGATTACATATATCGTTGGTAGACCACTTATATTGTTGTAGGTAGACCACATATATTGTTGATATATGTCATGTTGATAGATTAATATTGTTGTTGGTAGACCACATACATTGTTGGTAGATCACATGTATTGTTGTTGGTAGGCCACATATATTGTTGGTAGACCACTTATATTGCTGTTGGTAGACCACTTATATGGTTGTTGGTAGACCACATATGTTGTTATTGGTAGACCACTTATATTGTTGTTGGTAGACCTCATATTGTTGGTAGATCACATGTTGGTAGATCACATGTATTGTTGTTGTTAGACCACTTGTATTGTTGTTGGTAGACCACATATATTATTGTTGGTAGACCACTTATCTTGTTGTTGGTAGACCACATATATTGTTGGTAGACTACTTATATTGTTGTTGGTAAACCACTTATATTGTTGTTGGTAGACCACATATATTGTTGTTAGTAGACCATTTGTATTGTTGTTGATAGACCACATATATTGTTGGTAAACCACTTATATTGTTGTTGGTAGACCACATATATTGTTGTTGGTAGACAACTTATAGTGTTGCTGGTAGACTGCATATATTATTGTTGGTAGACCACTTATATTGTTGGTAGACCACATATATCGTTGGTAGACCACATATATCGTTGGTAGACCATATATATTGTTGGTAGACCACATATATAGTTGTTGGTAGACCACATATATTGTTGGTAGACCACATATATTGTTGATCGACCACTTATACTTTTGTTGGTAGATCACATATATTGTTGTTGGTAGAGCACATTTATTGTTGGTAGAACACTTATATTTTTGTTTGTAGATCACATGTATTGTTGTCAGATATATTGTCACATATATTGTTGTTAGTAGACCACATATATTGTCGGTAGATCACTTATATTGTTGTTGGTAGACCACTTATATTGTTGTTGGTAGACCACATATGTTGTTGGTAGACCACTTATATTGTTGTTGGTAGACCTTATATATTGTTGTTGGTAGACCACTTATATTGTTGGTAGACCATATATACTGTTGTTCGTAGACCACATATATTGTTGGTATACCACATATATTGTTATTGGTGGACCACTCATATTGTTGTTGGTAGACCACATATATTGTTGTTGATAGACCACATATATTGTTGTTGATAGACCACATATATTGTTGTTGGTAGAGCATTTATATTTTGGTAGACCACTTATATTGTTGTTGGTAGACCACATATATTGTTGATAGACCACATATATTGTTGGTAGACCACCTATATTGTTGTTGGTAGACCACAATATTGTTGATAGACCACATATATTGTTGTTGGTAGACCACTTATATTGTTGTTGGTAGACTGCATATGTTGTTGTTGGTAGACCACATATATTGTTGTTGGTAGACCACATATGTTGTTGGTAGTCCATATATATTGTTGTTGGTAAACCACATTTATTGTTGTTGGTAGACCACTTATATTGTTGCTGATAGACCACATATATTGTTGTTGGTAGACCACTTATATTGTTGTTGGTAGACCACATATGTTGTTGGTAGACCACTTATATTGTGTTGTTGGTAGACCATATATACTGTTGTTCGTAGACCACTTATATTTTTGTTGGTAGACCACATATATTGTTGGTATACCACATATATTGTTATTGATGGACCACTCATATTGTTGTTGGTAGACCACATATATTGTTGTTGGTAGACCAAGTATGTCGTTGGTAGACCACATATATTGTTGTTGATAGACCACTTATATTGTTGTTGGTAAAGCATTTATAGTGTTGTTGGTAGACCACTTATATTGTTGTTGGTAGACCACATATATTGTTGTTGGTAAACCACTTATATTGTTGTTGGTAGACCACATATATTGTTGGTCGACCACATATATTGTTGGTAGACCACCTATATTGTTGTTGGTAGACCACATATATTGTTGTTGATAGACCACATATATTGTTGTTGGTAGACCGCTTATATTGTTGGTAGACTGCATATGTTGTTGTTGGTAGACCACATATATTGTAGTTGGTAGACCACTTATTTTCTTGTTGGTAGACCACTTATATTGTTGGTAAACCACATATATTGTTGTTGGTAGACCACTTATATTGTTTCTGATAGACCACATATATTGTTGTTGGTAGACCACTTATATTGTTGTTGGTAGACCACATATGTTGTTGTTGGTAGACCATATATGTTGTTAGTAAACCACAAATATTGCTGTTGGTAGACCACTTGTATTATTGTTGGTGAACCACTTATATTATTGTTGGTGGACCACTTATAATGTTCGAAGGTAAAATTGCCTGTTACGAGTATTCATTTCTGTGTTAGGGGAAAGCCCTAATTTAAAGGTACCACAAAAATACAGATTTAAGAGAAATACATATTAATGAAATACTTTTGATTTAGGCCAGGGGAGTATAGGATTTTACATTTTTGGTTTCCAGTCTGAAAAGTGATTAATAACTTGTCATTATATTATTTTCCTATACTCAGTCTCTCCTGGTACTTCGTCACACAAGTCTCCTTCCCAAGCTCACTTACTCTCACCACTCTTTTCACCACATTCTTCTTTTCTGAAAACCTCTACAAATCTTCACCTTCGCCTCCACAAGATATATATATATATGAATTGGAACGATGTGGTATACCGGGGTCAACGTGCTGTCAATGGATTGAACCAGGGCATGTGAAGCGTCTGGGGTAAACCATGGAAAGCTGTGTGGGGCCTGGATGTGGAAAGGGAGCTGTGGTTTCGGGCATTATTGCATGACAGCTAGGGACTGAGTGTGAACGAATGAGGCCTTTGTTGTCTTTTCCTAGCGCTACCGGCACACATGAGGGGGGAGGGGGATGGTATTCCATGTGTGGCGAGGTGGCGATGGGAATGAATAAAGGCAGACAGTGTGAATTGTGTGCATGGGTATATATGTATGTGTCTGTGTGTGTAATATATATGTATACATTGAGATGTATAGGCATGTATATTTGCGTGTGTGGACGTGTGTGTATATACATGTGTATGGGGGTGGGTTGGGCCATTTCTTTCATCTGTTTCCTTGCGCTACCTCGCAAACGCGGGAGACAGCGACAAAGCAAAATAAATAAATAAATATTGTTTTTTTTGCCGCTGTCTCCCGCGTTTGCGAGGTAGCGCAAGGAAACAGACGAAAGAAATGGCCCAACCCACCCCCATACACATGTATATACATACGTCCACACACGCAAATATACATACTTACACAGCTTTCCATGGTTTACCCCAGACGCTTCACATGCCCTGATTCAATCCACTGACAGCACGTCAACCCCGTATACCACATCGATCCAATTCACTCTATTCCTTGCCCTCCTTTCACCCTCCTGCATGTTCAGGCCCCGATCACACAAAATCTTTTTCACTCCATCTTTCCACCTCCAATTTGGTGTCCCACTTCTCCTCGTTCCCTCCACCTCTGACACATATATCCTCTTGGTCAATCTTTCCTCACTCATTCTCTCCATGTGCCCAAACCATTTCAAAACACCCTCTTCTGCTCTCTCAACCACGCTCTTTTTATTTCCACACATCTCTCTTACCCTTACGTTACTTACTCGATCAAACCACCTCACACCACACATTGTCCTCAAACATCTCATTTCCAGCACATCCACCCTCCTGCGCACAACTCTATCCATAGCCCACGCCTCGCAACCATACAACATTGTTGGAACCACTATTCCTTCAAACATACCCATTTTTGCTTTCCGAGATAATGTTCTCGACTTCCACACATTCTTCAAGGCTCCCAGGATTTTCGCCCCCTCCCCCACCCTATGATCCACTTCCGCTTCCATGGTTCCATCCGCTGCCAGATCCACTCCCAGATATCTAAAACACTTTACTTCCTCCAGTTTTTCTCCATTCAGACTTACCTCCCAATTGACTTGACCCTCAACCCTACTGTACCTAATAACCTTGCTCTTATTCACATTTACTCTTAACTTTCTTCTTTCACACACTTTACCAAACTCAGTCACCAGCTTCTGCAGTTTCTCACATGAATCAGCCACCAGCGCTGTTTCATCAGCGAACAACAACTGACTCACTTCCCAAGCTCTCTCATCCCCAACAGACTTCATACTTGCCCCTCTTTCCAAAACTCTTGTATTCACCTCCCTAACAACCCCATCCATAAACAAATTATACAACCATGGAGACATCACACACCCCTGCCGCAAACCTGCATTCACTGAGAACCAATCACTTTCCTCTCTTCCTACACATACACATGCCTTACATCCTCGATAAAAACTTTTCTCTGCTTCTAACAACTTGCCTCCCACACCATATATCCTTAATACCTTCCACAGAGCATCTCTATCAACTCTATCATATGCCTTCAGATCCATAAATGCTACATACAAATCCATTTGCTTTTCTAAATATTTCTCACATACATTCTTCAAAGCAAACACCTGATCCACACATCCTCTACAACTTCTGAAACCACACTGCATTTCCCCAATCTGATGTTCTGTACATGCCTTCACCCTCTCAATCAATACCCTCCCATATAATTTGCCAGGAATACTCAACAAACTTATACCTCTGTAATTTGAGCACTTACTCTTATCCCCTTTGCCTTTGTACAAAGGCACTATGCAAGCATTCCGCCAATCCTCAGGCACCTCACCATGAATCATACATACATTAAATAACCTTACCAACCAGTCAACAATACAGTCACCCCCTTTTTTAATAAATTCCACTGCAATACCATCCAAACCTGCTGCCTTGCCGGCTTTCATCTTCTGCAAAGCTTTTACTACCTCTTCTCAGTTTACCAAATCATTTTCCCTAAACCTCTCACTTTGCACACCACCTCGACCAAAACACCCTTTATATATATATGTATATATATATATATATATATATATATATATATATATATATATATATATATATATATTTTTTTTTTTTCTTGCTTTGTCGCTGTCTCCCGCATTTGCGAGGTAGCGCAAGGAAACAGACGAAAGAAATGGCCCAACCCACCCCCATACACATGTATATACATATGTCCACACACGCAAATATACATACCTACACAGCTTTCCATGGTTTACCCCAGACGCTTCACATGCCCTGATTCAATCCACTGACAACACGTCAACCCCGGTATACCACATCGATCCAATTCACTCTATTACTCTATTCTTGCCCTCCTTTCACCCTCCTACATGTTCAGGCCCCGATCACACAAAATCTTTTTCACTCCATCTTTCCACCTCCAATTTGGTCTCCCACTTCTCGTTCCCTCCACCTCCGACACATATATCCTCTTGGTCAATCTTTCCTCACTCATTTTCCCCATGTGCCCAAACCATTTCAAAACACCCTCTTCTGCTCTCTCAACCACGCTCTTTTTATTTCCACACATCTCTCACCCTTACGTTACTTACTCGATCAAACCACCTCACACCACACATTGTCCTCAAACATCTCATTTCCAGCACATCCATCCTCCTGCGCACAACTCTATCCATAGCCCACGCCTCGCAAGCATACAACATTGTTGGAACCACTATTCCTACAAACATACCCATTTTTGCTTTCCGAGATAATGTTCTCGACTTCCACACATTTTTCAAGGCTCCCAGAATTTTCGCCCCCTCCCCCACCCTATGACCCACTTCCGCTTCCATGGTTCCATCCGCTGCCAGATCCACTCCCAGATATCTAAAACACTTTACTTCCTCCAGTTTTTCTCCATTCAAACTTACATCCCAATTGACTTGACCCTCAACCCTACTGTACCTCCTTTCACCCTCCTGCATGTTCAGGCCCCGATCACACAAAATCTTTTTCACTCCATCTTCCCACCTCCAATTTGGTCTCCCACTTCTCCTCGTTCCCTCCACCTCCGACACATATATCCTCTTGGTCAATCTTTCCTCACTCATTCTCTCCATGTGCCCAAACCATTTCAAAACACCCTCTTCTGCTCTCTCAACCACGCTCTTTTTATTTCCACACATCTCTCTTACCCTTACGTTACTTACTCGATCAAACCACCTCACACCACACATTGTCCTCCATCAATCAATCAATCAATGTCCTCAAACATCTCATTTCCAGCACATCCATCCTCCTGCGCACAACTCTATCCATAGCCCACGCCTCGCAAGCATACAACATTGTTGGAACCACTATTCCTTCAAACATACCCATTTTTGCTTTCCGAGATAATGTTCTCGACTTCCACACATTCTTCAAGGCTCCCAGGATTTTCGCCCCCTCCCCCACCCTATGATCCACTTCTGCTTCCATGGTTCCATCCACTGCCAGATCCACTCCCAGATATGTAAAACACTTTACTTCCTCCAGTTTTTCTCCATTCAAACTTACCTCCAAATTGACTTGACCCTCAACCCTACTGTACTAATTACCTTGCTCTTATTCACATTTACTCTTAACTTTCTTCTTTCACACACTTTACCAAACTCAGTCACCAGCTTCTGCAGTTTCTCACATGAATCAGCCACCAGCGCTGTATCATCAGCGAACAACAACTGACTCACTTCCCAAGCTCTCTCATCCCCAACAGACTGCATACTTGCCCCTCTTTCCAAAACTCTTGCATTCACCTCCCTAACAACCCCATCCATAAACAAATTAAACAACCATGGAGACATCACACACCCCTGCCGCAAACCTACATTCACTGAGAACCAATCACTTTCCTCTCTTCCTACACGTACATATGCCTTACATCCTCGATAAAAACTTTTCACTGCTTCTAACAACTTGCCTCCCACACCATATATTCTTAATACCTTCCACAGAGCATCTCTATCAACTCTATCATATGCCTTCTCCAGATCCATAAATGCTACATACAAATCCATTTGCTTTTCTAAGTATTTCTCACATACATTCTACAAAGCAAACACCTGATCCACACATCCTCTACCACTTCTGAAACCACACTGCTCTTCCCCAATCTGAGGCTCTGTACATGCCTTCACCCTCTCAATCAATACCCTCCCATATAATTTACCAGGAATACTCAACAAACTTATACCTCTGTAATTTGAGCACTCACTCTTATCCCCTTTGCCTTTGTACAATGGCACTATGCACGCATTCCGCCAATCCTCAGGCACCTCACCGTAAGTCATACATACATTAAATAACCTTACCAACCAGTCAACAATACAGTCACCCCCTTTTTTAATAAATTCCACTGCAATACCATCCAAACCTGTTGCCTTGCCGGCTTTCATCCTCCGCAAAGCTTTTACTACCTCTTCTCTGTTTACCAAATCATTTTCCCTAACCCTCTCACTTTGCACACCATCTCGACCAAAACACCCTATATCTGCCACTCTATCATCAAACACATTCAACAAACCTTCAAAATACTCACTCCATCTCCTTCTCACATCACCACTACTTGTTATCACCTCCCCATTTGCGCCCTTCACTGAAGTTCCCATTTGTTCCCTTGTCTTACGCACTTTATTTACCTCCTTCCAGAACATCTTTTTATTCTCCCTAAAATTTAATGATACTCTCTCACCCCAACTCTCATTTGCCCTTTTTTTCACCTCTTGCACCTTTCTCTTGACCTCCTGTCTCTTTCTTTTATACGTCTCCCACTCAACTGCATTTTTTCCCTGCAAAAATCGTCCAAATGCCTCTCTCTTCTCTTTCACTAATACTCTTACTTCTTCATCCCACCACTCACTACCCTTTCTAATCAACCCACCTCCCACTCTTCTCATGCCACAAGCATCTTTTGCGCAATCCATCACTGATTCCCTAAATACATCCCATTCCTCCCCCACTCCCCTTACTTCCATTGTTCTCACCTTTTTTCCATTCTGTACTCAGTCTCTCCTGGTACTTCCTCACACAAGTCTCCTTCTCAAGCTCACTTACTCTCACCACCCTCTTCACCCCAACATTCACTCTTCTTTTCTGGAAACCCATACAAATCTTCACCTTAGCCTCCACAAGATAATGATCAGACATCCCTCCAGTTGCACCTCTCAGCACATTAACATCCAAAAGTCTCTCTTTCGCGCGCCTGTCAATTAACACGTAATCCAATAACGCTCTCTGGCCATCTCTCCTACTTACATAAGTATACTTATGTATATCTCGCTTTTTAAACCAGGTATTCCCAATCATCAGTCCTTTTTCAGCACATAAATCTACAAGCTCTTCACCATTTCCATTTACAACACTGAACACCCCATGTACACCAATTATTCCCTCAACTGCCACATTACTCACCTTTGCATTCAAATCACCCATCACTATAACCCGGTCTCGTGCATCAAAACCACTAACACACTCATTCAGCTGCTCCCAAAACACTTGCCTCTCATGATCTTTCTTCTCATGCCCAGGTGCATATGCACCAATAATCACCCATCTCTCTCCATCAACTTTCAGTTTTACCCATATTAATCGGGAATTTACTTTCTTACATTCTATCATATATATATATATATATATATATATATATATATATATATATATATATATATATTTATTTATTTATTTATTTATTTTGTTTTGTCGCTGTCTCCTGCATTAGCGAGGTAGCGCAAGGAAACAGACGAAAGAATGGCCCAACCCGCCCACATACACATGTATATACATACACATCCACACACGCAAATATACATACCTATACATCTCAATGTACACATGTATACACACACACAGACATATACATATATACACATGTACATAATTCATACTGTCTGCCTTTATTTGTTACCATCGCCACCTCACCCCACTTGGAATAACAACCCCCTCCTCCCTCATGTGCGCGAGGTAGCACAAGGAAAAGACACCAAAGGCCCCATTCGTTCACACTCAGTCTCTAGCTGTCATGTAATAATGCACCGAAACCACAGCTCCCTTTCCACATCCAGGCCCCACACAACTTTCCATGGTTTACCCCAGATGCTTCACATGCCCTGGTTCAATCCATTGACAGCACGTCGACCCCGGTATACCACATCGTTCCAATTCACTCTATTCTTTGCCCACCTTTCACCCTCCTGCATGTTCAGGCCTCGATCACTCAAAATCTTTTTCACTCAATCCTTCCACCTCCAATTTGGTCTCGCACTTCTCCTAGTTCCCTCCACCTTTGACACATATATCCTCTTTGTCAATCTTTCCTCACTAATTCTCTCCGTGTGACCAAACCATTTCGAAACACCCTCTTCTGCTCTCTCAACCACACTCTTTTTATTTCCACACATCTCTCTTACCCTTACGTTACTTACTCGATCAATCCACCTCACACCACATATTGTCCTCAAACATCTCATTTCCAGCACATCCACCCTCATGCGCACAACTGTATCCATAGCCCACGCCTCTCAGCCATACAACATTGTTGGAACAACTATTCCTTCAAATATAGCCCATTTTGCTTTCCGAGATAATGTTCTCGACTTCCACACATTCTTCCAGGCTCCCAGAATTTTCGCCCCCTCCCCCACCCTATGATTCCCTTCCGCTTCCATGGTTCCATCCGCTGCCAGATCCACTCCCAGATATCTAAAACACTTTACTTCCTCCAGTGTTTCTCCATTCAAACTTACCTCCCAGTTGACTTGACCCTCAACCCTACTGTACCTAATAACCTTGCTCTTATTCACATTTACTCTTAACTTTCTTCTTTCACACACTTTAGCAAACTCAGTCACCAGCTTCTGCCATTTATTACATGACTGAGCCACCAGCGCTGTATCATCAGCGAACAACAACTGACTCACTTCCCAAGCTCTCTCATCCACAACAGATTGCATACTTGCCCCTCTTTCCCAAATTTTTGCATTCACCTCCCTAACAACCCCATCCATAAACAAATTAAACAACCATTGAGACATCACACAACAACCCCATCCATAAACAAATTAAACAACCATTGAGACATCACACACCCCTGCCGCAAACCTACATTCACTGAGAACCAATCACTTTCCTCTCTTCCTGCACGTACACATGCCTTACATCCTCGATAAAAACTTTTCACTGCTTCTAACAACTTGCCTCCCACACCATATATTCGTAAAACCTTCACAGAGCATCTCTATCAACTCTATCATATGCCTTCTCCAGATCCATAAATGCTACATGCAAATCCATTTGTATTCTAAGTATTTCTCACATACATTCTTCAAAGCAAACGCCTGATCCACACATCTTCTACCACTTCTGAAACCACACTGCTCTTCCCCAATCTGATGCTCTGTACATGCCTTCACCCTCTCAATCAATACCCTCCCATATAATTTACCAGGAATACTCAACAAACTTATACCTCTGTAATTTGAGCACTCACTCTTATCCCCTTTGTCTTTGTACAATGGCACTATGCACGCATTCCGCCAATCCTCAGGCACCTCACCATGACTCATACATACATTAAATAACCTTACCAACCAGTCAACAATACAGTCACCCTCTTTTTTAATAAATTCCACTACAATACCATCCAAACCTGCTGCCTTGCCGGCTTTCATCTTCCGTAAAGCTTTTACTACCTCTTCTTTATCTACCAAATCATTTTCCCTAACCCTCTCACTTTGCACACCACCTCGACCAAAACACCCTATATCTGCCCCTCTATCATCAAACACATTCAACAAACCTTCAAAATACTCACTCCATCTCCTCACATCACCACTACTTGTTATCACCTCCCCATTAGTCCCTTTCACTGAAGTTCCCATTTGCTCCCTTGTCTTACGCACTTTATTTACCTCCTTCTAAAACATCTTTTTATTCTCCCTGAAATTTAATGATACTCTCTCACCCCAACTCTCATTTGCCTTCTTTTTCACCTCTTGCACCTTTCTCTTGACCTCGTGCCTCTTTCTTTTATACCTCTCCCACTCATTTGCATTTTTTCCCTGCAAAACTCGTCCAAATGCCTCTCTCTTCTCTTTCACTAATAATCTTACTTCTTCATCCCACCACTCTACCTTTTCTAATCAACACACTTCCCACGCTTCTCATGCCACAAGCATCTTTTGCGCAAGCCATAACTGCTTCCCCAAATATATCCCATTCCTCCCCCACTCCCCTTACCTTCTTTGTTCTCACCTTTTTCCATTCTATACTTAGTCTCTCCTGGTACTTCCTGACACAAGTCTCCTTCCCAAGCTCACTTACTCTCACCACTCTCTTCACCCCAACATTCTCTCTTCTTTTCTGAAAACCCCCACAAATCTTCACCTTCGCCTCCACAAGATAATGATCAGACATCGCTCCAGTTGCACCTCTCAGCACATTAACATCCAAAAGTCTCTCTTTCGTGCGTCTATCAATTAACACGTAATCCAATAACACTTTCTGGCCATCTCTCCTACTTACATACATATACTTATGTATATCTCGCTTTTTAAACCAGGTATTCCCAGTTACCAGTCCTTTTTCAGCACAAAAATATACAAGCTCTTCACCATTTCCATTTACAACACTGAACACTCCATGTATACCAATTATTCCCTCAACTGCCACATTACTCACCTTTGCATTCAAATCACCCCTCACTATAACCCGGTATTGTGCATCAAAACCACTAACACACTCATTCAGCTGCTCCCAAAACACTTGCCTCTCATGATCTTTCTTCTCATGCCCAGGTGCATGTGCACCAATAATCACCCATCTCTCTCCATCAACTTTCAGTTTTACCCATATCAATATAGAATTTACTTTCTTACACTCTATCACATACTCCCACAACTCCTGATTCAGGAGTAGTGCTACTCCTTCCTTTGCTCTTGTCCTCTCACTAACCCCTGACTTTACTCCCAAGACATTCCCAAACCACTCTTCCCCTTTACCCTTTAGCTTCGTTTCACTCGGAGCCAAAACATCCAGGTTCCTTTCCTCAAACATACTACCTATCTCTCCTTTTTTCTCATCTTGGTTACATCCACACACATTTAGACACACCAATCTGAGCCTTCAAGGAGGATGAGCACTCCTCGCGTGACTCCTTCTGCTGTTTCTCCTTTTAGAAAGTTAAAATATAAGGAGGGGAGGATTTCTGGCCCCCCCACTCCCGTTCCCTTTAGTCGCCTTCTACGACACGTGAGGAATGCGTGGGAAGTATTCTTTCTCCCCTATCCCCAGGGATATATATATATATATATATATATATATATATATATATATATATATATATATATTATATCAAACTTACCTCCCAATTGTCTTGAACCTCAACCCTACTGTAACTAATAGCCTTGCTCTTATTCACATTTATTCTTAACTTTCTTCTTTCACACATTTTATCAAACTCAGTCACCAGCTTCTGCAGTTCCTCACATGAATCAGCCACCAGCGCTGTATCATCAGCGAACAACAACTGACTCACTTCCCAAGCTCTCTCATCCCCAACAGACTGCATACTTGCCCCTCTTTCCAAAACTCTTGCATTCACCTCCCTAACAACCCCATCCATAAACAAATTAAACAACCATGGAGACATCACACACCCCTGCCGCAAACCTACATTCACTGAGAACCAATCATTTTCCTCTCCTCCTACACGTACACATGCCTTACATCCTCGATAAAAACTTTTCACTGCTTCTAACAACTTGCTTTCCACACCATATATTCTTAGCACCTTCCACAGAACATCTCTATTAACTCTATCATATGCCTGCTCCAGATCCATAAATGCTACATACAAATCCATTTGCTTTTGTAAGTATTTCTCACATACATTCTTCAAAGCAAACACCTGATCCACACATCCTCTACCACTTCTGAAACCACACTGCTCTTCCCCAATCTGATGCTCTGTACATGCCTTCACCCTCTCAGTCAATACCCTCCCATATAATTTACCAGGAATACTCAACAAACTTACACCTCTGTAATGGAGAAAAACTGGAGGAAGTAAAGTGTTTTAGATATCTGGGAGTGGATCTGGCAGCGGATGGAACCATGGAAGCGTAAATGAATCATAGGGTGGCGGAGGGGGCGAAAATCCTGGGAGCCTTGAAGAATGTGTGGAAATCAAGAACATTATCTCGGAAAGCAAAAATGGGTATTTTTGAAGGAATAGTGGTTCCAACAATGTTGTATGGTTGCGAGGCGTGGGCTATGGATAGAGTTGTGCGCAGGAGGGTGGATTTGCTGGAAATGAGATGTTTGAGGATAATGTGTGGTGTGAGGTGGTTTGATCGAGTAAGTGATGTAAGGGTAAGATAGATGTGTGGAAATAAAAAGAGCGTGGTTGAGAGAGCAAAAGATGGTGTTTTGAAATGGTTTGGGCACATGGAGAGAATGAGTGAGGAAAGATTGACCAAGAGGATATATGTGTCGGAGGTGGAGGGAACGAGGAGAAGTGGGAGACCAAATTGGAGGTGTAAAGATGGAGTGAAAAAGATTTTGAGTGATCTGGGCCTGAACATGCAGGAGGGTGAAAGGAGGGAAAGGAATAGAGTGAATTGGATCGATGTGGTATACTGGGGTTGACGTGCTGTCAGTGGATTGAATCAGGGCATGTGAAGCGTCTGGGGTAAACCATGGAAAGTTGTGTGGGGCCTGGATGTGGAAAGGGAGCTGTGGTTTTGGGCATTATTGCATGACAGCTAGAGGCTGAGTGTGAACGAATGGGGCGTTTGTTGTCTTTTCCTAGCGCTACCTCGCACACATGAGGGGGGAGGGGGATGGTATTCCATGTGTGGCGAGGTGGCGATGGGAATGAATAAAGGCAGACAGTGTGAATTGTGTGCATGGGTATATATGTATGTGTCTGTGTGTGTATATATATGTGTACATTGAGATGTATAGGTATGTATATTTGCGTGTGTGGATGTGTATGTATATACATGTGTATGGGGGTGGGTTGGGCCATTTCTTTCGTCTGTTTTCTTGCACTACCTCAGAAACTTGGGAGACAGCGACGAAGCAAAAAATAAAATAAAAATATATATATATATATATATATTTATATATATATATATATATATATATGTAAATATGGAAATGAGATGTTTTAGGATATTATGTGGTGTGAGTTGGTTTGATCGAGTAAGTAATGTAAGGGTGAGAGAGATGTGTGGAAATAAAAAGAGTGTGGTTGAGAGAGCACAAGAGGGTGTTTTGAAATGGTTTGATCACATGGAGAGAATGAGTGGGGAAAGATTGACCAAGAGGATATATGTGTCAGAGGTGGAGGGATCGAGGAGAAGTGCGAGACCAAATTGGAGGTGGAAAGATGGAGTGAAAAAGATTTTGAGTGATCGGGGCCTGAACATGCAAGAGAGTGAAAGGCGTGCAAGGAATAGAGTGAATTGGAACGATGTGGTATACCGGGGTCAACCTGCTGTCAATGGATTGAACCAGGGCATGTGAAGCGTCTGGGGTAAACCATGGAAAGTGTGTGGGGCCTGGATGTGGAAAGGGAGCTGTGGTTTAGGTACATTATCACATGACAGCTATAGACTGAGTGTGAACGAATGGGGCCTTTGGTGTCTTTCTTAGCGCTACCTCGCACACATGAGGGGGGAGGGGGTTGTTACTCCATGTGTGGTGAGGTGGCGATGGGAACAAATAAAGGCAGACAGTATGAATTATGTACATGTGTATATATGTATATGTCTGTGTGTGTATATATATGTGTACATTGAGATGTATAGGTATGTATATTTGCGTGTGTGGACGTGTATGTATATACATGTGTATGTGGGCGGGTTTGGCCATTCTTTCGTCCGTTTCCTTGCGCTACCTCGCTAACGCGGCAGACAGCGAGAAAGCAAGATAATGATAATAAAGATAATATATATATATATATATATATATATATATATATATATATATATATATATATATATATATATATATATTTATTTATTTATTTATTTATTATACTTTGTCGCTGTCTCCCGCGTTTGCGAGGTAGCGCAAGGAAACAGACGAAAGAAATGGCCCAACCCCCCCCATACACATGTATATACATACGTCCACACACGCAAATATACATACCTACACAGCTTTCCATGGCTTACCCCAGACGCTTCACATACCTTGATTCAATCCACTGACAGCACGTCAACCCCGGTATACCACATCGCTCCAATTCACTCTATTCCTTGCCCTCCTTTCACCCTCCTGCATGTTCAGGCCCCGATCACACAAAATCTTTTTCACTCCATCTTTCCACCTCCAATTTGGTCTCCCTCTTCTCCTTGTTCCCTCCACCTCCGACACATATATCCTCTTGGTCAATCTTTCCTCACTCATCCTCTCCATGTGCCCAAACCACTTCAAAACACCCTCTTCTGCTCTCTCAACCATGCTCTTTTTATTTCCACATATCTCTCTTACCCTTACGTTACTCACTCGATCAAACCACCTCACACCACATATTGTCCTCAAACATCTCATTTCCAGCACATCCATCCTCCTGCGCACAACTCTATCTATAGCCCACGCCTCGCAACCATACAACATTGTTGGAACCACCATTCCTTCATACATACCCATTTTTGCTTTCCGAGATAATGTTCTCGACTTCCACACATTCTTCAAGGCCCCCAGAATTTTCGCCCCCTCCCCCACCCTATGATCCACTTCCGCTTCCATGGTTCCATCCGCTGCCAGATCCACTCCCAGATATCTAAAACACTTCACTTCCTCCAGTTTTTCTCCATTCAAACTCACCTCCCAATTGACTTGACCCTCAACCCTACTGTACCTAATAACCTTGCTCTTATTCACATTTACTCTTAACTTTCTTCTTCCACACACTTTACCAAACTCAGTCACCAGCTTCTGCAGTTTCTCACATGAATCAGCCACCAGCGCTGTATCATCAGCGAACAACAACTGACTCACTTCCCAAGCTCTCTCATCCCCAACAGACTTCATACTTGCCCCTCTTTCCAAAACTCTTGCATTTACCTCCCTAACAACACCATCCATAAACAAATTAAACAACCATGGAGACATCACACACCCCTGCCGCAAACCTACATATATATATATATATATATATATATATATATATATATATATATATATATATATATATATATTAACCACTGAAAAGATAGTTTATGTTCTACAACTTAAACAGGTGTTGAAGATATATATATTATCAGTATGATATGAAAGATGGTAAAACGGTAGCCGTAAATAGGTTTAGTCTACGGAGAATGAAAAAGGGCAGAAAAAATTTAGTTAAGTACTTGACTGCTCTTTTCAATAAATCGCTTACGATGGAGAAAATTCGAGAGGAATGGAAGTTTGCCAATGTAACATTGATACTCATAAAATGTATCAAGTCCCTCCCCTGAAATTATCGCCTAATTTTCTTAATGTCTGGAGTTCGTAAATTTATGGAAACTATCATTCGGGACAAAATTGTATTTCATTGAGCGGACCACCACTTCATAAATGATTCAATTTTTTTTTTATTGAAATCATTCATATTTGACATTGCTTGATTTCTTTTATAGTTTTAAACTTATTTAGCATAGAAAGGAGGCTAAGATCTAATACTATAGGTATTCAGCATTATCGAAGGCTTCGATAATCTTGATCTAACAAACTAAACTAGATTTATCAGGTTTCACACTTTGTAATGGATACGATACACACTAGTGGAATGAAGTGAAGCACGTTTTCTCCACACAGTAGTTGAAGGGAGCACCATAGATACGTTCGAAAAGTTGTTAGTGGCAATTAAGCTTTTTGTCCACGACAGACATTATTTCCTCTTGTTTAGTCTCACACGAAAAGTTTACCTGTATTCCTCGGAATTATTTGTGTGGCATTCTACTCTCGCCTCACTAATCTGAGTTTCAGAACTCTTCCACCATTGCAAACAGCCTCGGAAGGACCCAAAGGTCTGTTGTTTGTAATCCATGCAGCAGTTACTTAATTTGGAGAAGGAAAAATATTGTGAAAATGTGATTGAAATTGTTCTTGATTATATGGTGTATATCCAATAAAACCTTTTATACTTCAATCCTTTGATATAGTCAGTGGGCCCAAAAACACTTACTCCTATGCCAACAATAAATTGTCTATTATAAAGGAATTTCAGAGTTCTGGTTAGCGGAGCCTATTTTTTTGCTTTGTCGCTGTCTCCCGCATTTGCGAGGTAGCGCAAGGAAACAGACTAAAGAAATGGCCCAACCCACCCCCATACACATGTATATACAAGTCCACGCACGCAAATATACTTACCTACACAGCTTTCCATGGTTTACCCCAGACGCTTCACATGCCCTGATTCAATCCACTGACAGCACGTCAACCCCGGTATACCACATCGATCCAATTCACTCTATTCCTTGCCCTCCTTTCACCCTCCTGCATGTTCAGGCCCCGATCACACAAAATCTTTTTCACTCCATCTTTCCACCTCCAATTTGGTCTCCCATTTCTCCTCGTTCCCTCCACCTCCGACACATATATCTTCTTGGTCAATCTTTCCTCACTCATTCTCTCCACGTGCCCAAACCATTTCAAAACACCCTCTTCTGCTCTCTCAACCACGCTCTTTTTATTTCCACACATCTCTCACCCTTACGTTACTTACTCAATCAAACCACCTCACACCACACATTGTCCTCAAACATCTCATTTCCAGCACATCCATCCTCCTGCACACAACTCTATCCATAGCCCACGCCTCGCAACCATACAACATTGTTGGAACCACTATTCCTTCAAACATACCCATTTTTGCTTTCCGAGATAATGTTCTCGACTTCCACACATTTTTCAAGGCTCCCAGAATTTTCGCCCCCTCCCCCACCCTATGATCCACTTCCACTTACATGGTTCCATCCGCTGCCAGATCCACTCCCAGATAGCTAAAAAACTTTACTTCCTCCAGTTTTTCTCCATTCAAACTTACCTCCCAATTGACTTGACCCTCAACCCTACTGTACCTAATAACCTTGCTGTTATTCACATTTACTCTTAACTTTCTTCCTTCACACACTTTACCAAACTCAGTCACCAGCTTCTGCAGTTTCTCACATGAATCAGCCACCAGCACTGTATCATCAGCGAACAACAACTGACTCACTTCCCAAGCTCTCTCATCCACAACAGACAAAGGCAAAGGGGATAAGAGTGAGTGCTCAAATTACAGAGGTATAAGTTTGTTGAGTATTCCTGGTAAATTATATGGGAGGGTATTGATTGAGAGGGTGAAGGCATGTACAGAGCATCAGATTGGGGAAGAGCAGTGTGGTTTCAGAAGTGGTAGAGGATGTGTGGATCAGGTGTTTGCTTTGAAGAATGTATGTGAGAAATACTTAGAAAAGCAAATGGATTTGTATGTAGCATTTATGGATCTGGAGAAGGCATATGATAGGGTTGATAGAGATGCTCTGTGGAAGGTATTAAGAATATATGGTGTGGGAGGCAAGTTGTTAGAAGCAGTGAAAAGTTTTTATCGAGGATGTAAGGCATGTGTATGTGTAGGAAGAGAGGAAAGTGATTGGTTCTCAGTGAATGTAGGTTTGCAGCAGGGGTGTGTGATGTCTCCATGGTTGTTTAATTTGTTTATGGATGGTGTTGTTAGGGAGGTGAATGCAAGAGTTTTGGAAAGAGGGGCAAGTATGAAGTCTGTTGTGGATGAGAGAGCTTGGGAAGTGAGTCAGTTGTTGTTTGCTGATGATACAGCGCTGGTGGCTGATTCATGTGAGAAACTGCAGAAGCTGGTGACTGAGTTTGGAAAAGTGTGTGGAAGAAGAAAGTTAAGAGTAAATGTGAATAAGAGCAAGGTTATTAGGTACAGTAGGGTTGAGGGTCAAGTCAATTGGGAGGTGAGTTTGAATGGAGAAAAACTGGAGGAAGTGAAGTGTTTTAGATATCTGGGAGTGGATCTGGCAGCGGATGGAACCATGGAAGCGGAAGTGGATCATAGGGTGGGGGAGGGGGTGAAAATCCTGGGGGCCTTGAAGAATGTGTGGAAGTCGAGAACATTATCTCGGAAAGCAAAAATGGGTATGTTTGAAGGAATAGTGGTTCCAACAATGTTGTATGGTTGCGAGGCGTGGGCTATGGATAGAGTTGTGCGCAGGAGGATGGATGTGCTGGAAATGAGATGTTTGAGGACAATGTGTGGTGTGAGGTGGTTTGATCGAGTGAGTAACGTAAGGGTAAGAGAGATGTGTGGAAATAAAAAGAGCGTGGTTGAGAGAGCAGAAGAGGGTGTTTTGAAGTGGTTTGGGCACATGGAGAGGATAAGTGAGGAAAGATTGACCAAGAGGATATATGTGTCGGAGGTGGAGGGAACAAGGAGAAGAGGGAGACCAAATTGGAGGTGGAAAGAGGGAGTGAAAAAGATTTTGTGTGATCGGGGCCTGAACATGCAGGAGGGTGAAAGGATGGCAAGGAATAGAGTGAATTGGAGCGATGTGGTATACCGGGGTTGACGTGCTGTCAATGGATTGAAGCAAGGCATGTGAAGCATCTGGGGTAAACCATGGAAAGCTGTGTAGGTATGTATATTTGCATGTGTGGACGTATGTATATACATGTGTATGGGGGTTGGGTTGGGCCATTTCTTTCGTCTGTTTCCTTGTGCTACCTCGCAAACGCGGGAGACAGCGACAAAGTATAATAAAAAAAATAATGAAAAATATATATATATATATATATATATATATATATATATATATATATATATATATATATATATATATATATATATATAACAAATTAAACAACCATGGAGACATCACACACCCCTGCCGCAAACCTACATTCACTGAGAACCAATCATTTTCCTCTCTTCCTACACATACACATGCCTTACATCCTCGATAAAAACTTTTCACTGCTTCTAACAACTTGCCACCCACACCATATATTCTTAATACCTTCCACAGAGCATCTCTATCAACTCTATCATATGCCTTCTCCAGATCCATAAATGCTACATACAAATCCATTTGCTTTTCTAAGTATTTCTCACATACATTCTTCAAAGCAAACACCTGATCCACACATCCTCTACCACTTCTGAAACCACACTGCTCTTCCCCAATCTGATGCTCTGTACATGCCTTCACCCTCTCAATCAATACCCTCCCATATAATTTACCAGGAATACTCAACAAACTTATACCTCTGTAATTTGAGCACTCCCTCTTATCCCCTTTGCCTTTGTACAATGGCACTATGCACGCATTCCGCCAATCTTCAGGCACCTCACCATGAGTCATACATATATTAAATAACCTTACCAACCAGTCAACAATACAGTCACCCCCTTTTTTAATAAATTCCACTGCAATACCATCCAAACCTGCTGCCTAGCCGGCTTTCATCTTCCGCAAAGCTTTTACTACCTCTTCTCTGTTTACCAAATCATTTTCCCTAACCCTCTCACTTTGCACACCACCTCGACCAAGACACCCTATATCTGCCACTCTATCATCAAACACATTCAACAAACCTTCAAAATACTCACTCCATCTCCTTCTCACATCACCACTACTTATCACCTCCCCATTAGTGCCCTTCACTGAAGTTCCCATTTGCTCCCTTGTCTTATGCACTTTATTTACCTCCTTCCAGAACATCTTTTTATTCTCCCTAGAATTTAATGATACTCTCTCACCCCAACTCTCATTTGCCCTCTTTTTCTCCTCTTGCACCTTTCTCTTGATCTCCTGTCTCTTTCTTTTATACATCTCCCACTCAGTTGCATTTTTTCCCTGCAAAAATCGTCCAAATGCCTCTCTCTTCTCTTTCACTAATAATCTTACTTCTTCATCCCACCACTCTCTACCCTTTCTAATCAACCCACCTCCCACTCTTCTCATGCCACAAGCATCTTTTGCGCAATCCATCACTGATTCCCTAAATACATCCCATTCCTCCCCCACTCCCCTTACTTCCATTGTTCTCACCTTTTTCCATTCTGTACTCAGTCTCTCCTGGTACTTCCTCACACAAGTCTCCTTCCCAAGCTCACTTACTCTCACCACCCTCTTCACCCCAACATTCACTCTTTTTTTCTGAAAACCCATACAAATCTTCACCTTAGCCTCCACAAGATAATGATCAGACATCCCTCCAGTTGCACCTCTCAGCACATTTACATCCAAAAGTCTCTCTTTCGCGCGCCTGTCAATTAACATATAATCCAATAAAGCTCTTTGGCCATCTCTCCTACTTACATACGTATACTTATGTATATCTCGCTTTTTAAACCAGGTATTCCCAATCACCAGTTCTTTTTAAGCACATAAATCTACAAGCTCTTCACCATTTTCATATATATATGGTGTGGGAGGTAAGTTGTTAGAAGCAGTGAAAAGTTTTTATCGAGGATGTAATGCATGTGTACGTGTAGGAAGAGAGGAAAGTGATTGGTTCTCAGTGAATGTAGGTGTGCGGCAGGGGTGTGTGATGTCTCCATGGTTGTTTAATTTGTTTATGGATGGGGTTGTTAGGGAGGGGAATGCAAGAGTTTTGGAAAGAGGGGCAAGTATGAAGTCTGTTGTGGATGAGAGAGCTTGGGAAGTGAGTTAGTTGTTGTTTGCTGATGATACAGCGCTGGTGGCTGATTCATGTGAGAAACTGCAGAAGCTGGTGACTGAGTTTGGTAAAGTGTGATAAAAGAAGAAAGTTAAGAGTAAATGTGAATAAGACCAAGGTTATTAGGTACAGTAGGGTTGAGGGTCAAGTCAATTGGGAGGTAAGTTTGAATGGAGAAAAACTGGAGGAAGTAAAGTGTTTTAGATATCTGGGAGTGGATCTGGTAGCAGATGGAACCATGGAAGCGGAAATGTATCATAGGGTGGGGGAAGGGGCGAAAATCCTGGGAGCCTTGAAGAATGTGTGGAAGTCGAGAACATTATCTCGGAAAGCAAAAATGGGTATGTTTGAAGGAATAGTGGTTCCAACAATGTTGTATGGTTGCGAGGCGTGGGCTATGGATAGAGTTGTGCACAGGAGGATGGATGTGCTGGAAATGAGATGTTTGAGGACAATGTGTGGTGTGAGGTGGTTTGATCGAGTAAGTAACGTAAGGGTAAGAGAGATGTGTGGAAATAAAAAGAGCGTGGTTGAGAGAGCAGAAGAGGGTGTTTTGAAATGGTTTGGGCACATGGAGAGAATGAGTGAGGAAAGATTCACCAAGAGGACATATGTGTCGGAGGTGGAGGGAACGAGGAGAAGTGGGAGACCAAATTGGAGGTGGAAAGATGGAGTGAAAAAGATTTTGTGTGATCGGGGCCTGAACATGCAGGAGGGAGAAAGGAGGGCAAGGAATAGAGTGAATTGGATCGATGTGGTATACCGGGGTTGACGTGCTGTCAGTGGATTGAATCAGGGCATGTGAAGCGTCTGGGGTAAACCTTGGAAAGTTGTGTGGGGCCTGGGTGTGGAAAGGGAGCTGTGGTTTCGGGCATTATTGCATGACAGCTGTAGACTGAGTGTGAACAAATGGGGCCTTTGTTATCTTTTCTTACGCTACCTCACACACATGAGGGGGGAGGGGGATGGTATTCCATGTGTGGCGAGGTGGCGATGGGAATGAATAAAGGCAGACAGTGGGAATTGTGTGCATGGGTACATATTTATGTGTCTGTGTGTGTATATATATGTGTACATTGAAATGTATAGGTATGTATATTTACGTGTGTGGACGTGTGTGTATATACATGTGTATGGGGGTGGGTTGGGCCATTTCTTTCTTCTGTTTCCTTGTGCTACCTCGCAAATGCGGGAGACAGCAATAAAGCAAAATAAAAAAATAAAATATATTATTTATTCTGCTTTGTCGCTGTCTCCAGCGTTTGCGAGGTAGCGCAAGGAAACAGATGAAAGAAATGGCCCAACCCACCCCCATACACAATGTATATACATACACATCCACACACGCAAATATACATACCGATACATCTCAATGTACACATATATATATACACACACAGACACATACATATATACCCATGCACACAATTCACACTGTCTGCCTTTATTCATTCCCATCGCTACCTCACCACACATTGAATACCTTCCCCCTCCCCCCTCATGTGTGCGAGGTAGCACTAGGAAAAGACAACAAAGGCCCCATTCGTTCACACTCAGTCTCTAGCTGTCATGCAATAATGCCCGAAACCACAGCTCCCTTTCCACATCCAGGCCACACACAACTTTCCATGGTTTACCCCAGACGCTTCACATGCCCTGATTCAATCCACTGACAGCACGTCAACCCTGATATACCACATCGATCCAATTCACTGTATTCCTTGCCCTCCTTTCACCCTCCTGCATGTTCAGGCCCCGATCACACAAAATCTTTTTCATTCCATCTTTCCACCTCCAATTTGGTCTCCCACTTCTTCTCGTTCCCTCCACCTCTGACACATATATCCTCTTGGTCAATCTTTCCTCACTCATTCTCTCCATGTGCCCAAACCATTTCAAAACACCCTCCTCTGCTCTCTCAACCACGCTCTTTTTATTTCCACACATCTCTCTTACCCTTACATTACTTACTCGATCAAACCACCTCACACCACACATTGTCCTCAAACATCTCATTTCCAGCACATCCACCCTCCTGCACACAACTCTATCCATAGCCCATGCCTTGCAACCATACAACATTGTTGGAACCACTATTCCTTCAAACATACCCATTTTTGCTTTCCGAGATAATGTTCTTGATTTCCACACATTCTTCAAGGCTCCCAGGATTTTCGCCCCCTTCCCCACCCTATGATTCACTTCTGCTTCCTTGGTTCCATTTGCTGCCAGATCCACTCCCAGATATCTAAAACACCTTACTTCCTCCAGTTTTTCTCCATTCAAACTTACCTCCCAATTGACTTGACCCTCAACCCTACTGTACCTAATAACCTTGGTCTTATTCACATTTACTCTTAGCTTTCTTCTTTCACACACTTTACCAAACTCAGCCCCAAGCTTCTGCAGTTTCTCACATGAATCAGCCACCAGCGCTGTATCATCAGTGAACAACAACTGACTTACTTCCCAAGCTCTCTCATCCACAACAGACTTCATACTTGCCCCTCTTTCCAAAACTCTTGCATTCACCTCCCTAACAACCCCATCCATAAACAAATTAAACAACCATGGAAACATCACACACCCCTGCCACAAACCTACATTCACTGAGAACCATTCACTTTCCTCTCCTCCTACACGTACACATGCCTTACATCCTCGATAAAAACTTTTCACTGCTTCTAACAACTTGCCACCCACACCATATATTCTTAATACCTTCCACAGAGAATCTCTATCAACTCTATCATATGCCTTCTCCAGATCCATAAATGCTACATACAAATCCATTTGCTTTTGTAAGTATTTCTCACATACATTCTTCAAAGCAAACACCTGATCCACACATCCTCTACCACTTCTGAAACCACACTGCTCTTCTTCAGTCTAATTCTCTGTACATGCCTTCACCCTCTCAATCAATACCCTCCCATATAATTTACCAGGAATACTCAACAAACTTATACCTCTTATACTCTTATCCCCTTTCCATTTGTACAATGGCACTATGCATGCATTCCGCCAATCCTCAGGCACCTCACCATGAGTCATACATACATTAAATAACCTTACCAACCAGTCAACAATACAGTCACCCCCTTTTTTAATAAATTCCACTGTAATACCATCCAAACCTGCTGCCTTGCTGGCTTTCATCTTCCACAAAGCTTTTACTACCTCTTCTCTGTTTACCAAATCATTTTCCCTAACCCTCTCACTTTGCACACCACCTCGACCAAAACACCCTATATCTGCCACTCTATCATCAAACACATTCAACAAACCTTCAAAATACTCACTCCATCTCCTTCTCACATCACCACTACTTGTTATCACCTCCCCATTTGCGCCCTTCACTGAAGTTCCCACTTGCTCCCTTGTCTTACGCACTTTATTTACCTCCTTCCAGAACATCTTTTTATTCTCCCTAAAATTAATGATACTCTCTCACACCAACTCTCATTTGCCCTCTTTTTCACCTCTTGCACCTTTCTCTTGACCTCCTGTCTCTTTCTTATATACATCTCCCACTCAATTATATTTTTTCCCTGCAAAAATTGTCCAAATGCCTCTCTCTTCTCTTTCACTAATAATCTTACTTCTTCATCCCACCACTCACTACCCTTTCTATATATCCCTGGGGATATGGGGGAAGATTACTTCCCACGTATTTTCCTGCGTGTTGTAGAAGACGACTAAAAGGGAAGGGAGCAGGGGGCTGGAAATCCTCCCTTCTTGTTTTTTTTTTTTTCCCAAAGAAGGAACAGAGAATGGGGCCAGATGAGGATATTCCCTGAAAGGCCCAATCCTCTGTACTTAACGCTATCTCGCTAACGCGGGAAATGGGGAATAGTATGAAAGAAAAGTGGTGTGTGATGTCTCCATGGTTGTTTAATTTGTTTATGGATGGGGTTGTTAGGGAGGTAAATGCAAGAGTTTTTGAAAGGGGCAAGTATGAAGTCTGTTGGGGATGAGAGAGCTTGGGAAGTGAGTCAGTTGTTGTTCGCTGATGATACAGTGCTGGTGGCTGATTCATGTGAGAAACTGCAGAAGCTGGTGACTGAGTTTGGTAAAGTGTGTGAAAGAAGAAAGTCAAGAGTAAATGTGAATAAGAGCAAGGTAATTAGGTACAGTAGGGTTGAGGGTCAAGTCAATTGGGAGGTAAGTTTGAATGGAGAAAAACTGGAGGAAGTAAAGTGTTTTATATATCTGGGAGTGGATCTGGCAGCGGATGGAACCATGGAAGCGGAAGTAGATCATAGGGTGGGGGAGGGGGCGAAAATCCTGGGAGCCTTGAAGGATGTGTGGAAGTCGAGAACATTATCTCAGAAAGCAAAAATGGGTATGTTTGAAGGAATAGTGGTTCCAACACTGTTGTATGGTTGCGAGGCGTGGGCTATGGATAGAGTTGTGCGCAGGAGGATGGATGTGCTGGAAATGAGATGTTTGAGGACAATATGTGGTGTGAGGTGGTTTGATCGAGTAAGTAACGTAAGGGTAAGAGAGATGTGTGGAAATAAAAAGAGCGTGGTTGAGAGAGCAGAAGAGGGTGTTTTGAAATGGTTTGGGCACATGGAGAGAATGATTCAATCCACTGACAGCACGTCAACCCCGGTATACCACATTGATCCAATTCACTCTATTCCTTGCCCTCCTTTCACCCTCCTGCATGTTCAGGCCCCGATCACACAAAATCTTTTTCACTCCATCTTTCCACCTCCAATTTGGTCTCCCTCTTCTCCTCGTTCCCTCCACCTCCGACACATATATCCTCTTGGTCAATCTTTCCTCACTCATTCTCTCCATGTGCCCAGACCATTTCAAAACACCCTCTTCTTCTCTCTCAACCATGCTCTTTTTATTTCCACACATCTGTCTTACCCTTACGTTACTTACTCGATCAAACCACCTCACACCACACATTGTCCTCAAACATCTCATTTCCAGCACATCCATCCTCCTGCGCACAACTCTATCCATAGCCCACGCCTCGCAACCATACAACATTGTTGGAACCACTATTCCTTCAAACATACCCATTTTTGCTTTCCGAGATAATGTTCTCGACTTCCACACATTCTTCAAGGCTCCCAGAATTTTCGCCCCCTCCCCCACCCTATGATCCACTTCCGCTTCCATGGTTCCATCCGCTGCCAGATCCACTCCCAGATATCTAAAACATTTCACTTCCTCCAGTTTTTCTCCATTCAAACTCACCTCCCAATTGACTTGACCCTCAACCCTACTGTACCTAATAACCTTGCTCTTATTCACATTTACTCTTAACTTTCTTCTTTCACACACTTTACCAAACTCAGTCACCAGCTTCTGCAGTTTCTCACATGAATCAGCCACCAGCGCTGTATCATCAGCGAACAACAACTGACTCACTTCCCAAGCTCTCTCATCCCCAACAGACTTCATACTTGCCCCTTTCAAAAACTCTTGCATTTACCTCCCTAACAACCCCATCCATAAACAAATTAAACAACCATGGAGACATCACACACCCCTGCCGCAAACCTACATTCACTGTGAACCAATCACTTTCCTCTCTTCCTACACGTGCACATGCCTTACATCCTCGATAAAAACTTTTCACTGCTTCTAACAACTTGCCTCCCACACCATATATTCTTAATACCTTCCACAGAGAATCTCTATCAACTCTATCATATGCCTTCTCCAGATCCATAAATGCTACATACAAATCCATTTGCTTTTCTAAGTATTTCTCACATACACTTTTCAAAGCAAACACCTGATCCACACATCCTCTACCACTTCTGAACCCACACTGCTCTTCCCCAATCTGATGCCCTGTACATGCCTTCACCCTCTCAATCATTACCCTCCCATGTAATTTACCAGGAATACTCAACAAACATATACCTTTGTAATTTGAGCACTCACTCTTATCCCCTTTGCCTTTGTACACTGGCACTATGCACGCATTCCGCCAATCCTCAGGCACCTCACCATGAGTCATTTTTTTTTTTTTTTTTTTTTGCTTTGTCGCTGTCTCCCGCATTTGCGAGGTAGTGCAAGGAAACAGACGAAAGAAATGGCCCAACCCACCCCCATACACATATATATACATACGTCCACTTACACAAATATACATACCTACACAGCTTTCCATGGTTTACCCCAGACGCTTCACATGCCTTGATTCAATCCACTGACAGCACATCAACCCCGGTATACCACATCGCTCCAATTCACTCTATTCCTTGCCCTCCTTTCACCCTCCTGCATGTTCAGGCCCCGATCACACAAAATCTTTTTCACTCCATCTTTCCACCTCCAATTTGGTCTCCCTCTTCTCCTCGTTCCCTCCACCTCCGACACATATATCCTCTTGGTCAATCTTTCCTCACTCATTCTCTCCATGTGCCCAAACCATTTTAAAACACCCTCTTCTGCTCTCTCAACCACACTCTTTTTATTTCCACACATCTCTCTTACCCTTACGTTACTTACTCGATCAAACCACCTCACACCACACATTGTCCTCAAACATCTCATTTCCAGCACATCCATCCTCCTGCGCACAACTCTATCCATAGCCAACGCCTCGCAACCATACAACATTGTTGGAACCACTATTCCTTCAAACATACCCATTTTTGCTTTCCGAGATAATGTTCTCGACTTCCACACATTCTTCAAGGCTCCCAGAATTTTCGCCCCCTCCCCCACCCTATGATCCACTTCCGCTTCCATGGTTCCATCCACTGCCAGATCCACTCCTAGATATGTAAAACACTTCACTTCCTCCAGTTTTTCTTCATTCAAACTCACCTCCCAATTGACTTGGCCCTCAACCCTACTGTACCTAATAACCTTGCTCTTATTCACATTTACTCTTAACTTTCTTCTTTCACACACTTTACCAAACTCAGTCACCAGCTTCTGCAGTTTCTCACATGAATCAGCCACCAGCGCTGTATCATCAGCGAACAACAACTGACTCACTTCCCAAGCTCTCTCATCCCCAACAGACTTCATACTTGCCCCTCTTTCCAAAACTCTTGCATTCACCTCCCTAACAACCCCATCCATAAACAAATTAAACAACCATGGAAACATCACACACCCCTGCCACAAACCTACATTCACTGAGAACCATTCACTTTCCTCTCCTCCTACACGTACACATGCCTTACATCCTCGATAAAAACTTTTCACTGCTTCTAACAACTTGCCACCCACACCATATATTCTTAATACCTTCCACAGAGAATCTCTATCAACTCTATCATATGCCTTCTCCAGATCCATAAATGCTACATACAAATCCATTTGCTTTTCTAAGTATTTCTCACATACATTCTTCAAAGCAAACACCTGATCCACACATCCTCTACCACTTCTGAAACCACACTGCTCTTCTTCAATCTAATTCTCTGTACATGCCTTCACCCTCTCAATCAATACCCTCCCATATAATTTACCAGGAATACTCAACAAACTTATACCTCTGTAATTTGAGCACTCTTATCCCCTTTCCATTTGTACAATGGCACTATGCATGCATTCCGCCAATCCTCAGGCACCTCACCATGAGTCATACATATATTAAATAACCTTACCAACCAGTCAACAATACAGTCACCCCCTTTTTTAATAAATTCCACTGCAGTTCCATCCAAACCTGCTGCCTTGCCGGCTTTCATCTTCCACAAAGCTTTCACTACCTCTTCTTTGTTTACCAAATCATTTTCCCTAACCCTCTCACTTTGCACACCACCTCGACCAAAACACCCTATATCTGCCACTCTATCATCAAACACATTCAACAAACCTTCAAAATACTCACTCCATCTCCTTCTCACATCACCACTACTTGTTATCACCTCCCCATTTGCGCCCTTCACTGAAGTTCCCACTTGCTCCCTTGTCTTACGCACTTTATTTACCTCCTTCCAGAACATCTTTTTATTCTCCCTAAAATTTAATGATACTCTCTCACCCCAACTCTCATTTGCCCTTTTTTTTTCACCTCTTGCACCTTTCTCTTGACCTCCTGTCTCTTTCTTTTATACATCTCCCACTCAGTTTCATTTTTTCCCTGCAAAAATCGTCCAAATGCCTCTCTCTTCTCTTTCACTAATACTCTTACTTCTTCATCCCACCACTCACTACCCTTTCTAATCAACCCACCTCCCACTCTTCTCATGCCACAAGAATCTTTTGCGCAATCCATCACTGATTCGCTAAATACATCCCATTCCTCCCCCGCTCCCCTTACTTCCATTGTTCTCACCTTTTTCCATTCTGTATTGAGTCTCTCCTGGTACTTCCTCACACAAGTCTCCTTCCCAAGTTCACTTACTCTCACCACCCTCTTCACCCCAACATTCACTCTTCTTTTCTGAAAACCCATACAAATCTTCACCTTAGCCTCCACAAGATAATGATCAGACATCCCTCCAGTTGCACCTCTCAGCACATTAACATCCAAAAGTCTCTCTTTCGCGCGCCTGTCAATTAACACGTAATCCAATAACGCTCTCTGGCCATCTCTCCTACTTACATAAGTATACTTATGTATATCTCGCTTTTTAAACCAGGTATTCCCAATCATCAGTTCTTTTTCAGCACATAAATCTACAAGCTCTTCACCATTTCCATTTACAACACTGAACACCCCATGTATACCAATTATTCCCTCAACTGCCACATTACTCACCTTTGCAATCAAATCACCCATCACTATAACCCGGTCTCGTGCATCAAAACCACTAACACACTCATTCAGCTGCTCCCAAAACACTTGCCTCTCATGATCTTTCTTCTCATGCCCAGGTGCATATGCACCAATAATCACCCATCTCTCTCTATCAACTTTCAGTTTTACCCATATTAATCGAGAATTTACTTTCTTACATTCTATCACATACTCCCACAACTCCTGTTTCATGAGTACTGCTACTCCTTCCCTTGCTCTTGTCCTCTCACTAACCCCTGACTTTACTCCCCAGACATTCCCAAACCACTCTTCCCCTTTACCCTTGAGCTTCGTTTCACTCAGAGCCAAAACATCCAGGTTCCTTTCCTCAAACATACTACCTATCTCTCCTTTTTTCACATCTTGGTTACATCCACACACATTTAGGCACCCCAATCTGAGCCTTCGAGGAGGATGAGCACTCCCCGCGTGACCCTTCTTCTGTTTCCCATTTGAGAAAGTTAAAAAATACAAGGAGGGGAGTATTTCTGGCCCCCCGCTCCCGTCCCCTCTAGTCACTTTCTACGACACGTGAGGAATGCGTGGGAAGTATTCTTTCACCCCTATCCCCAGGGATAATATACATATATATATATACACATACATACACATACACATACATACGCACATATACACACACACACACACATACATATATATACATATGAAAAATGTAAGAAACAATTTAGAAAACTGAAACTTCTAGCTTGAAATGAAATGAAAAAATGACTGTCACATAATGGTTCAACCTCTGGCTATGGAAAAAGGAAATGTATAATTTATTTACACAAACGTCAGTAGTAGTTCTCATCAATTTAACCACTGTATCAATAAGCTTCATGAGTCATACATACATTAAATAACCTTACCAACCAGTCAACAATACAGTCACCCCCTTTTTTAATAAATTCCACTGCAATACCATCCAAACCTGTGAGTCCACGGGGAAAATGAAACACGATAATTTCCCAAGTGCACTTATGTGTAATAATCATATCATCAGGGGAGACACATGAGAGAAATATAAGTCAGTTGATATACATTGAAGAGACGAAGCTAGGACGCCATTTGGTAAACATGCGATTGTCAGTCGCACTTAGGAACTTATTGTGTTTCATTTTCTCCGTGGACTCATAGGAATATCTTGATCATGTGCAAAATTGTGATCCTTTCCAATATATATGTATATATATATTCATCCTTGGGGATATGGGAGAAAGAATACTTCCCACGCATTCCTCACTCTTTGTAGAAGGCGACTAAATGGGACAGGAGTGGGGGGCTAGAAACCCTCCCCTCCTTTTATTTTGACTTTCTAAAAGGGGAAACAGAGGGAGTCATGCAGTGATTGGTCATCCTCCTCGAAGGCTCTGATTGGGGTATCTAAATGTGTGTGGATGTAACCAAGATGAGAAAAAAGGATAGATAGGTAGTATGTTTGTGGAAAGGAACCTGGATGTTTTGGCTCTGAGTGAAATGAAGCTTAAGGGTAAAGGTGGAGAGTGGTGAGAGGACAAGAGCAAGGGAAGGAGTAGCACTACTCATGAAAGAGGAGTGGTGGGAGTATGTGATAGAGTGTAAGAAAGTAAACTCTAGATTGATATGGGTGAAACTGAAAGTGGATGGAGAGAGATAGGTAATTAATGGTGCATATGCACCAGGGCATGAGAAGAAAGATCTTGAGAGGCAAGTGTTTTAGGAGCAGCTAAGTGAGTGTGTTAGTAATTTTGATGCATGAGACCGGGTTATAGTGATAGGAGATTTGAATGCAAAGGTGAGTAATGTGGCAGTTGAGGGGAAACAGAAGAAGGAGTCACATGGGGAGTGGTCATCCTTCTTGAAGGCTCAGATTGGGGTGTCTAAATGTGTGTGGATGTAACCAAGATGAGAAAAAGGAGAGATGGGTAGTCTGTTTGAGGTAAGGAACCTGGATGTTTTGGCTCTGAGTGAAACAAAGCTGAAAGGTAAAGGGGAAGAGTGGTTTGGGAATGTTGTGGGAGTAAAGTCGGGGTTGGTGAGAGGACAAGAGCAAGGGAAGGAGTAGCACTACTCCTGAAACAGGAGTGGTGGGAGTATGTGATTGTGTGTAAGAAAGTAAATTCTAGATTAATGTGGGTAAAACTGAAAGTGGATGGAGAGAGATGGGTGATTATTGGTGCATATGCACCTGGGCATGAAAAGAAAGATCATGAGAGGCAAGTGTTTTGGGAGCAGCTGAGTGAGTGTGTTAGCAGTTTTAATGCACGAGACCGGGTTATAGTGATGGGTGATTTGAATGCAAAGGTGAGTAATGTAGCAGTTGAGGGAATAATTGGCATACATGGGGTGTTCATTGTTGTAAATGGAAATGGTGAAGAGCTTGTAGATGTGTGTGATGAAAAAGGACTGGTGATTGGGAATACCTGGTTTAAAAAGAGAGATTTTTTTTTTTTTTTGCTTTGTCGCTGTCTCCCGCGTTTGCGAGGTAGCGCAAGGAAACTGACGAAAGAAATGGTCCAACCCACCCCTATACACATGTATATACATATGTCCACACACGCAAATATACATACCTACACAGCTTTCCATGGTTTACCCCAGACGCTTCACATGCCCTGATTCAATCCACTGACAGCACGTTAACCCCGGTATACCACATCGATCCAATTCACTCTATTCCTTGCCCTCCTTTCACCCTCCTGCATGTTCAGGCCCCGATCACACAAAATCTTTTTCACTCCATCTTTCCACCTCCAATTTGGTCTCCCTCTTCTCCTCGTTCCCTCCACCTCCGACACATATATCCTCTTGGTCAATCTTTCCTCACTCATTCTCTCCATGTGCCCAAACCATTTCAAAACACCCTCTTCTGCTCTCTCAACCACGCTCTTTTTATTTCCACACATCTCTCTTACCCTTACGTTACTTACTCGATCAAACCACCTCACACCACACATTGTCCTCAAACATCTCATTTCCAGCACATCCATCCTCCTGCGCACAACTCTATCCATAGCCCATGCCTTGCAACCATACAACATTGTTGGAACCACTATTCCTTCAAACATACCCATTTTTGCTTTCCGAGATAATGTTCTCGACTTCCACACATTCTTCAAGGCTCCCAGGATTTTCGCCCCCTCCCCCACCCTATGAACCACTTCCGCTTCCATGGTTCCATCCGCTGCCAGATCCACTCCCAGATATCTAAAACACTGTACTTCCTCCAGTTTTTCTCCATTCAAACTTACCTCCCAATTGACTTGACCCTCAACCCTACTGTACCTAATAACCTTGCTCTTATTCATATTTACTCTTAACTTTCTTCTTTCACACACTTTACCAAACTCAGTCACCAGCTTCTGCAGTTTCTCACATGAATCAGCCACCAGCGCTGTATCATCAGCGAACAACAACTGACTCACTTCCCAAGCTCTCTCATCCACAACAGACTTCATACTTGCCCCTCTTTCCAAAACTCTTGCATTCACCTCCCTAACAACCCCATCCATAAACAAATTAAACAACCATGGAGACATCACACACCCCTGCCGCAAACCTACATTCACTGAGAACCAATCACTTTCCTCTCTTCCTACACGTACACATGCCTTACATCCTCAATAAAAACTTTTCACTGCTTCTAACAACTTGCCTCCCACACCATATATTCTTAATACTTTCCACAGAGCATCTCTATCAACTCTATCATATGCCTTCTCCAGATCCATAAATGCTACATACAAATCCATTTGCTTTTCTAAGTATTTCTCACATACATTCTTCAAAGCAAACACCTGATCCACACATCCTCTACCACTTCTGAAACCACACTGCTCTTCCCCAATCTGATGCTCTGTACATGCCCTCACCCTCTCAATCAATACCCTCCCATATAATTTACCAGGAATACTCAACAAACTTATACCTCTGAAATTTGAGCACTCACTCTTATCCCCTTTGCCTTTGTACAATGGCACTATGCACGCATTCCGCCAATCCTCAGGCACCTCACCATGAGTCATACATACATTAAATAACCTTACCAACCAGTCAATAATACAGTCACCCCCCTTTTTTAATAAATTCCACTGCAATAACATCCAAACCTGCTGCCTTGCTGGCTTTCATCTTCCGCAAAGCTTTTACTACCTCTTCTCTGTTTACCAAATCATTTTCCCTAACCCTCTCACTTTGCACACCACCTCGACCAAAACACCCTATATCTGCCACTCTATCATCAAACACTTTCAACAAACCTTCAAAATACTCACTCCATCTCCTTCTCTCATGTATACATAAGTATACATATGTAAGTAGAAAAGATGGCGAGAGAGCTCTATTGGATTACGTGTTGATTGATAGGCACACGAAAGATAGACTTTTGGATGTTAATGTGCTGAGAGGTGCAACTGGAGGGATGTCTTATCATTATCTTGTGGTAGAGAAGGTGAAGATTTGTATAGGTTTTTAGAAAAGAAGAGAGGATGTTGGGGTGAAGAGAGTGATGAAAATAAGTGAGCTTGGGAAGGAGACTTGTGTGAGGAAGTACCAGGAAAGACTGATTGCAGAATGGAAAAAGGTGAGAGCAGAGAACATAAGGGGAGTGGGGGAGGAATGGGATGTATTTAGGGAAGCAGTGATGGCTTGTGCAAAAGATGCTTATGGCTTGAGAAGAGAGAGGCGTTAGTATGATTTTTACAGGGAAATAGTGCAAATGACTGGGAGATGCATAAAAGAAAGAGCAGGAGGTCAAGAGAAAGATGCAAGAGGTAAAAAAGAGGGCAAATGAGAGTTGGGATGAGAGAGTATCATTAAATTTTAGGGAGAATAAAAAGATGTTTTGGAATGAGGTAAATAAAGTTTGTAAGACAAAAGAGCAAATGGGAACATCGGTGAAGAGGGCTAATGGGGAGGTGATAACAAGTAGTGGTGATGTGAGGAGATGGAGTGCATATTTTGAAGGTTTGTTGAATGTGTTAGATGGTAGAGTGGCAGATATAGGGTGTTTTGGTCGAGGTGGTGTGTGAAGTGAGAGGGTTAGGGAGAATGATTTGGTAAACAGAGAAGGGGCAGTAAAAGCTTCCCCGAAGATGAAATCTGGCATGGCAGCTGGTTTGGATGGTATTGTAGTAGAATTCATAAATAAACAGGGGTGACTGTGTTGTTGACTGGTTGGTAAGGATATTCAATGTATATATGACTCAAGGTGAGGTGCCTGAGGATTGGTGGAATGCATGCATAGTGCCATTATACAAAGGCAAAGGTGATAAAGGTGAGTGCTCAAATTACAGAGGTATAAGTTTGTTGAGTATTCCTGGAAAATTATATGGGAGGGTATTGATTGAGAGGGTGAAGGCATGTACAGAGCATCAGATTGGGGAAGAGCAGTGTGGTTTCAGAAGTGGTAGAGGATATGTGGATCAGGTGTTTACTTTGAAGAATGTATGTGAGAAATACTTAGAAAAGCAAATGGATTTGTATGTAGCTTTTATGGATCTGGAGAAGGCATATGATAGAGTTGATAGAGATGCTCTGTGGAAGGTATTAAGAATATATGGTGTGGGAGGCAAGTTGTTAGAAGCAGTGAAAAGTTTTTATCGAGGATGTAAGGCATGTGTACCTGTAGGAAGAGAGGAAAGTGATTGGTTCTCAGAGAATGTAGGTTTGCGGCAGGGGTGTGTGATGTCTCCATGGTTGTTTAATTTGTTTATGGATGGGGTTGTTAGGGAGGTGAATGCAAGAGTTTTGGAAAGAGGGGCAAGTATGAAGTCTGTTGTGGATGAGAGAGCTTGGGAAGTGAGTCAGTTGTTGTTCGCTGATGATACAGCGCTGGTGGCTGATTCATGTGAGAAACTGCAGAAGCTGGTGACTGAGTTTGGTAAAGTGTGTAAAAGAAGAAAGTTAAGAGTAAATGTGAATAAGAGCAAGGTTATTAGGTACAGTATGGTTGAGGGTCAAGTCAATTGGGAGGTAAGTTTGAATGGAGAAAAACTGGAGGAAGTGAAGTGTTTTAGATATCTGGGAGTGGATCTGGCAGCGGATGGAACCATGGAAGCGGAAGTGGATCATAGGGTGGGGGAGGAGGCGAAAATCCTGGGAGCCTTGAAGAATGTGTGGAAGACGAGAACATTATCTCGGAAAGCAAAAATGGGTATGTTTGAAGGAATTGTGGTTCCAACAATGTTGTATGGTTGCGAGGCGTGGGCTATGGATAGAGTTGTGCGCAGGAGGTTGGATGTGCTGGAAATGAGATGTTTGAGGACAATGTATGGTGTGAGGTGGTTTGATCGAGTAAGTAACGTAAGGGTAAGAGAGATGTGTGGAAATAAAAAGAGCGTGGTTGAGAGAGCAGAAGAGGGTGTTTTGAAATGGTTTGGGCACATGGAGAGAATGAGAGAGGAAAGATTGACCAAGAGGATATATGTGTCGGAGGTGGAGGGAATGAGGAGAAGTGGGAGACCAAATTGGAGGTGGAAAGATGGAGTGAAAAAGATTTTGTGTGATTGGGGCCTGAACATGCAGGAGGGTGAAAGGAGGGCAAGGAATAGAGTGAATTGGATCGATGTGGTATACCGGGGTTGACGTGCTGTCAGTGGATTGAATCAGGGCATGTGAAGCATCTGGGGTAAACCATGGAAAGTTGTGTGGGGCCTGGATGTGGAAAGGGAGCTGTGGTTTCGGGCATTATTGCGTGGGAGCTAGAGACTGAGTTTGAACGAATGGGGCCTTTGTTGTCTTTTCCTAGTGCTACCTCGCACACATGAGGGGGGAGGGGGATGTTATTCCATGTGTGGCGAGGTGGCGATGGGAGTGAATGGGGGCAGACAGTGTGAATTGTGTGCTTGGGTATATATGTATGTGTCTGTGTATGTATGTATATGTGTACATTGATATGTATAGGTATGTATATTTGCGTGTGTGGACGTGTGTGTATGTATACATTGTGTATGGGGGTGGGTTGGGCCATTTCTTTCGTCTGTTTCCTTGCGCTACATTGCAAACGCGGGAGACAGCGACAAAGGAAAATAAAAAAAATAGAAAATTATATATATATATATATATATATATATTTTTTTTTTTCATACTATTCGCCATTTCCCGCGTTAGCAAGGTAGCGTTAAGAACAGAGGACTGGGCCTCTGAGGGAATGTCCTCACCTGGCCTCGTTCTCTGTTCCTTCTTTTGGAAAATCAAAAAAAAAACGAGAGGGGAGGATTTCCAGCCCCCCGCTCCCTCCCCTTTTAGTCGCCTTCTACAACACGCAGGGAATACGTGGGAAGTATTCTTTCTCCCCTATCTCCAGGGATAATATATATATATATATATATATATATATATATATATATATATATATATATACACACACACACACACACACACACACACACACACACACACACACACATTTACGTATAGACACATATACATAATACATACTGTCTGCCCTTATTCATTCCCGTCGCCACCCCGCCACACATGAAATGAAAACCCCCTCCCCTGCATGTGTGCAACTTAGCGCTAGGAAAAGACAACAAAGGCCGCATTCGTTCACATTCAGTCTCTAGCGTTCATGTGTAATGCACCGAAACCACCGCTCCCTTTCCACATCCAGGCCCCTCAGAACTTTCCATGGTTTACCCCAGACGCTTGACATGCCTTGGTTCAATCCATTGACAGGTTGTCGACCCCAGTATACCACATCGTTCCAATTCACTTTATTCCTTGGACGCCTTTCACCCTCCTACATGTTCAGGCCCTGATCTTTCAAAATCTTTTTCACTCCATCTTTCCACCTCCAATTAGGTCTCCCACTTCTCCTCGTTCCCTCCACCTCTGACACATATATCCTCTTGGTCAATCTTTCCTCACTCATTCACACCATTTCAAAACACCCTCTTCTGCTCTCTCAACCACAATCTTTTTTTTACCACACATCTCTCTTACCATTTCATTACTTTCTCGCTCAAACCACCTCACACCACATATTGTCCTCAAACATCTCATTTCCAGCACATCTACCCTCCTCCGCAGAACTCTATCTATAGCCCATGCCTCGCAATCATATAACATTGTTGGAACCACTATTCCTTCATTTTTGCTTTCCAAGATAACGTTCTCGACTTCCACACATTTTTCAACGCTCCCAGAACTTTCGCCCTCTCCCCCACCCTATGATTTCCTTCCGCTTCCATGGTTCCATCCACTGCCAAATCCACTCCCAGATATCTAAAACACTTCACTTCCTCCAGTTTTTCTCCATTCAAACTTACCTCCCAATTGACTTGTCCCTCAACCCTACTGTACCTAATAACCTTGTTCTTATTCACATTTACTCTCAGCTTTCTTGTTTCACACCCTTTACGAAACTCAGTCACTAGCTTCTGCAGTTTCTCACACAAATCAGCCACCAGCACTGTATCATCAGTGAACAACAACTGACTCACTTCCCAAGCTCTCTCATCCACAACAGACTGCATACTTGCCCCTCTTCCCAAAACTCTTGCATTCACCTCCCTAACAACCCCATCTATAAACAAATTAAACAACTATGGAGACATCATGCACCTCTGCCACAAACCAACATTCACTGAGAACCAATCACTTTCCTCTCTTCCTACATGTACACATGCCTTACATCCTCGATAAAAACTTTTCAATGCTTCTAACGACTTACCTCTCACACCATATATTATCAATACCTTCCATAGAGCATTTCTTGTCAACTCTATCATATGACTTCTCCAGATCCATAAATACTACATACAAATCCATTTGCTTTCCTAAGTATTTCTCACATACATTCTTCAAAGCTAACACCTGGTCCACATATCCTCTATGATTTCTGAAACCACTCTGCTCTTCCCCAATCTGATGCTCTGTTCATGCCTTCACCCTCTCAATCAATACCCTCCCATATAATTTACCAGGAATACTCAACAAACTTATACCTCTGTAATTTGAGCACTCACTCTTATCCCTTTGCCTTTGTACAATGGCACTATGCAAGCTTTCCGCCAATCCTCAGGCACCTCACCATGAATCATACATACATTAAATAACCTTACCAACCAGTCAACAATACAGTCACCCACTTTTTTAATAAATTCCACTGCAACACCATTCAAACCCGCTGCCTTGCCGGCTTTCATCTTCCGCAAAGCTTTTACTACCTCTTCTCTGTTTACCAAATCATTTTCCCTAACCCTCTCACTTTGCACACCACCTCGACCAAAACACCCTATATCTGCCACTCTATCATCAAACACATTCAACAAACCTTCAAAATACTCACTCCATCTCCTTCTCACATCACCACTACTTGTTATCACCTCCCCATTTGCGCCCTTCACTGAAGTTCCCATTTGCTCCCTTGTCTTACGTACTTTATTTACCTTCTTCCAAAACATCTTTCTATTCTCCCCAAAATTTAATGATACTCTCTCACCCGAACTCTCATTTGCCCTCTTTTTCACTGCTTGCACCTTTCTCTTGACCTCCTGCCTCTTTCTTTTATACATCTCCCACTCATTTGCATTATTTCTCTGCAAGAATTGTCCAAATGCCTCTCTGTTCTCTCTCTCTAATAATCTTACTTCTTCATCCCACCACTCACTACCCTTTCTAATCTGCCCACCTCCCATGCTTCTCATGCCACAAGCATCTTTTGCACAAGCCATCACTGCTTCCCTAAATACATCCCATTACTCCCCCACTCCCTTTGCGTCCTTTGTTCTCACCTTTTTCCATCCTTTGCTGAGTCTCTCCTGGTACTTCCTCACACAAGTCTCCTTCCCAAGCTCACTTACTCTCACCACTCTCTTCACCCCAACATTCTCTCTTGTTTTCTGGAAACCTCTACAAATCTTCACCTTTTCCTCCACAAGATAATGATCAGACATCCCTCCAGTTGCACCTCTCAGCACATTAACATCCAAAAGTCTCTCTTTCACGCACCTATCAATCAACACATGATCCAATAACGCTCTCTGGCCATCTCTCCTACTTACGTACGTATACTTATGTATATCTCTCTTTTTAAAGCAGGTATTCCCAGTCACCAGTCCTCTTTCAGCACATACATCTACAAGCTCTTCACCATTACCATTTACAACACTGAACACCCCATGTACACCAATTATTCCCTCAACTGCCACATTACTCACCTTTGCATTCAAATCACCCATCACTATAACCCTGTCTCTTGCATCAAAACTAGTAACACACTCACTCAGCTGCTCCCAAAACACTTGCCTCTCATGATCTTTCTTCTCATGCCCAGATGCTTATGCACCAATAATCACCCATGTCTATCCACTTTTGGTTTTACCCATATGAATCTTGATTTTACTTTCTTACACTCTATCACATACTCCCACCACTCCTGTTTCAGGAGTAATGCTACTCCTTCCCTTGCTCTTGTCCTCTCACTAATCCCTGACTACACTCCCAAGACATTCCCAAACCACTTTTCCCCTTTACCCTTGAGCTTCGTTTCACTCACAGCCAAAACATCCAGGTTCCTTTCCTCAAACATACTACCTAACTCTCCTTTTTTCTGATCTTGGTTACGTCCACACACATTTAGACACCCCAATCTGAGCCTTTGAGGAGGATGAGCACTCCCCGTGTGACTCCTTCTTCTGTTTCCCCATTTAGAAAATTAAAATGCAAGGATGGGAAGGTTTCTAGCCCCCTGCTCCTGTCCCCATTAGTTGCCTTCTATGACACATGATGAATATGTAGGAAGTATTCTTTTTCCCCACCACGCGTGAAATAGTTTTCTCTCATCCAGCGAGGTAGCACCAGGAACAGATAAAAAAGGCCACATTTATTCCCACTCAGTCTCTAGCTGTCGTGTGTAATGCACCGAAACCACAGCTCCCTTTCCACATCCCAGCCCCACAGCCCTTACCATGGTTTACCCCAGATGCTTCACATGCCATGGTTCAATCCATTGACAGTAAGTTGACCCCAGTATACCACATCATTCTAACTCACTCTATTCCTTGCATGCCTTTCTACCTCCTGTATGTTCAGGCCCCAACCGCTCATAATCTCTTTCACTTCGTCCTTCCACCTCCAATTTGGTTTCCCTCTTCTTGTTTTTTTCCACCTCTGACACATATATCCTCTTTGTCAATCTTTCCTCACACATTCTCCATGTGTCCAAATCATTTCAACACACCCTCTTCTGCTCTCTCAACCACACTCTTTTTATTACCCACATTACTTTCATTACTTACTCGATCAAACCACCTCACACCAGATATTGTCCTCAAACATCTCATTTCCAACATATCCACCTCCTCCGCACAACCCTATCTGTAGCCCATGCCTCGCAACCATATAGCTTTGTTGGAACTACTATTCCTTCAAACATTCCCATTTTTACTCTCCGAGATAACGTTCTTGCCTTCCACACATTCTTCAACGATCCCAGAACCTTTGCCCCCTCCCCGACCCTGTGACTCATTTCTGCTTCCATGGTTCCATCCGCTGGAAAGTTCACTCCTAGATGTCTAAAACACTTTACTTCCTCCAGTTTTTCTCTATTCAAATTTACCTCCCAGTTAACTTGTCTGTCAACCCTACTGCACCTAATAACCTTGCTCTTGTTCACATTTTTTCTCAACTTTCTTCTTTTGCATACTTTATCAAACTCAGTCACCAACTTCTGCAGTTTTCACGCAAATCAGCCACAAGTGATGCATCATCATCAAACAACAAGTGACTCACTTCCCAAGTCCTCTCATCCAGAATAGACTGCATACTTGCCCCTCTCTCCAAGACTCTTGCATTCACCTCCCTAACCACCCATCCATAAACATATTACGCCACCATGGAGACATCATGTACCCTTGCTGCAAATTGACATTCACTGCAAACCAATCATTTTCCTCTCTTCCTTCTCATACACATGCCTTACATCTTTGGTAAAAACATTTCACTGCTTCTAGCAACTTACCTCCCACACCATATACTCTTAAAACCTTCCACAAAAAGCATCTCTATCAACCCTCTTGTATGCCTTCTCCAGATCCATAAATACTACATACAAATCCATTTGTTTTTCTAAGTATTTCTCACATACATTCTTCAAAGCAAACACCTGATGCACACATCCTCTACCTTTTCTGAAAACACATTGCTCTTCCCCAATCTGATGCTGTGTACATGCCTTTAACCTCTCAATCAATAGTCTCCCAAATAATTTCCAAGGAATACTCAACAAATTTATGCCTCTGTAATTTGAACACTCACCTTTGTCCCATTTGCCTTTGTACATTGGCTCTTTGCATGCATTCCACCAGTCCTCAGGTACTTCACCATGATCCATACATACATTGAATATCCTTGCCAACCAATCAACAACACAGTCACCCCCTTTTTAAATAAAATTCCACTTAAATACAATCCAAACTCACTGCCTTGCCGGCTTTCATCTTCCACAGACCTTTCACTGCCTCTTCTCTGTTTACCAAACCATTCTTCCTGTCCCTCTCATGTCACACACTACCCTGACCGAAACACCCTATATCTGCCACTCTATCATCAGACACATTCAAGAAACCTCCATTTCCTTCTCACTTCATCACTACTTGTTATTACCTCCCCATTTGCCCCCTTCACCGATGTTCCCATTTGTTCTGTTGTCTTATGCACTTTATTTACCTCTTTCCAAAACATCTTTTTGTTCTCCCTAAGATTTAATGATACTCTCTCACCCTAGCTCTCATTTGCCCTCTTTTTCACCTCTTCCACTTTCCACTTGACTTCCTGCTGCTTTCATTTATACATCTCCCAGTCATTTGCACTACTTCCCTGCAAAACTTTGCCAAATGCGTCTCTCTCTTCATTTTCAATAACAATCTTACCTCTTCATCCCACCACTCACTACCCTTTCTTATCTGCATACCTCCCACCTTTCTCGTGCCACATGCATCTTTTGTGCAAGTCACCACAAATACATCCCAGTCCTCCCCCAGTCCCCTTACATCATTTGCTCTCACCTTTTGTTATTCTGCACTCAATCTCTCCTGGTACTTCTTTACACAAATCTCCTATCCAAGCTTACTTACTATCACCACTCTCTTGTCCCAACATTCTCTCTTCTTTTCTGAAAACCTCTACAAATATTCGCCTTCACCTTCACAAGATAATAATCAGACATCCCTCCAGCTGCCTCTCTCAGCATTTATACATCAAAAAGTCTCTCATCCCTATCAATTAACATGTAATTCAGTAATGCCCCCTGTCCATCTCTCCAACTCACATATGTATTTTTATGTATATATGTATTTTAAACCAGGTATTCCCAGTCGCCAGTCCTTTTTCAGCACACTATTTCACAAGCTCTTCACCATTTCCATTTATGAGAATGAACACCCCATGTACACCAATTACACCCTCAAATGCCACATTACTCACTTTTGCATTCAAATCACCCATTACTATAACCCGGTCTTGTGCATCAAAGCTGCAAACAGACTCACTCAGCTGCTTCCAAAACACTTGTCTCTCATGATCTTTCTTCTCACGACCAGTTGCAAAGGTACCAATAATCACTGATGTCTCTCCATCCATTTTCAGTTTTACCCACATCAGTCTAGAGTTTACTTTTTCACACTCACATACTCCCACAACTGCTTCAGGAGGAGTGCTACTCCTTCCTTTGCTTTTATTCTCTCACCAACCCCTGACTTCACTCCAGAGACATTCCCAAATCACTCTTCCCCTTTACCCTTGAGCTTCATTTCACTCAGAGCCCAAACATCCAGGTTCCTTTCCTCAAACATACTACCTATCTCTCCTTTTTCCTCTCCTTAGATACTTCCATACTTATTTAGACAGCACAATCTGAGCCTTTGAGGAGGATGAGCACTGCCAGCATAACTTCTTCTGTTTCTCCCTTTTAGAAATTTAGATATATATTTATATTTTATCATACTTTGTCGCTGTCTCCTGGTTAGCGTGGTAGTGCAAGGAAACAGACGAAAGAATGGTCCAATCCGCCCACATACACATGTATATACATGCATATCCACACATGCACATATACATACCTATACATTTCAGTGTATACGTATAAACACATACACAGACATATGCATATATACCCATGTACATAATTCATATTTGCTGCCTTTATTCATTCCCGTCGCCACCGTGCCACACATGAAATGACACCCCCTCCCCTGCAATTGCGTGAGGCAGTGCTAGGCAAAGACAACAAAGGCCACTTTTATTCACAGTCAGTCTCTATCTATCATGTATAATGCTTTGAAACCACAGCTCCCTTTCCACATCCAGGCCCCACACAACTTTCCACGCTTCACATGCCCTGGTTCAATCCATTGACAGGAAGTCAACCCTGGTATACCACATCATTCCAATTCACTTTATTCCTTGCACACCTTTCTCCCTCCTGCATGTTCAGGCCCCAAATCACTCAAAATCTTCTTCACTCCATCCTTCCACCTCCAGTTTGGTCTCCCACTTCTCGTTCCCTCCATCTCTGACACATATATCCTCTTTGTCAATCTTTCCTCACTCATTCTCTCCATGTGACCAAACCATTTCAAAACACCCTTTTCTGCTCTCTCAACCACACTCTTTTTATTACCACACATCTCTCTTACCCTTTCATTACTTACTTAATCAAACCACCTCACACCACATACTGTCCTCAAACATCTTATTTCCAAAACATCCACCCTTCTCCTCACAACCCTATCTATAGCCCATACCTTGCATCCATATAACATTGATGAAACCACTATTCCTTCAAACATACCCATTTTTGCTCTCCAAGATAACGTTCTCGACGTCCACACATTTTTCAACGCTCCCAGAACTTTCGCCCCCTCCCCCACCCTGTGACTCACTTCCGCTTCCATGGCTCCATCCGCTGCCAAATCCACTCCCAGATATCTAAAACACTTCACTTCCTACAATTTTTCTCCATTCAAACTTACCTCCCTATTTACTTGTCCCTCAACCCTACTATATCTAAAAACCTTCCTCTTATTCACATTTACTCTCAGCTTTCTTCTTTCACACACTTTACCAGAGTCAGTTACCAGCATCTGCAGCTTCTCACATGATAACAGTCACCAGCGCTGTATCATCAGTGAACAACAACTGACTCATTTCCCAAGCCCTCTCATCCACAACAGACTGCATACTTGCCCTTCTCTCCAAAACTCTTGCATTCACCTCACTAACAACCCCATCCAGAAACAAATTTCACAACCATGGAGACATCACACCACATACTGTCCTCAAACATCTTATTTCCAAAACATCCACCCTTCTCCTCACAACCCTATCTATAGCCCATACCTTGCATCCATATAACATTGATGAAACCACTATTCCTTCAAACATACCCATTTTTGCTCTCCAAGATAACGTTCTCGACATTCACACATTTTTCAACGCTCCCAGAACTTTCGCCCCCTCCCCCATCCTGTGACTCACTTCCACTTCCATGGCTCCATCCGCTGCCAAATCCACTCCCAGATATCTAAAACACTTCACTTCCTACAATTTTTCTCCATTCAAACTTACCTCCCTATTTACTTGTCCCTCAACCCTACTATATCTAAAAACCTTCCTCTTATTCACATTTACTCTCAGCTTTCTTCTTTCACACACTTTACCAAAGTCAGTTACCAGCATCTGCAGCTTCTCACATGATAACAGTCACCAGCGCTGTATCATCAGTGAACAACAACTGACTCATTTCCCAAGCCCTCTCATCCACAACAGACTGCATACATGCCCTTCTCTCCAAAACTCTTGCATTCACCTCATTAACAACCCCATCCAGAAACAAATTTCACAACCATGGAGACATCACACACCCCAACTGCAAA